>NW_020272062.1:3309503-3436907 GCF_003268045.1 Sipha flava
ACACACACACACACACACACACACACACACACACACACACACACACATACATACATACATACATACAAATACAGAAATATAATATTTTATCATACTAAGCCTTTAAGTCGATTCATTCTTTCTAATCTAAATTCAAAAGAAAAACGAGTACTAATTTAATATCAAAATTAAAATATGACACATTATATTTTATTACGAATATGTGTGGATGACAAAAAAAGTATAAAAAAAATATTATGTGTACTTATGTATTACTTAGTATTTAGTGTGTAACAACATATTTCAACTGGATAGTGGTAGATCAAATAATGTGTATTTTTAAATCGTAGAAAATGTTCAAATAAACACTTTATAAGACAATAGCGAAATATTTAACCTTCTAATTCAAATATACGAATAAAAATTTGATTTTTTAAAAATCTATTTTCAGCATATGATTTTTATAATACGAATATACATAATTTTTCAAAAAAAAATTCAATAAAGAAAGAAGTATTCAATGCCAAAATTGTCCAACTAAGCAGTCTATAATTTAAATAAATATAATTTGTTCACAGATGTACAAAGCATGTACAATCGGGTAGTATACAATTGCGAGTGGCACGATTGCGAACGATTTTTAACCTGCCTTTTTTCGTGCGGCGTTGTCAGATTAAGTGTTAGACACTGTGATCACCAAAGCAGTGTGGTAGCGATTCATGTGGTACTATAATAAAATATACATGATAAAACGTGCACGCCGCACCACCATCAAGACCGTACCTAGAAATTTTTTTCGAGAGGGGTCCAAAACATGTGTATTGTAATTTCATTGAATTTAGATTTTAACTTTTGATATTTGGTTAAAAATAAGAAAGAAAAAGATTTAATCTTCTTTTATTAAAATTAATATTATATTTTCATATGAAATTATGATATATAACTAAAAGCCGCCAATGATTAATTGAAGCTTAAGTCATTTTTGACTGAAAATATTTATGTTGGTATTAAAAATAAATAATTTTTAAACATTCGTAAAATATTGAAGAAATTTCAGGGGGGTCCATACACCCTGGACCCCCTCAGATACGGCCTTGACAACCATTGCACTGTTTAGGACTGCTTTGGTGCGCTTTATTTTTCGTTATTACAACGCACCTATACTGAATTAATAAGTTTCATATTATTTTTCCAAATTTGGTTTTATTTTCAAATAATTAAATCTTATAAAATTAACAACAATAGTTTTCTACTATTACACTGGGCTATAAGATAAATATGACGTAGAATAAATACTAACATATTGAACTATAATATTTTTCCTAAACTTAATTTATTTATTAATTTGATGAAAAACCAACTCGATTCCTATAGATGTGCAGTATTATTCAAAACTATTATTTTGTAAATTTTTATTTTTATTTTTTCAGTTCTTTACAGTTTTTTATGAATTATACATTATTATGTAATTTTATTAATATTTGTACCTAAAACCGTTTTTTAATTGAACACATATTTTGAATCATTTTATTTTATTTTTTTTTAACGTAATTATAATACAACAATAATTTCAATATAGAGAAGATATTACTAAAAAAAAAATGTAAATCAATCCTCAAATAAAATAAAATTCAGACAACTTTACATATTTACAAAAATATAAATTTGGCACCGTAGCCTACAAAAATGTTCGTTCAAAAAAAAAAAAAATGCTGTGATAAGCAACATTCATTCGCAATCGTGTTATAAAAAATGTTAAACGTTCCCAATCTATCTTTACTCCTACAATCGCGTTGCTAACTAAATATTGCAAAAATATTTAGCAAATAAAATAAAATAATTTCTATTTTTAATAATTGTTTCAAAAATAATTTGATTTTAATTTTATCGACAGAAATTATTAGAAAAATAATGAAATACGATTATAAGAATTTATTTAATAGGTATAGTTCTGTATAATGCAGTATTTTTATATTTAAAACTCCTATAGTACAAACAAAATTTATTTAAATAATAAAAAATTAGTTTCATTTAAAATTAAATGTATTGTCTACATATGTATTTACTTTATCTACTTTCTTACAAACCTATTTTCTGAATAATAAAATACTTTATTTTATTGAGTATGTACAAAATTATGACTTGATCTATTATTGATGATTTACTTTATGGGGGAATATAATTAAAATTCAGCCATAATATTAAATTATAGTTTTTTAAAACATAATTAGTCAAAGAAAATATGTATTGAAAACTGTAGAGTGTTAAATTTATTTTCAACATTATTAACTAATCATTATTAAAGACTGATTAATCTTCTTCGGTAATTATTTACAGATAACGGTATTAAAAAGTTTAATTCATCGATGAATCATTTAAAATAATTATATTTTAATTAATCAAATTTATGGTTTATTTATTTTCATTATTTTAAAAATAGTTCCGATTACCTTGTGCAAACTACTACATTGTAAGTAAAACAATGTTTTATACTATTAGAATTCAAATAACTAATTTGAGTAGAGAATGAAGACATTTGTGGAAATATATGGCTTATTAAAAAGTTACAATTTTTCATAATATCGAGGTTTATATTTAATATTACTTTCTTATTCTAGTTATTCGCAACAATATATAAGTATATTTACTAAATAAATATATATAATGCATCATAGACACTTAGTAAAATTAATAATGTTTATGTTCTTTATTTTGAAAATAGTGGTATAGATCCTCGTTTACTCTAAGGTATTTTACAACGACTCTGTATGAATAAGAGTTAAATGTTTGTAATTTCAAGCCTTTGGTTGTAACTTTACCGTTGAAACCGGTAGAATTGGTTAATTTATTCATTTTAATTATAAGTGTTGTAATTTATGGTAGTTCTAATTGAATGAGTATTGGCGGCGAGTTTGGAGGTTTGATTTCATTGGCTGTCTGCGAATAATCAATGACGTCAGTGACCATTTAGAAATCATCGTAAGAAAGGGCTATAGAAGCTATATATTTTGTGTCTTTTTCTGAAATGGAGAGATAGCATTATTTGGAGATTTTATGAATTTGGTTGACTCGTGTGGGTCTGCTTACTAGTCGTTATCATTTCCTGAGAGGTCTGGGAAGAGTTAGCTCCCAATTGATTTAATAATGATTTTGGTATTACTAACAGTGTTATCGTTTTATTTGATGTATTTTTATTCTTATAATTTGAACTCGTGGATTTATGAATATTAGAATTCATAATGATATAGGTAAGGTGATGATATAGATAGGAAAATTA
This sequence comes from Sipha flava, assembly GCF_003268045.1. Classification (NCBI taxonomy): domain Eukaryota; kingdom Metazoa; phylum Arthropoda; class Insecta; order Hemiptera; family Aphididae; genus Sipha; species Sipha flava. Next base: position 3,312,760 of record NW_020272062.1, read on the forward strand.
ATACTAATTGGCCTTTGTGAGTATAGTAATTTATACATTACCAGTAATTAGAAATCTCAGGACGTGCGCTGGGCACCTTGTTGTGCACTAATGACTTTTCTATCGAGAGCTGATAAAAGCGGGGTGGTTTAATAATATTATACGAGTGGTGACACGAACTAAAACGGTGGATTTAAATATTACATTTATATTTTTTTTTTACCGTTGATTAAGCTTAATCGATAAAACGTCAATGTGGTGTAATAATAAATAGCAATATTTCCCTATCCAATACGAAAACTTCGGTCTTAATTTAAATACCACCAAGTGCTGTATTATTTTATGATATTATATCAAAGTTTTTTTACCTGCGAGTTGTTGAACTTATGTTTTTTTTTTTTTTTAATTATTCTTAAGCCCGATAACTATGGCCCAGTGGCGGCCCGTGACTTAATATGCTGGGGATCTTGACTAATTAAATTAAAACTATGTTCTGTAACATTTACACTGAATAATAAAAATTCTTTTATTTACCTGATTAATGAGTCTAGGTTTGATATTAAAATTAAATTACAAAATATATACTTTCTGTGTATGTTTTAATTTTTTTTATAAATCAATTCAATTTTTCGATCTTTTTTTCCGGAAAATTTATCGATAACACTCTCCACAAATGTTGGATCCCTTGCCATATCGTTTAGAATGTTTTTTTTTCAGTTGCCATAGATGATAAACTTGATAGCTCATTTTAGTTTTTTGTGTCATTGTGTTTCTAAGAAAACTTTTAACACGCTTTAGTTTACTTATAGAATGTTCATTAGAAGAAGTCGTAACCGGGATTGTTAATACCAACTGACAAAGTTTAGTAACTTTAGTAGGTTAGGTTTGGTAGTAATTATATCTTCTTTTAAATCACCTACAAAAAAAAAAAAAAAAAAAATATTATGTAAAACATTGTTTGGAAGAATTATTATCACTTACTTTTTATTATAAAATCTAAAAGTTCATGAGAAGGCATATGTTTTTTGACATCGGCATAAATAACTGCTAATTCATTTCGTAAACCATCTGTATTGAAAGTATTAGGGTAATGCTGCAGTAATTTTATTAACTTCGAATCGGGAAAATTGGTGTGGTAGCTTTTGAACATTTTTTCGTTTAAGATTTCTACGAACTCTAGTTTAGGAAAATCTTCAAATCGTATATCAATTTGAATGATTAAAGAATCCAATATTTCATATGTAATCTTACGTAATTCATCTCGTTTTTGATCATCGTATTTCAATACATTATTTATCCCATTGCTTCTTCACATAAATATTCACACTCAAATTTTTCCTTAAATCAGTCAAATATTGTTTTAAATTTTGAATTTCGAAAATACAAGATTTAATATTTGAAAGGATTTTTAATTGGAGAAAATTAAATAATGATCCGTATGTATAAAAATCTTGCTAAACAAAATCAACAAGTATACAAATTTCTCATCATTAGCTTGTCATGAAGATCTGATGCTGTACAGATAGATATAGGGTCCCAACCAGGTTCTTCAGTAACATGAATAAGAGCATTTTTAATTTCTAAAAAATGTTTTTTTATCGTAAAAGCGGCTCTTGAGTGATAATTCCATCTAGTGTCTGATTGAATTGGAAGTTTAAAGCCCTGTTCTCTTAATAATTCACTTATTTTAGTAGACCGGCTAAAAAAGTGTAAATCATACTTAAATTGCAAATAAAAAGCTTGACTGATTTTATTGTTTTAGCACTATGCAACAATATCAAGTTCAGCTGATGAACATACAATGAATAAATAATGCAGTTGGATAAATTTGATTAATACGAGTTTGTACGCCATTTTTTTCTCCTGACATAATCGATGTGCCATCATAGGTCTGGTAAATAATTTTATTTCCAATACCCCATTTATTTATTTCAGATAAAATTACATCTGTTAAGCCAGCAGCTGATTTATTCTTTGAAACGTCAAAAAAACCAATAAAGCGTTCAACAATATTTTGTTCGACTACATACCGAAAAATGATACTCATCTGGGATCGGCACGATACATCTGTTGTTTCATCTGCTTGAAACAAAATTAACATTCTGTATTTCATTAAAAATTATTGAATATAAAACCGAAGTAACGCACTCTATTAACTCATTTTGTATTGTCTTAGATGTACCTTTAAACATTGATGATGACTAAAGGTGTTCTTCGAGTAATTGCTCTTCTTGTCCAAGTAGATCAAGTAATTCAAAATAATTCCCTTTATTTAAAGATTCTTTTCCCGGTGCCCACAAATAGCAAGTTCTTGTTTACCCAAAAAAACAACATGTATCATACGTGTTAACAAATGTCCATTTACACCAACCTGTTCATTATGTTTTACAGCAGCAAGTCTCTAACCTTCTGATATTGCGTGTTCAATTTGAATTTTATCTAATAGATGAAATTTTTCTTGATTTGTTAAATGTTTTTAAGAAATCGCATGTTTTTCTGAAACCTTAAAAATTTCTTACTGACGACAACCCATCAACGCTACATTCCTTCTCCCCACCAAAAATTACGCATGTAAAACAAAATAATTTATTCCTTTTACTGAAACCAATTAACCAAGGCAATTTATTATACCAACTGTTTTTAAACTTTTTTATATACTTCCCATCTGTACAGTTTAAAATCATATTTGATGTTGGGCGATGACATTTTACACTACACTTTTGTTCACACACTAAGGAATTAAAACCATTTAATAATCAAAAATCTAAAATCTTCTCTTTTTCCATTTTATAAGATAAAAATATAAAATTAACAGATAACAAAAGTTACGCTCGGCGCAAGATGCAATTGTAGTGTACACTGGCATGACGAATGAACATAGAACGCACGGAACAAGCAGTGCAGCAACCGGCAGCGTATAATTGAACCCAGTTTCAATATTATCTATAAATCGCTGTTTATTAACTCTGGCTCTCTCCGCAATACCCTGTCATAACATATAATAACATATAATGTAATGACTGAAACGGCCGGGTAACAGTTTCATCCAAACGATGTCCGTCGTATTGACGGTATCAGAAAAAAACCATCAAAAGAAACTATTTATAGAATTATGTGGCTTGTCCACTAATGATAATAAAAACAGTAAATATTCATAATTTATATTATATTAGAAAAAAATATTTTTATGAGTTCTTATGGTTTATTAGTAGCAAGTAGGTATTTTTATGGGGAGACTCAGTTTCAAAGTCTCCCCTGACGGGCTGCCACTGGCCATTAGCTATTAGTAGGGTTATTGTTGTTTTTTGGTAGTGTTTTAGAACGGTAGGTTTGTAACAAGTGAGTGAACATATGTTTTAATTATCATCTGTCGGGCAAATATTATTACTAATTTAGTAATAAAATTAGTATATTTTAAATTTAAAAAATAGTACATACAAGGCATAACAAATTACAATTTCCAATGTAATTTATATTTGTTTCAGCCTGAACTACAGATTCATTTTCTAGTTATGAAATATGAATTATATTTATTGTTTGATAGTTAACTGTTTTTTTTTTTTGAGGATATTTAATAAATTGTATTGGAAACTTAGCCTAAATTCACAGTCAAAACTCATAGGCGATTTCAACTAAAGATGTTCCGAGGAAAAAATTATAAATCGAGCACCGAGTATTGGCCGAGTAAAAATGTCAGTATTACACCGGGTACCAGGTAAAGTAAGAATAAAAATACAGTGTAAAGTCAGATAAGGGCCGAGTTTTAATTATTACATCGAGTACTCGGCTATCGAGTAATTGTCGGTTAACCAAAACACCTCTAAATTATATTAATTAAAAAAAAAATTAAAGGAATTACATTTTGCTTCCTCATCATCACCAATTCATTCGTTCGATTCATATTTTATAGTATTGATCGAATAAAAAAAATAAAAAAAATCTGAAGTTATAGATAAATTTAAAATTATAAGCAGACAAAACGCAAAGTAAGAACAACAGCAAAAATGATAATAAGTGAACCGTGACTGTCGATTGATGGGTGATGGCCGATGGGAAATAATGTGTTTTGATTTAAGATTGTTTTTATGTAATTTATTAATAAACCCATAATTTATTTTTTTAATTCTTAGAATAAAATTCCAGTTATTCACAATAACAATAACCAGCTATGGAAATTGGTTCGTTAATCCTAAATGTGCCAAAATAAATTACAACTCAGAACTTAAGATGTTCCATATTATATTAATATATGTACCTACATATTTTTATACACAGATTATCAGCCTGGTACCGGGTAAGGGCAGAGTCTTCATTATGATATCGAGTATTGGAGTATCGAGTAATTACCAGTCACCCGGATTACACATCTCTAATTTCAATGACTTTTGTTTACCATGTTTTCGTTTTTTTTTTTTTTTTTTTTTTGGGGGGGGGGGGTTAACATAGAAAATATTTTTAAGAGAAAATGGTTCATTAATACTAAAATTATATAAATATTTGGCGTTGGATATTAAATTATTTTATAAGAAAAAAAATTATAATGAATATTAAATAATATATGAACAATTAAGCACAAAAATACAAATTATGTTAATATAATTATAATAATTATAATTATATTATAATAATAATAAACATTTTTAACAATTATTTGAACAATTCAGCTAATAATTATATTTTGGTCGTCAAATATTGTAGTTACTAACTTGTAATTTTAGCATTCATTGTTATGAAAATTCATATCAATAAAATAATTCATACCATTTTTAACTTTTATTGAATAATCTGTTTGACAGACAACAATAATAGGATTTAAAATCAGGCGATTATTCAACCAGTATTCATTATTTCGTTTCACATCTTGCCTATTGCGTAGACACGTAGGTATTATACGTTGGTAGTATGATAATTTACGGATATTGTTTAAGTATAAAGCTGTTTATCGGGCATTGTCTGTTTATTGGAGTTGTAAACACTATTTACCGTCTCAAAACAGGTATTGGTGAAAAAATGTGTGCGTAGCGTTATCCGATTATGAAATAATGAATTTTCCATAACTTATATATGTATTGATAAATTAATATTTATGCGTGAAAGGACAATAATACAACAATTATATTGGGTAAAATATTAAATTGAAACCGATGCCTTTGCAACAACTCACAATAAAAACTCTGAATGCAGTGATTTATCATAATCGTAGTTTAAAAATTACCATCGTGTGTACCAGATATGGTAAACTTTTAAATACTTGATTTGTGATCGATCTCTGAGTTATTGTAGGTTGTCACGATCGACCGAAAAAAAAAATAAATAAAAGGTTGTCATTGCGCAAAAATATATTTTATAAACATGCATGTTGCATGCTACATATATATTTCTTCTGTTTAAAATATTAATATGTAATAATAACTTTAATTTTTCAATTTTGTATAACACATATTTTAAAATACTTTTTATCAATTTATACCAACACGATGAATACCGTTATTTAGTACGAAATATCCCTTAGATATAACATTATATATTACATACATATAACACATAACTGTGTGGTTATACATACATATAACCACACAACTACTCGATCTCGGTGAATAATTTCATTTTTCATTGTTATTTATTACTATTATATTATAATATAATTATATATTGTCTTAATTAATTGTTATTGATCTAATTTTATATTCGTGGGTCGAACAAAATTATAAAATGTACAAAAAAATAAATATTTAAATTTTTTTCTAAAAAAAATGAAAAAAAAATTAAAGGGGTCACGTTGGACTGGAACTCAAGTCGCGATCAACCTTTTAGGCATTCATGTTATATACCTTAGTCATGAATTGCATGCAAATTGGTTACTCTTAAATGTAATGTAATTGTAGAATATATATATATATATTCAACTACGAGCATGTAAGATCTTATTCAAAGTCTAAATTTTCATAATTTATCTAATAAAATATGTTTTAGTTATATAGTTAATTTATTAATAAATTAATTTTTTTATGCTTCATTACTATAAAATTATATATTTCATCGAATAATTAAATTTTTCTCCCTCGAATCAACGTTAATACGAAAAAAATAATTTTGTGGAAAAATATTTTTAAATAATGATTCCATACAACATTATTCTTGTAGTATAATGATTTTCAAAATTTTTTTCATTTTTATTAATTTTATTATTAATTTATACAATTCTTTGTGACCTTATCGAAATAATTAAATTATTTGATTTTTATTGATGTGGACCATTTTAAAAATATTTTTCAGTTATCATAGCCTAATTATTATAAGAACTGTAATTGCACTGTAATGTCAAGTTACATTTCATCTGAAATAGTAATTAATAAAGAGCAAAAACTTAAATAAAAATTAAAAAATATTCAAAAATTGTTGTTACTCTCCTATTTTTAAAGATTTTATAATTCAACTCATTTTCATTATACTATTTTTCCATTTCTTTTTTTTTATCACTTATTCCAAGCTTTTTACTAAATCACAACCATAAAATTAAATTGTATTCAATAATAATAATAGACATTTTTAAAGCTAAGATCAATTTTCTATGATATACTGACGTAAGATAGATGTACATAAATTGTTCGTGTGTAGATATTGAAAAATATAAAAATAAAAAGGAACTTACAGTAATTGACAGCGTCGATGGTATAGACAAATGACATGACAGATATTTATCGTCTTCGTCGTCGTTTTTTTTTAGGATTTTCTAGTAAATAAACGATAAACTCGTTAGAACATTCTTATTCACTGAATAAATATACAATGAAAAAAAATTATAGTAATAATAATAATAATATTCATATTAAACAATTGGTGGTGTACAAATCAGACATATGTATAAAAACAAATAACTTATTAATATTTTTGTCTTTTTTATTAGTTTCTATTAACCATGAAATTACTTGCATTATTCTTTTTTTTTTTTTTAAAATAAAAAAGTTTTTTATTCTTATTTTTACAAGTTAAGAGCATAGCAGTTTCACAACCAAATTGTCTGATTCATATTGTCAAATATACATCATATTAACTGAAATTGTTTAAAGATTATAGCTTAATCACATAAAATATTTTCTTTTAACTACATGACTAAAAATGATGTGTAATAAACGCAAGTAAATAGCTCAAAAAATGTGTTAATTTATATACAAATATTTTCACAGTTATTTGAATTTATGTTAGCATTGCCTTATAAAATTATTTTAAATCATTCTAAATTTTTATTTTAATATTTAATGATAAAAATCATATTTTATATGTACTCAGCAGGGAAACAAAAAACTATTTATAGATTTTCATTTCTTTTATTGAAATATTATTCCCCAAAGAATATCATAGTATAGCGATGAATCTAATTTTCTTATGGAAAATAAAAAATGAAAAACTTTAAACTATAAACTTAAAACTGTTATTTAAAAATCACAGACAATAAATATTGTAATATCACTTCCGCTTTAAATTTTAATGATATATTATTCTAATATTTACAATATTATTTCAGATTGATATTATGTTTATAAATGTATCCAATATCCATTTTTCATTTTTAGGAAATATATTGTCATTTTGAAAATGTCAATAGTTTTATTTTCGTGTTATTACTAATTGTAATTTAAAATCAAAGTTTTTTTCTTCTTATTTCATTGTTTAAACTACATGGTTACTAGCTTACAATTGTTTAAAGGGGTGTACTTGGATTATTTAGATATATGGAGTGATTTTCTCCATTCGATTTACATTATATTAAGTTGTACAATTCAATTATTTTTAAAAAAAGAAATATTTTTTGCAGTCTGAATAAGGTCCAATTGCTTCGTACAAGTTATTCAGACTTTGACATTCTTCTCTGACCTTAAATTAAAGTTTTATTATATAGGTATTCAGTTTATAATTTATTATACCAACCATTACAAAAAATACTTTTTTTTCTAGTTTTCTTATTTTTAAATGTATATAAATGATACTATGTAGCTACTACATATTTTTTTTTAGTGACCCACAAGACCCAAAGTATATTTCACTATTCTGTCTCATTTCCCCACCTAAGTGAATAAATTTTCCAATTTAAAATAAAATATTGTAAATCATTTTACACATTTTTTTTAAAGTAAAACTAATAAAAATCATTCTTTGGGGCAAACATAACGTTAGAATTTAATGGTAAAGCACTACATAGGAGATAACAAGGTTTCGCCGAAGTCTGAAGTGTATGTGAGAATAGAAAAACAAATAATGAGTCTACGGATCTCATATGACCACTATGTATCAAAGACTGACTCGAACGGAAAGGAATTGAGGAAATATTTACACGTATTTAACGAGAATCATTCGTCGATTTTACTTTAAATTTGAGTTGTCTGTCTGTTTTGATAAGGAAATAACATTCTACCATGTACTTAGAAATCTTGTTTTCTTTATTTAGGATCTCCATTTTGGTGTTTGCTGGACATTGTACCGATCAAAAATGAAAAACGAGAAGTGGTGTTGTTTTTGGCTTCCCATAAAGACATCACACATACCAAAATGGCGGAAATGCACGTCGGTATGGACTACGATCCAGGTAAGATCGACACGATTTATACATATAGAGTATACTCGTACTTAGGTATTCCTTTTAGAGATTATATTACAAACCCATTCACCGTAATAAAATCGAGTAAGTCAATACATTAATATTTTAATCAAATATGTCAATAAGTCATTAGGAAACAGATTGGTGCCTATTTAATTTGATATTTGAATAACTCAGTTCATTTAAATTTTAGTATAAAATAAATGAAAAAAAAGTTGACAAATCGAGTAGAATAGAATACAGTTTTTTAACTATTCAATTTCATCAATAACGTGTTTATATATTGTATTTCAGCAAAATAAATGATCTTTTATTTTACTGCTCAACATAAAGCTATCAGTGTGCCTAGTAATACACAAAGTTTTAAAAATATAGAATTTTTGGTTTGTCAGTTTTTTTACAAATGTTTAAAGTTTGAGTTATAAGTTGTTATAGAGTTATCCAATGACTGGTCGTTTTGTTAAAAATCATGATTAATTATTTTTTATTACAAACTTATAAAAAAACAGCAATTTATATTTTTAAAACAAAAAAAAAACAACAGTGGATCTTATTTATATACCATTGAAACTATAATTTAAAAAAAAAAATCTTGCATTGAATGCGATTTTAAAATTATTTGTTTTCCCAAGTTTGTATTTTATTTTGTATTAATGTTAATTAATCAATTATACAATCAAATTGATAATCAATTATATAAAAAAAAACGCTTAAGTTAAATTTGGTCAATAAGACATACACTCAATTTACAATTATATATATTAGAATGTATAATATAACAAATTAAATGAACGAATACACAAAGCTGATCTGTTATGTTATTTTTATTGATTTAAGCTTCGACTACTATGGCCGTTGACTAATAGTGGTAACGATGTAATTTTAGTAGGTTTCTTGTTGATACATTAATGTTGATTCTTGGAAACATGTATTTTGAGGACATTGCTTGGTCATCAAAAACTTGGACCGTTAACGGCCAATGTTTTACACACAGCACTTACAGTGCTGTGGCTAATCAACGCACCATACTATGCCCTCTAACTTGTTATGATTAATCAGCTTATCCCATTATGGTTTGTCTTTTTTTATATTTTTTTTTCCATCATTCTTTATTTTTTGTATAAAATATGATCTATTGTTTTAAAAAATGCAGTGAAAATTACTCTTGATTGATATGAGATTATTTTTTCGTGTTATAAGAGATATCAATGACATGGCTGCTTTTGTCTCGAGAATAATTTTTAGTACCAATCAACCCGTCGTACGGCGCACGGGGTAAATAATTACCCCAGACTTATTTATATTGTGTATAGGTAATAAAATAATGTATTTAGGTGTTTGTCCTCCTCAATAGCTTTAAATAATACTTCTATAAATATACTGTTTGTTGTTTCATGTTATTTTTATACATTTTATTTTATCTAGAACGTATTATAGTCGTATACAGTGATATCTGAAAATTATTTACCCTGGGTTTTTGTTTTTTTAAAATCATAATATTTTTTAATCGCTCCGTAGAATTTCTGTATATCTCTCACAAGTACCTATTTTTAACTTATTACTTTGAAATGTTCAATATTATTCAGTCATAATACGGTGTTATCAAAAGCGAATATACTTGTAAAATATTGGCGTCGAGGCCATATTCACTACAGGAAAATACTATTATCTTTTTTTAAAAATAGACTAAAATTAAATCCGATCGAGTTATTCGATTCTTAAAATAAATATGAATAGCAACAAGAAAAATAGATCAATGAAGTTCAAATTATAACATACTATAGTGAATAACCTTGGGGTAAAAATTTACCCCGTGCGCGTAAATATGATATGCAGATGGGAATGGTGGTGATATTTTCTTTTGAAACAGTGAAACAGTCTTCCTCCATCCGGAATGTAAAACCACCGGAAGCCGGATATAAACTGACCATTATACGTTTAGACTCAACCGCTTCATTGCCACGACCCCCCATTCACCCACGGATTTTTTTATGCAACATGCGAGTTATTACACAATGCATTTATTTTTCATATAAACATTTTCAAGTCCAATAATCTGTCATGAAGAATCTTAAGCGTATAATATTTTTTGCATCTTATAGTGGGAACACGTATACGGGGGTCCCTTTTTTTTTGTTGTGCACAAACTAACATATATTTGAATGTTTACCTGTTGTGTCTCACGTGGAAACCTTTCGAACCTCGTTTTTTTTTCAATGTCAATAATTCATTATATTTTTCAAATTTATACAAATAATATTGCTAACATGACACCCATCTTTGCAATACCTATACAAGTTCGAAGTGTGATCCACACTCCTGCTATCCATTATGTCAGTGATCATCAGTATTCTGTTCGTGAAGTGAAAAGATGAAGGACAAACACTTGGTATTGATGTCATTAACGGTTTTTCATTTCCAATTTTTCACTAAATAACATTACCCATGTACTTAGACATTTATTTTATTATCAGAATTATAAAGTTTACAGTTGTTTCAGTTTATATTTAGACAAGGGTGTATTGTAAACTAATTTTCATTTAATACTTTTTTATTTGGCGCAATTATAATTTTCAATTAAAGTAAACAATAATATAAGTTATCTAATAGTCTATGGGTTGAAATGGTACTATTAGAATTATAAAAATACTAAATTTTTTAAACAGTTCATGGTGTTAAACAGTAAATAATGTATCAATCATTTCATAAATCATATATTTTTAACAATTCTTCCTTTTAACTTTGACCGTTTTAACTAAATTTTAATAAATTTAAATAGTATATTTTAATCTAATTTGTATTTTAAATCTTAGAGCTAACTATTTTAAAATACGAATAATATTTCCGTCATTATTAGCATTTTTATTTTATTATATTTTAAACTTACATTAATTAGCAATAACTTTTAGTTTTAGTACCCAGTATATCTATATTCTATTGTTATAACTGTTAACCTTAGTTAAAACTATATTTTTTTTGCATATGCTATTTTTTATATTAATTCTATAGTTTGTATTTTTAAACTCTTAATTTCATATAAGTAGTACTACTTAAGAGGTGATTAATTAGATAATTCAATTATAGTTTAGCATATTTCCTACGTAGAAGCAATATATTTTAGTCTCAACATTTCATTGGCGAGTAATATGCTTTGGTTGTACATCTAAGTGCATAATACCTATTCGTTGTTACTGAGCCAAACGTCTTTTATTGTACTCCAGATTTGATTTTTTATACGTCATCAATTCTAAATCTGTATTTTTGGTATTCATTTTTATCAATATAAATGTTGATTTATTAAATAACCATAATAGTTTTTACTTACTATTTTTTTAAATGTATTAACCATTGTGCTAAGTAAAGTAGTTGATTTATATTAATGTGTTAGATGTTTGTATTGTTCTGGTTTGAAAATTGGTTTTATAAATCCTTTTTTTTTCTATTATGATATTATAATATTAGTTGAATTTCATATGCAGTTATATATATTTAGAAGATTTTTTTTAATCATTTGCCCATGTTTTGTAGAAAAATTAATTAATTTTTTTTGTTATTGTATTTATAAAAAGTTTTTTTTTGGCCTTTTACCATTATATTGTTAAGATACCAAAAATTGATTATAGATAAATTGAAAATATTATCGACATAATATTGGAATCTTTGGAATCTTGTAAGCCTTATTTGTTATGTAGTTTTAAAATTTCATATTTAAGAAATTAACCTATACCTGTATATATTTATATTATACATTATGCAATTTACAAATAATACAATATAATAATTTGTGTAAATATTGACATTTTAATTATATGCTGTATTATAAGTACCTAATAATAATTAATTTGTAGTTGAACCAAAAATAGTGGTGTCTATTATGCATAAATGATGTCAAAAAGAAGCAACTGATTGTGTATTTGTTATCATTATTTTAGATTTTTAGTTTAAACCCTCTGTATGGTTTTAACGAAATTGGATTCGTTGATTAACCCATAGCATCAAAATTGTATTATATGTCTAGGAATTCTTAAAGATCACAAGAACATGTTGAAATTCTAAATTATGGTATTAGAGTTACTTAAGTACGTTATTTTTTCACTTACAATTATAAACGTGCATTGTATATATTTGGTACTTTTAGCTGAGAGGGATAATATTGCAAGACACTCTTTCCTCTTTCGTAAAATAGCAATTTATACGTGTTAACAGTGGCGGAACTGGAATTTATTTCGAGAAAGGAAGGGGGCGTTATACATTTGAAAAAAATTAAAATTTCGAAGGTGTTCAGTGGGAAAAATGAGCTAAGGTTAAGTTAATTACAAATTTCCCGGGGGGGGGGGGATTCCAAATTCCCTTAGTTGCGCTACTGCCTGTTATAATTACATACAATTTATTTTGAAACTTAATATGATTTTTCCTATTTGAAATTGTAACTTATGGGTTTGGAGAATTGGTTAACATTTTAGAAAATGTAATAGATTTAATAATTTATTTCTTAATAAACGTCAAACGAAATAAGATAGAAAGAAAGATACTGTTAACATTGAATATCAAATTAGTATGCCTATGCATATTATTTACCAACATAACTATGTTACAAAGGATTTTTATTTCAGCTGTATATGCAAGTATTCAAAACGTATATAGAAATATGGGTTTAATGAAAGGTTTAGGACAGCTAGAAAACTACGTTATTAGTTATGAATTGTTAAGAATGTTATATTTAAGTTATATTCATTATATTTAATATAAAATGATTGAGTGTTAATATATTAGAACAAAAGAAAATAAATTCAATTTTTTAGTTTCTTACTAAATACTAAATTTCTAAATAAATAACTATTTCTCTTTTTATTTCATTAATGGATATTGTTATTTTCTTATCTATTCCAGTTGTAAATCAACTATATCTATGGACATATTCTAAATGACGTTAATTTATTAAGACTTCGAATAAAGCAAATATGTTAATGAAACTGACTTTGCTTAGTCGGTGTAATGCGACGATTCAGCTATCTTGTAAAACGTCAAAAATTAAACACAAATACTTCTAGTTTTAATCAACCAGTTACAGTTTTCTGAAAGTTCTAAAAGTAACTAAAAAATTTCGATTCCATTTTGGTTGGTAAAAAAGTTATTTTCGTTTAATGGTCTTTTAATAGATATTAATTATGACTGGGTTTTGAAATTATCTCCAGTTGTTTATTGCAGAATTAATAAACCATTAAGATTTAAAATTAACTATAATAGAATATTTAACACTTACGAGTATACTAGTATAATTTAACATTTTATAAATTTTCTTAAATTTAAAAGATGTATTCTTATAATTAATAAGTACAAGTACTTGGCTTTGCAGACGATCTAAATATCTTGGAAAACTCCGTAGAAGACACGCGAAAAACAGCTCAAGTGCTTGAACAAGCAGCCAGTAAAATAGTTCTAAAAATTAATATGGATAAAACGAAAAAACATAGAACTGCAAGGCAAAGAAGACAACACTAATACGGATTCTTTTGCGCTCGAAAAAATTAATGAATTTTGTTACCTAGGTGCAATACTGAGTAAAAACAATGATTGGGATAGAGAAATAGATGTAAGAATGACAAAAGCAGAAAGAGTGACGTTCGCTCTAAATAAGTTTTTAAAGTCAAAAATATTCTCTAAAATAACTAAAGCAAGGCTGTACTCAGCAATAATCAGACCCACACTCACATGAATGTGTGAGGCATGGACAATCACAAGCACTATGGAAAGAAAACTCAGAACTTTTAAAAACAAAGTATGGAGGGTAATATGTGGACCATTATACGATAATGATAAAGAAACATGGAGGAGGAAGTACAACAAAGAGCTGCAGAAAGAAATGAAAATGTCACCAGTAGTAAATTTCGTCAGAAGACAAAGAATTCAATGCTAGGCCACATGTGGTGGCGCAGTGAGAATGATATAAACAAAGTAGTACTGGAGTGGAAGTCTCGAGGACGACCTAGAAAAAGATAGTTAGAAGTTGTGGAAGAGGACTTGAAGAGAATGAGAATTGAAAATTGGAGAGAATTAGCCCAGGATAGAGAAAAATGGAGGGATTAAAAATTAAAATACTCTTAAAGAGTATTATAGACTAGATGATGAAGAAGAAGAAACAATTATTATAATTGATAACCTGAATTTAAGTTTTACTTGGAATATTTTTTTGATTACTATGACTAACCACTGGTTTAGTAAATATATTAATGTTCTGCAGCTGTTTATCCATTACCTACATCTCATCTGTTTTGGGTTTTATCACATATATAGTTATTTTGTTTAAATTCAATTTTTGAAGACTTACGATTGGAATTGATTTTTCGGAGTTTAATAAAACGGTCTTTGAATGCTATAAGTTGATTTTTTTCTATATTCATTCATAATTTCAGAGATATCAACGTATGTGTTTTAGATTTTTAATTATTTTTAATGCTGTTGAAATAATATTATAATAAAATATATATTTTTATATTATTATTGTATTATAAATTTATAATTTTTTTATTGAATATAAAACCATTAAACATTTGAATCAAATTAATATAAATTAAAATAAAGTAATAAAATAAAACAAAACTTAGTGATTTGTTAATACTCATAAATTAATATATAAATAAATAATTAAATAAATACTTAACTTGGGGTATTATTATATTTTTAGTGTACGACCGAATGCATTTAATATAAATTGCTTTGAAAAAAGTTTTCGTCAAATACATGGATTAATAAATGGGTCCCTAAAAATGTCCGCTATTTTTTTATTCTGTTTAGTAATTACTAAGTACTAAAAAATGAGATACTTTAAGGTACTTAATTAAATTATAACCAGTAAAAGTAGCATACTTTACAACTGTTCATTATATTATGTTCCTATACTTTAATAGTCTACAATGCTAATATATTTTTCTAATTTATAATTTGTAAATAGTATCAACAATTGATAAGCTAACTATAATTAATAACTAATGAGAATTTTCAACAAAAATGTTTAGCGTAATACATAATGTACTATTTTAGGCCACCAGAATAAAATGTGAAATTTGATTGAATTATTATTAAATATTAGAAATAAAATATAAAATATTTTATTTACAAATATGAAATATGTATTTTTATCTTATGATTTCGTGTATCTATAGTGAACCTAAATAAATATTAAACCTTGTTTTTGTAAACATTAACATTGAAGAATTTCAGTTTACCTACGTAAAATAACTAAAAATAGTTACATGGATTCAAATAATAAACAAAATTTGAACACGTATTTTATTTATTTCTACTGATAATGGCTTGATTGGTCTTTGAATATTACGGTCGTACATGTCATGGATAAATATTTTGCGCCTAATAGTATTCAGATTAAATGGACTTTATTCGTTTCCATAGTAACTGAATGAAAATCAAAATCAGATACACAAAAAAACAAACCAACGACTTTTATACGTTAAGTTTTGAGATTTGTCAACAGCACATAAAATAGTGCTATTTTCACAAAGTTTTGTCGATCGTTTTATCCCGTCGTGCACCCAGTTAAGATAATATACTCGTACTTTGAAATTGTCTAATGTTTTATTATTTAATTTATATTTGTCAGCAGATATCTATTAATATGTTTCATAACTGATTATTGATTAAATAATGTTTTGACAAAACAATTTAATCGTGTTTCTTCAGGTATACGTGTAATATAGTATTGTTTTTGAGAGTATTTTTTAACACAATATCACAATAATATTACGGGAAATTTCTCGTTTTCAAAACTTACCGTAACGTCTCATTGTTTTCCGTGATTATCATCTATAACAGTGATATTTTGATTGATGATACTCAGCACATTATTAATTACTACAAATATTCTTATCTAGGTACACGATCTTTAGCTTAATTATGTGTACATTCTCTCAAAACTAATTTTAAATTAATATATTTTTTTTTTTTATAAAGAATAAAAAAGTATTTAGATATTTTAATAAAATATTGGCTTTAGGAAAACAAAATAGAGGTCTTAAAATTATTTTTTTGGTTTTTGAATAAAAACTATTGATTATATTTTTATTTATTTTTGATTAATAAATTTATAATGTGCTAATTTTTAGTAATTTTTTTTTAAGCAAATAGTACTGCACATTTTCTTAGCTTTTAATTAATTCATAGTATATTGTTAGTATGTTAATCTAATATCTAATATTTTATAACAGTAAAAAAAAAAAAATAAAAAAAAATACCTAAAAAATATTAAAAAGGAACCAATAATTAAACTAAAAATAAATAATTATAAATAGTTTTATGCATTTTAATAAATTATTAAAATTTTTTAAAATTGAAATGGCTCTTATTCAGTCAATTTTGAATTTAGAACCACAACTGACACATCAAAATTATTTTAAATAAATAGGCCTATCTGAATATGGTTTGGAAAATAGGTGTTACCAATTAAAAAAAACATATTTTACTGCGCAGGCACATACCGAAATTATGAAATTATACAACTTTCAAAGTTATCTATAAATGTATGTTTATAAACCACTAGATTGTAAAAAAAAATTAATTTTATTTCGAAGTAATCCGGCCCCGAAATGCAGTTTTCCTTAAATTGGTGATGACACAATATATTGATTTTTCTTATCTAAGACTTCAACTTGTTTACTGTTGAATCGTTACAATATTATGTATGAATATGTACAGAAGATCACATTTTTATCTGCCGATTATTTTTCTTATCTGTTATTAATGTTACAAAAATGTCCATCGACAAAATTACAACTCCAATATCTCTATCGCTTTGTTTGTAAGTCAGGTGTATTGGAAATATTTTCAAAACATACCTTTCACAAATTACTTACCTTTAAGTGGAAATATAAAATGTTGTACAACTAATTAAAGTTATTCCCAGTCATTGTACAAAGTTAGGTAAAATGATCACTAAGCATGTATAAAGCATGGCTTTATGGCCTCACATTAATAAAATGTTATGATTGGTAATTATAGAAATTAGGTTGATATAATAGAAGATAAATTGTTTGATCCATTGGTAACAAACAACAACAAGTTATCACGTATGATACGTTTAGACTATGGTCGAAACAAAAATTACTGCTACCGAACGAATTTGTCCGCAGATTTACTACACATTCGGCTGCACCGTGTAGATTATTCGTTCATGTTCGCTTCTAAGTATTACTAAGTATGGTTTTCACTGATAGTACTGCTCTAGAAGAGAACTTTGCCAAAATTCCATTTATTGTAATCAGTTTACCAAATACACTGGTTCATTCGGTAGTATACGCTCTCGTTCGCTCGCGTTTGAATCGAATCTAAATGCAGCTGTAGATACAAAACAACTTTGATATACCTTTTAATATCAAAATATTTTTCGAATTTACCAGAAATTTTTTATTTTTAGTCACTGAAAATTTTTAGTTTTTGGTCAATATTATTAGATATCGAGTCAACTAAATCTAGTAGTAATGTCTGTATCTGCAAAGGCAACAGAGACAAAATTAAAATTTTATGGGTTAGTATTAAAATAACATCAAAACCTCAACATATTTTTACTCGTCAAAAACAAATAACCAATGACTTGCGAGTGTAACTATATATCGATCAATGATAGCAAATCCCTTTTTAGATAAATCGAAACGCGTAAAACTTAAAGTTGACTTGAATGTGAGAGAAAACTATTTTTGTACAATATTTGAGTTACAAAATGTCTGACAAGGTAATATATGATCCAGACAACAATATTAAAAATCAATAATAGTACCGATAAATAGGATTTTAACTTGTGTAATTCTCTCAAAAATTTGATTGTCAATCCTCTGGGTATAGAACAATATGGTTTATGTTGATGAGAACAATTAGAAAAGTAGCAAAAAATAAAAATATTTACGATATAGATTAGCGTATACAGTTGTTACAGTATAAACCGCATATATTTGCAATTACGAACCTTAGATGATTTTTAAAGTGTAGTAGATAAACACGATCAATAAATTCAATCACAAATCACGGGATGGGTGATCAGAGTTAATCATGTCCATTCCAAAAACCCAATCTGCCACATTAAAAAAATTAATTCAGTCGTTTATTGTCTTTCGTTTATGTACATTGTACAAAATCGTTCTTTTTCACTGATATTTTGATGAAGAATAATAATTAGAAAATATGCATTTAAATAACTTTAATAATTTAAGTATGTTATTTTTTATGAGACGAGTTAAAAAACACGTTTTATGCTAATCGTACTCAATAATTCAGGTAGAATTTTATATCCATATTCAGGTATGGAATTTACATACTATCAATTATGATCAACATAAAATCCTTTTTTAAATATTTCAGTGTAATAGTGTTCGGAGTTATAAGGTGTATTATTAGTACGCTTATTGGGTTAACTTAACGTGTTATAATATTTTATAATTTTAAATCATTGGTAGTTTACC
Source organism: Sipha flava (assembly GCF_003268045.1). Lineage (NCBI taxonomy): Eukaryota > Metazoa > Arthropoda > Insecta > Hemiptera > Aphididae > Sipha > Sipha flava. Next base: position 3,331,801 of record NW_020272062.1, read on the forward strand.
TTTTTCTAGCTGTCTAATAGACGGAAAGTCACGGAAGTTCACAACAGAGTAATTGGAAAAAAAATGATTATAACCAAGTGTATACCTATATTCAGTATACTATTTAATATTAAAATTTACAATATAAGATGCTGCAAGTTCTGTGTAAAATAACAGTAAGCAATTAAATTTAATAAAATAACAAATGCAACTTAATTGTACATTTACAATATTTCTCGAAAAAAGAGTGAAGTTGATATTGTATTCTTCTTACATAATAAACTTTCAAAAATATACCGTTATGCTCTACAGTGCACGCATATCGAATGTTATTGCGTAAACATTGAAAGGTATTTCTTCTTTAGAAAATCGGATTATGTAAAATTGGTTCTTTTGATTAAATAAAAAAAAAAAAAAGGAAATAAAGACTAGAAAAAAAATACACAAACAATAATAATTAAAACTTTCTTTGACACCATAAAAACTTTGTGTTTAAAATTAATTATAGGAACTAAATTATTGCAGCAGTGGTCACAGTTATTATAATTGTAACTATAGAAATCTTTCGAGACACTCAATAATTCAATAATGTACATTATTTATGTAAATCAATTTAAACTTCGATTTTTTTTTACAATATTTAAAATCTGATAAGATAAAGAAGAAAATTCTATTAATTTGTGTATATATATTTTCATTGTTTCTTCATCGCATTCGAAGTAGATAAAAATATATTTTGTTTGGAATTTAATTTAAATAATATAAACTTTGTCTTAAATTTAGCGTTTAAATACTTGGATGGCCGAAAATAATAAAAATGAAAAAGAAAGTAAAAAAAAAATAAGTAAAATAATTTGTGTAAGGGATTAAGCAATATAAAATTAATCTTATTATGATTGGCTCGTCCAATGAGATATCCATATGTAAAATATTACACCTCTAAAGTATCAACTAGATAATATTTTCTATCAGAAGCCTTTCATGATTGTGATGAACTTAGAAATCTTAACTTCTGGTCGAAATCATATAGGTACAGAAATAACAAAAAAAAAATTATCTTCTATCACTTAAAACTTTTTGGCATCTTATAATAGCTATAAAAAAATTTTTTTTTAAATATTTATATAAAATGTCCAAGTATTAAGTATATTAAAATTAGAAGATATATGATTTCTAAAGTATTAAAATATTGTAGATTTTTGTTATTAATGTCGTTTTATTAAAATTTAACACTCCAATGTTCATAATATTTTTTTATTGAAATTACACTAAATTTAATTTTAACTATGTTTTTATAAATAATATACATCAGTTATATATATGTATGAATTAATTTTTTAAATTTTTAAATTTTATATCAAGCCTAAATTATTAAATAACTGCTACTATTTGAAAACAGCTAAAATAAACATGTTATTTTTAAATAACTATAAATTACTTAAAAACGAGAAAATTATTTTATATTAAATACCTATAGCAAACGATGGTCTAATAAGCATACAGTGAAATTTTTCAGTTTCAGTGTTTTAGTTTTTGAGTTTAATGAAATAAAGTAAAGTCGATTTTGTTGAAAATTAGTTGTTGTAAATTTAGCCGTATTGTTTTTCAATTATTTGGAAATTGTCTGAAAAATTATAAAAATTAGCTATTTCAAATTACCAATTAGTTACTAGGTAAAGGTAGATACTTATTTTTAACTTCCTATTCGGTAATGATCGGAGCCTCTTTTGGCTGAAATTGTGAACACAAAACCAGTACATTCTTCATTTTACTCAAAATTAAAATAATGAAAATGTATATAAAACTATCTGCCTCATTGTATATTTTATCTAAGAATAGAAATATCTAAGAAAAAAAATTATTTTTTTACTATCGTAAAATTTAAAAAAAAATTAACTATAATATACATAATATATACACATAAGTTGGTGCATAATTATTTTGAGATTTTATTAGGTAAAAAGGGATCAGGGCGCAATCGTGTTATAAATTTTTTTCGTAATCGTGTTGTAATTAGTCGGGTCAAAAAAGAAAAAGTTGCGTAATCGTGTTGCACAGATGAAATATAATGTATTACAATCAGGGCCGCATTTAGAGAGGGGGCACTGGCAACAACTGCCCTGGGTGCCAGTTTTTTGGGGGCATCAAAATTTTGTGGTCGAAAATTTGCTCACTTGTGAATTATTGAACTTTTAAAATTATTTTGAAATTATTATTTTTTTTGCTTTTAATAGCAGTATCATAAATTAATGTTATTGCATTTAATTTATTAATATATATTATTAGTATATTTATAACAATTATTAATGTATTTATAGCAATATAGATATTATTGATTCAGAATATTATTAATATACCTAATATTAGTTCCCAAATTTGTTGTTATCACGTGTGGCGTGCCTACTACACAAAAATAGCATCGATTATAGAATATCTAAAAAGTTCACGGAGATCTATCTCCTATATTTTCCGTGGGTATACTCCTTAGAGGAACACCATTTTTTTTTTTTTTGCGCCGAGGCGCAAAATGTCTAAATACGGCACTAATTACAATAGATGGACGAATGCAAACGATTGTGATTACTTATCACAGTTGTTCTTACTCGTATAGATTAAACTTGCAGTTGACTTTGATATTCTATATTATATTAATCAGTTTTATTTTTCATAGAGGAAGCAGAACCCGAAGAACCAGAACCCACGAGCAACGCATACGGAAGACGAAGAAGCAGAGCCGTACTATACCAACTATCCGGGCACTACAAAAGTGATAAACCGAAAACCGGCAAGTTAAAACTAAACAATGTAAGTTATATTTGATGTTCGGCACCTTAAATTTACAGCATTAAACATGGTCAGGGGTTGATTGTCTTTGAAACTATATTATTTAAGTTTTAGATTTAATTTTTCAATTATTCCATTGTATTATAATATCTAAACACCAAACATTATATAAGTAATATTCGTCTTATTTTACAGTGCCTTATCTTAACAATGTACTAGAAATTGAATAAATTATAGTCTTTATTTTAAGCTTGATATCGGTAGTTATTTGATAGTCAAAGTAATACTGATTTTTGTTTTTTAAATCTAGAGTTTAAGTTATAACTACATCACAAGCTTCCCTAAAAGTATTCAAAATTAAGCACATATAACACGTGTGTTGTACTTACATTAGAAGCAAAATTATAAGTCCACATACATATGCTCGATCGTATAAGTCAGATTAGGACTGTGCGATTATTTTTTCCCTGGAATAATCGATTATTTAAATAATATTTGATTATAATCGAATAATCGAATAATAAAATGATCGAACAATCGAATAATCTAATAATCGTATTTTAATCGATTAATCGAATAATCATAATTTAATTTAGAATCGAATAATCTTACCATGAAGTTATTTAATAATAGTAATAATTAAATAATTATCCTGATTTAAAAGTTTTATTAAATAAAAAAAATATAACAAATAAAATAACATTATCTTGTGTACAAAAAATAACTGTTTACCTTAAAATTCAGTTTTGAGTCTTGACTTAAATCTAAAATTAATATTATACATATTTAAAAAGCTGGTTTTACTATATTATCTTTATTCGCGCATAGAAAAATTAGCTGGCTTGCATGTTCATTTTTTACCGACGATCTAGTCAGTTAATACACAGCCATCTTTACTAAAAATGCGTTCAGACGCAACGCTTATATAGCTTAAATAGCTTGAACAGTCATAACTTTTTTTGCTGAAATGAACATAATAGGGTAAATCGTTTTGTTTAAGTTCCACCAATCTAGTGGATCTTGTTCAAAGCCAATTATTGGATTATTTAAGTATAAGTCCTATTCATTTTTTACTTTTTGGCTAAGCGGAACTTCCTAAAATAATATAATTAAAATGTATTAAACATAAATTGAAAAATTTACATTCAGATTCTTACTTGGAAATTATCAGTATGATTATTTTCAGGAGAGCAAAAAATGAGTGACAGTCTAGTTTTTATTTTTTTTTTGTGACACCTGTTGATTATGAATATTGTAAACATAGCTGTCACCTTCGGTACTCTTGTACGCAGCTTCACAAAATTCACCAATGGTTTCCTTTAAAACCGATAAATCGTCATACTGAATGTGTTCGAAAAACAAAAAATAAATAATAAAAAGCTAATGGGGAGGGGGGGATTTGACCCCCACGTCCCCCCTTGTATACGCCACTGAAAGTGGTGGGTCTTTTGAACATAAGACTTACAGTTATTGTAACTCGTTGTAATGTATTGTATGAATATTGGCACTTTGATCCTTTTGAGAAGGCTGATGATCTTGTTGGCTGGTGACTTCTCCTTATATGTTTCTTTGTACAAAAAACGGAAGAACAGAGAGGGCGTAACTACTAATTTCCCAAGATATATAAATGTGGTATAGTCATATTATTTGATATATCTGGAAACACGGAATCAATAGATATATTGATCCTTGCCGCGTATGAAAATGTTTTCAATACCGTCCAGTTTAGATCTCTGTAGTAAACAAAAGTGGAGAAAGTGTGGGTAGTGGACACCGGTGGCAATATAAGTGGTACTTTATGTGGTCCTCGGTGTTGTAGTATTTCTAATTTGCTCTGGTGAATTATTTCTTTATTAGTGTTGATTTTGGTCTGTTAGTTTTTTACGGTATTTTGATATTTTATAGTTATTACATTGTGTATTATTTGTTGATATAAATTAATTTATTAATTTTATAGATTGATTTAATATGGGACGGTATGTTTGGTTAAGCTTATTCCTCCGTGAGTGACATCTATATTGATTGCTATACCGTGTTCGTTTATCAGTGCAGTTTTTCGCGCCGACCACGGGAGGTGCCGTGTAAGTATGATTAACCGGTTTTAATGAGACACTAGATAGCGAAAGCTATACGTTTTGTCTCGTTACAGTTTGAAGTCCAACAGTCCGTAGTGAAAGTAAAAAAAACTGGCACTTTTAATTATGTTTCCTATAATGGAACGTGTATCAGTATACATAGAGGGAATTTGGGATTGGCTAAGTGTTTTTCAGCTTGGGATCTTGTAGTTAGGATTTAATACATTCACAAATAGTTTAAATCCCTCTTTTTTAACTAAACTGTACGGCATCATATTTGTTGCAATAAAATAGGCCAGTGCATTATCAATTTTGATTTTTGAAATTTTATTCAGAATAAATTGTGTCATTTTCATTTGTCTAGTTATACTTGAGCTTGTCTCTTGAACAGTGGCAATTGAGGTGTCAGTAGCAGAAGACTGAGATATACTCGAGTACGATTGATTAAGTTCTGGTTTTTTGTTTTGAAGTAGAAGGTTGTGATAATAACAAATTTGATTCAACAATATCAGACCTAACAAAACATAATAAAGCTGTGTATGGATATTTTGACATTATTTACTTGAATTCAAATTTTAAACTGTCATTAATATTATTCACATTTAATTAACATTTAAATATGTAATAAACTGATTTTCTTTAATAACTTTAATTTTTATATGAGTAAACAACTCTTCGATAACTCAAAAAATAATGTTCAAATAGCAGTACATAGTTAAATGATTGCAATTATTTAAATAATTAAAATTTTTCATATAAATCTTGAATTGAAACTATTAATATCAAATCTAATAATATCGTCGTCTCAATATCGTATACTAAATAATAAGAATCTAATAATAATCTCTGTTTTAAAATTTTTATAATAAAATATTTTAAACATATATATATATATATATATATATATATATATATATAATACGATTAATATATTTTATATACCTATAGAGAGTAAAGAGTACAATTTTTTAACAGGTACATTTTCTTATGGGAAATAAAATTTGAAAATTAAAAATATTTAAAAATAATTATTAATTTTTAATTGGGGATCAGTAATCATTATTATCTATTTTATTTTAGATTCTGGTTGAAACGAGAAAAATATTGATTTTAACATGATGTGTTTTTTATTTAATTTATTTTCCTATATTATAAGAGTATTTATTAAATTTTTAAACAATTTTGTTTATACATTTTTAATATTTTTTTATTGTTAAATTAAAATTTATAAATTAAAAATGAATCAATTCCATACATTTGAAACATTTTATTTTATCAACTATTTTTTTAGTAAAATTCAAAACTTTAAACTGTTGTAAAAATATTCTTAACAAAATTTGTATATAAGTACGTACTTTAAATCTTAATATATTAGAATTATAGAATATATTTTCATTACATTCTACGAGTACATCATTATAACTCATAAGATTTTATTTACTCATCTTCGCTTAGAGAAACCCCTTGGTCTAACGCGCTACTAGACAATCCCTTACGAGTCCGATCAAGTTCAATATATTTTGATCTGTGTTTATATTTTAAATGGTTCCATATATTTGTTGCGCTTAATCCGGGATTCACATACCGCTTATTATATAACATACAGATTACCTTAAGAGCATCATCGTCTTTCTTAAACACTTGCCATATCTCACTCATATTGGTAGTTCTATCAAAAACAAAAATAAATAGTTACATTCATACATTTAGGTCAATTAATGACATACAATTTATTACTACTATGAATTAATAATTAATATAATATTATTTTAATAATGAACAGGGCTGTTCTTCAATTTTTTGAAGCCGGGGCAAAAATTGTTTTCGTAATAGGTACTTAAAAAGAGTTAAAAAAAATTAAATAATTTTAGTTAATTTCTAATAATTTCTTATAATCTTATAAAACTGTGAGTAAATTATTTAAATAAAACTATTTTATTAGATAATTTATAAAATGAGTTTTAACTATACAAAGTAGGTACTTACTTTCGTTTTTCCGTAATCTGTGAATTTAAATTAAATGCAATTCCGCATGGCGATTGTAATAGATTTGTACCCAAATAGTGTTTACCGAGCGACCTCCGTGTAAACAATAAGAAAATATTACGAATGACGGAAATACGAAATGAACAATAATTATTCAATAACCATTGCTAAATATAAACAAAAACGAAATCCAAATACACCGTTTAAATGAAGATGTTTCATTAAATAATGACAAATAAAAACGGATATATTACATATAACAAAGATAAAAATAAATCGAAAATTGCCATGTTTTCATTATAATTCATTTAATATTAAATTTTTTTCTTCGATTATTCGATTATTCGGTTATTCGATTATTCAATTATTTGATTATTTTCGGATATTTCAATTAATAATCGATTAATCGATATAAATCGATTAAAATATTCGATTAATACAATTAATCGTATAGCCGTAAGTCAGATCTAAGTAATGTGATATCAAGTTTGGTAAGTTGAAATTTAAAATGCTGCATTATTATGTGTACGTAACGGGTTTGTAGCTAAACGTTTTAACTCATTTCGGGAAAATTTCGTAGAAGTTATGTTTCATTATCTTTTTACATCCATAATGACTGTACATTAATTATTTTAGTAAAGTCGACTAGGCATTTTACATTTATTTCGTTAACCGAACACATTTTTAGTGTACGTTCGTTTATTTTTAAATTGCTACCCGTTTCCAAGCACATGACGTATCCATACATCCGTTTGGTTTTCATCACTTTTTTATAAGATAACTATGGTTTACGAAATTGGATAAACGATTCCCTGAGGAGAATTTATTGTGCAACATAAAATTTATATATATTCATATGATTACAAATGGTTGCTAGGCTACATCGCACGACCCATATCCATATGCTTTTTCGTCCCATTTTTCTGATATGACAGTTGTAATTTTTTTTAGGCGTACACACACATGTTAACACATCAAAAACCGTTCGTTTATCATAGGTTTTTTTTCCATCCTTATTTTTCTTAGCTTATAGAATTGCTGTTTGTAGTCCAATGCTGTTCATGTCTATCGACCATATTACTATACGAGATACAACACGAGTACTTCCGAACTATAATGGCCACCACACTTTAATTCAACGTTTTTACTATAGATCAAATATCACGCTCAAGCGCTTTAGTTCACCGAATATGTTGACAAAGAAATCCTCTTTATCCACAGAGATCTACGAATAGCTTTTGATAATTTTCAATTCTATCACGTTACCACAATCATATTTATGTCCATACGGTTTCGTAACCAGAAAATAAACCAAATGTAACTATGTTCAAAAAAATTTTCGTGGTGGTGTAGGTATACGAAATCGAATTATATAAAGGAAAGTCAACAATTTCGTCATTACATTTGTATATAAATGTATACGCAGTGAATATTTAAGTCATTTTAATAACAAATAAATTAGACGAGTAACTTTAATTACGATTATATATATGAATACGAATAAACTTCATTTTTTAATTCATTAGATATACAAAATATAATTTCTCAAAGTAAATAATATAATTATATATATTTTAACCATAAAAATGATTAATAAACTTAATAAAATAATTAAAAGTTATATAAATATGGAAATAAAAAAAAGTGTATATTCTTATATAGGTATCACAATATTATTCTGTTTTATTATTAAATAATACAATATTAAACAATTTAATAATAAGTTATTTTATTTATTCTATACGAGACAATTCTATATAAACGGGACAAGCTGAACGCCCCGCCGGGATACCGGGACATGCCGTTAAAACCATATTGAGTTTTTTTTTTCATCATAATAATACAAAAGTTTAAAAAAAAAGTAAATATATAAAAATGGGAGCAGACTTTTAAGTACTTACAGCGGCATAGTAGTTAAATTCGGCACGGGTCTGCGATAAACGTTCTAACTAAACAATTTTAAAGGCACAACTAAAATAAAAATAGTATATCATACTATTTAGTATAGCTCATCCCTGAATCAGCGATTAGGTACATAGTCAGTTGCATACTGTACATGCGTAATAGAACCAATTGCAAATAATTAAATTTTTAGAGGGTGTCGCTGTATTTAAACATAACTGTCACCAAAATAACATATTATAGCCATGTTTATTTTGTACTAATGCTGGATGTGAATGCAAATAGATTTATTATGTCATCAGACCGTTGGTATAGATAAACTGTAACATTAATAATTATACCAGTTGCACGTAATTAAATAATGGTTCAATCCCTACGTAAATCTCTCAGCGTTTATGCATGCTTTGTATATTTTGTAAATCCGATGTTACTATAAAGTAGCCTTTATTAAATATGTAATTTAATGATATATATGATTATCCCAGTGGTTTGATGAACGAATACATTTTGTTAAAAATGTACTATTATTATGTACCAATAGCTTTTATTTTTGTTCAAGCCAAGTGATTATAATATTTTTTTTTCTTCGCAACAGCCCTCATACATCCATATATGATATTTGTAATAGTTTTATTACTTCCCACCTTCCACCATATATTCATGGGGGTCACGTTTTCTAGGTAGAACATCAAAAATGGAAACTGTAATATTCTAATGGTCGAATTAGTTCTAAAATACTCGAAACCAATAAGACACGTTATTTGGATATCTAAGTTAACATTATAATACAAATTAAATTGATTACTAATTATTAAGAAGAAGATCTACGTGATATTTGAGGTTTTGGTATTACGACTCTAATAATAATGCACAGAACATTACTGTATCAGTTAGAAATTATCCCATTTATAATCATCAAATTAGCTAACTTCCACTGTTGTTTTGTTTATAAAATAACACATATAGTACGGGCTATTTTCCCTATATATATATATATATATCGATGGTCAAAAGGCCAGTTATCGTAACCCTCACTTTGGTCGAAAATGGGTTTATCATGAAATATTAAATTTCATATAATTTTCTTGTAATTAACCAATGGTCATAATCCACCATATTACTTAACTACTATAATTTTAATATTTATCATTTATTTTAACGTCGTAACCCATAACGATAAATAGTGACAAATGCTGTAAGCCACATAAAAATGTTATAATAAGAAAACGTAAGCCTCGAGATTTTTTTCTTCCTTATGCCACATTGTAACCCACATGCTGAAACCTAAAATGTTAATCAATTAATATTCAAAATTTGTTCGTATATGAAATAGGTACACCAATAAAATATTGTTAATATGAAATGATTGAATAATTAAACACAAATATGTAATATTATAAATTATAATATTTATAAAAACTTAATTTTTACGTAAGATTTTTCATTTCTGGTAACAAATATTTACGAGCAGTTTTATTGGCTCTGCAGTAGTGTGACAGTTAAAAAATCAGTGGCAAATTTTTAATGAAGTTATCAACGTTTGCAAGCTTTTCGGGAGTAGTTTTATTCTTTGTTTGATGATTTCGCATATTGAATAGCCGTATTAAAATAATATTATTATTACACTTTAATTTACTTTATCCTCTAGCTTATCATTTTAAAAATATATATCGCAAACAATTTTACGAAACAATAAGGTTTGATCTAAATTTAAATAACTATTACGTACTTTAACCTAAATGTACCAATGTCAAATGCAGTAACTCTAATACAAAGCTATACTATTAATAATGCAATCATAAATATCATGTGGTCAAATGCTGTAACCCTCGACTAGGTCATAAATAAAACTAAATTAACTATGCAAATAACTATTATAAACTTTCAATTCTTAAAAAAAACTGATTCTCAGATATCACAGAAAAAATAAATAATTATCTAGTACGATCAAAAATGATTTTGTAGGTAGATAAAACGTTTAAAGTGTCTATTGTAAAATTAGGTTTTTGTGGATTACAACACTTGGCCTTTTGACCATCGATATATAAATATATATTAGTATTTTATCTTATATAACTATATCTTAATCAAATTAAAAAAGTATTTTATGTACTAAAGTATAATACGATTTTAATTATTATGAAATACTAGATAGGAGTTAAAATTTAAATTACTATCAAAAATTAAGAGACTTAAGTCATTGTTAAAAATCAAGATCCTTCGTTACACTCAAAAAATAATATAAATGTATTATAAATATTAATTTCGGTTGAGAAACTAATTTTATATTATTTCTTTGTAATCTTATCGAATTCAAATTTATTAAAAAAACAAAAGAATTATAATTTTGTTCGGTTAACGTGGTACTTTTTAAAATTGTATCCAATAATTTCAATTAAATAATTGCATGTGTATCATTGGAATGAATTTACTCATTATAATACTTAGATTAACGATTAACAAACTACTATTTATATACATGATACGCGAATATTCTCAAATATTACTGAGAATGAACTTCAAAGAAGTGTTCTCAGAAATCACACGCCTCCAGTTGGATGGAATTTTAATTTAACGTGGGTATTTTTGTATCAAATAAATCTATTAATTTTTTCAACACTTCCATCAATTTATTTTATATGTATAACAATTATACGTTGCAATCGTATTACTGATGCCTTCATATCTACTCAAAACTACCTCATTTCCTATTACGTAACTCACGGATTACTATTTATACTTTTCAAATGCATAGGGATTTACTAGCATTATTCATTTTGACAATCGACTTGTCCTCGTGTTTCATATAGAGTTTAATTTCCTCTGACGCACACAACGCGTCATGAGCACATTTTAACAGTATTTTCAAAATACGTGTATTGTAAATTCACCTAGCGTCACCAAGCATTATTAAAATATTGTCACGTTTTCAAATTTTCAATATAATATTATTTGAATTAAATTTGTAACAGATGAAAGAATATATTATTTTAATTCTTTGCTTTCGTATATACTTTAATACTAACAGTGTCATACTTTGTGATTGTGACATTTATTCATACGTGACTTGCATAAAGAACTAAAAACTTAAATCATCCTTAAATCATTTTCTGTACCCCATTTTTTTTTTTTTTTTGTAACCAATAGTTCTGAAACTATTGATATAGGTATAAGTAATAAGAACTTAAACTGTATTCGACTTACTGTATTGTTAAAATTTATTATAAAATATGATAAAACGCATTGGTTTCATAAAGCTTCCTTAACCACAATAACTATAATTGCAATGGGACATATATACGACCAAAATTATATAATTTTATAATGTGCTTCAAAAACGCTTTTTATCCTCCAGCCCGAAACGTCTTTAATATATTTACGAATCTACTCCGACTGAAATATAATAATGAAAAACGCAAATATGACATGAGTCACAAGAGTGAGACCTTTTGAAAGCAGCTTATTGCAGCAGCAGCTCCCCTCATTTCCGTGTCATGGTTTACATGTCGTAAACGCGTAAACTGCGTGAGCTAAGGAGTCGACGTTGAAGTCGCGTACTGATTCACGTTCCATATTTAAAATTCATTATATTTTCAAATTCATATAGGTATGTACAGCACGCGAACATATTATTATTATTATTATAAGCCACCCTTACCGTCGTTCCTCGTATTACTTCATAATCACACGTGCAACGACGACGCGCCGTTGTGTAGACAGTGCCCGGACTCGTAATTGTAAAAGTCACGCGAATCATTAATAATAGGTGCAACTAGAGCCCAAATGTTAAAGCTACTGAAATTGCTGAAATTAAAATTCGATGATAATCACTGCGATTATTATAGTTTAATAAAAAAAAAAAAAACTAGGGCAGCTAAATTTGAATTTGGAGATGTTAAAGACCCTCTTATAAGAGGTTGCACCTATAATCTGAGGCGGAAAAAAGTTAAAATTATAGGGGGAGAGTATAAAAGTATTCAAATCCACCTTTAAAAAAATGTGGTTGCTGCGCTCGCATAATGTATTTTATTATATAATATAAGTAAATATAGTACATAATATATAGTATATAAATATAGTAAATATTCTTATATATATATAAGAAAACAATAAGTTAATATGATGATATTAGTACTAGACATGACATGCGTGGGGGAAAGGAGCGTCTAGTGACACTACTTCCAAATTATAAACTTAGGGGGAGTTAAATTATTCTATATAATATTCAGTAAGTACTAAGTATTATTTAATAAACCGCGCGGCCATTTATGTTTAAGACAATGGAGTAGGTTGTCAGGTATTGTGCAAGAAGAGAGTTTAGATAAGAGCGGGTTAGAGTGGTTATAGGTGTTTTTATAGAATATGTTATAATAGTGAGACACAAGTGAGGATAATGGTGGTAAGTTCAGGTCGTGGTGTAGGGTGTGGTTGCTGAAGTATCAGAGAACACGGAGAGGACACGGTGAGTTATTGATTGTAACGCTTGTAATTTGATTAAGTTTGAGTTTTTCGAGTTACCCAGTAGTTGAATTCCATATGTCAATGCGGGATGTAAAATTTGTTTGTAAATTAATATTTTATTAATAAGAGAGGTTTAGGATCATAGGAGTAGTTTTGAGAGGTATTGTGAGTGATGGCATTATCCTGGGTATGACTAAATTTTTTCCAATTTATTTGTCTGGAGTCATATTTGGGTATTTTTCTATTTTTATTTTTTTTTGTAGTTGGAGTGTCGTTTAGGTTGAGTATTATTGGTGTGTGATCGGAAGAAAGATCTGCGGAGTTGGTAGTAGCATATTTTATATGACTAGGGAGCATAGTGATAAAAAAGTCCAGAACGTCGGGATGTCTGTTGGCATGTGTGAGCCAATATGTAGGGTAAGGAGGAGATATTATTTTAAGATTATGATTGAGGAAATATTTGTTGAGAGCTTGACCTCTTGTGTTAGGTTGGCTAAAGCCCCATCTAGGATGTTTAGCATTGAAGTCCCCACCTATTAGGAAGTGATTACTGAGGGAGTTAAAAAAGTGATCAAAATCGTTAGGATTTAGTTTTGAACCGGGACGGAAATAAGTAGATGAGATAGTGGTAGGGATATGATTTAGAGTTAATAGAACACTAGTGGACTATATGACGTTACTCTCATATGGTGGAAGAATGGTATGTTTAATATTTGACTTTAATAATATTGTAGAATTTGCATGGGATGAACCATTGGAATGGTTACATTGGTATATTGTATAGCCAGAGATGTTAAAGGAGGAATTTGGTGTCAGGTGGACTTCACTGATGAGTAAAATATCAATGGAGTTTATTGAGTGAAAGGCAGTAAGTTCATATTTTTGGCGTACTAGTCCATTGAAGGATTGAGATAGAGTGGGGAATATTATTTAGCCTATTAACCATTGGACAGCATTAGTTTTTCTATGAGAGTAGTAAGTAGAAAGATCAACGGATTAAAGGTGGCTTGGAAATGATTGAAAAGAGTTCCATTTGGTGAGCTAGGTAGTCGGGGTTTTGGGAAGTGATGGAGGAATGTCTTGACTTGGTAAATCAGTTTTTGAAGCATGAGCACATTATTTTTTAGGTTGGGAATTCAAATTGTAAGTAGAGTTTACTTTAATAGATTTTACAATAGAGTATACTTGTTTCAAATTATGAATTGGGATTGATTTATTTAGATGGTGGGCAGTTTGAATTTTTTGTTGAACACATGGCAGTCTCTGTAGTTGGCTGGATGGTCTTCATTACATAGTAGATGTAGATGGTCAATCATCAGGTTTTTCGCAGCTTTCTGAGGAGTGAAAGTCTCCGCAGTGAACACATTTAGGCGGATGGTTACAGTATGATTTTGTATACCCTTCTACCCTTCACAACGGAGACACTGGATTGGTTGGTTTTTGTTAGGGGCTCTTCAATTTTTATCTTAGTGTCATAATGGTGGTTAATTTTAAAGACATCCTTGTTATTAATATCAGGTTCCACATCTACGAAAAAAAGCGGAAGCGGTTGTTTGGTGTTTCTATGTAGAACATTTGTGACATTCGAAGCATGTGTCTGAGATCTGTGAATTATTTTTTTATTTCAGTAATTGGAGTAGATTTGTATAAATTTATAATAACTATTCTAAATGCTCTGTCTTCTTTAAGCTGATATGTGTGAAAAACAGTTTTATTGAATTGAAGAAATTTAATAACAAATCGATACGAATCTGGTGAACTAGTGGAGAGTTTGATGCCGCCAATTGAACTTTAATATGTAATGGGTTCTCCTTTCGTAAGTTGTTTTATTTTTTCACAGAAAGCCTTATAATAATTTATCACACGAATTAAAATAGGTGTGGAGGTTTGGTAAGTGCAGAAGAGTTTCTTAAGTGCTCAAGTTCTTAGTCCATTTTATTGGGTTCTAGAATGTTTTCAGATGAGTCGGTTGGATCCAAAAATAAGAAAAACCGATTTTGAATAATAAATATTTTTGTTGCTGGTTTTTGATTTGAATTTGGGGTAGATGGAGATACAATTTGGCGTTTTTCTGGAGTGGAGGTGATCCAGCCGTCGTTGGAAGCTGAATTTGGAGATTAGTTTATTGATCTACTTGACACGTTCTGTACACGTGATTTAGAAATGATTAATGGAGGTACGACGGTTCAGTGGCGTACCCAGGGAGGTAGGGGGTTATAACCCATCCGAACATTTTTCAATGTTTAATTAATTTAATGATCGATCGAGACAGCGCCCAGCGTTCCCTATTACTTTCAAGATATCGTATAGTATATACTACGTGTAAAACTAACTAACCCCCCTCCAAAAAAAAAATTCTGTTTATGCCCTGCGACGGTTTTAAATTTATACGACGGCATGGTGGTTTATTGTTAATCGAAAGCATTGCGCAATCGATAGCCAATTACGGGACGGACGGCCGAGCGCTTTTGCCGTAGATAACAATTACAATTGGTAATTAATTTTTTTAAATTATCAGATCTGGTGACCGGAACAACTTCCGTTGGATGAAATCGCACTAGATTTGATTGTAGATCATTTTTAACGAGAATCACGTTTTTGATTGATAAAAAATGGAGTAGAATATCTTAAGTAAAATAGAAATACGGAACAATATAATAATTATTGCGATATTATTCGCAATTATTGCGAACGATGCTTCATGGTCAACGACCTATACAGAACTAATGATATATTGTTATCACTGAAAACTGACTATCGAGTATCGAAAAATTGCCCACCCACCTACCGAATTAAGGAGGTCGATTGTCTCTCCTCCTGTTCCTCTCTAGATTTGCACATCTGCCTTTAATTATTATTACGTTTCATGCGTTTGCATTGTATTCATCTTCAACTGTTGTCTTTTTTCCGATTTTCTTCCCCCACCACCGACCGCAGACACTGTTGCAAGGGTCGTCTGCACCGTTACCAGAGTACAAGACGTCGGCACTAAAAAAATCTCGATGGGTCCTATCGCATTACGGAGTCTTCAAGACATGCTGGGATTGGCTGATACTGATAGCCACGTTCTACGTGGCGATCGTGGTGCCGTACAACGCGAGCTTCGTCAACACGGACAAACCCTCCATGGTCAGCGACGTGGTCGTCGAGTCGCTTTTTATCGTCGGTGAGTCACTGTTCATTAATTAATCGTTATATTAGTTGTAATAATTGTTGCGTGCAGTGTTTATCAACTCGTCATATACGATCTCCAATCCCTCCCCTTGAGTTACATAATGTGTACGATCTGCGACGAAAATATTTGATTTCATTCGGTCGTATTCGATCAGGTATAAAGCACACGTTTCGAATAGAAAAAAGTGAAAAAAAAAATCGAATAATTATTACTGAAATAAAGGATGTGGACAAGTGGTCGTCAAGTCAGTAGAGAAATTATGCCGAGATTTCAATGAGGCGAGAGAATTTATTATTATTATGTATATACCTATCAGAGATTTCCAATCCGATAGAATATGTTATTAACTACGTGAAAATACCGAAGTATTACATATGTTTGGTGTTTTCAAATATACTATGAAGGATGTTCAGCCTTTTTCATGTCTTTTGTACAAATATTTTATAAATATTAGAGTATGGAAGTCAAGGATCTAAGTAACCTTTAAAAAACGATTAGAAATTAATAAAGATAATTTACTTATAAATTAATTTTGATCTTTTACCGTAAAATATTATGGTCTAGTGGCTCTGGGTCATTGTTAATAGTGAAATGGTGGTTGTAAAACAATAAAGAGATCGTTACAAAAGCCATATAGGTTTTATAACTACCATGTTGCTTTTTTATAGTAGTACTACGTGTGAAGTTGAAGTATACATAACGGTTAAAAAAAAAAAAAAGTTTGATAATTTCTGAATGAATGTTAATTTTATTTTATACCTACATTAACTTATAAAAATAATATTACAACAAACATTTTTCCCATGAGAGCATTGCATCGTTTTTTGAAATTTAAATATGATCAAACAAATATAAAAATATGCAATGCTTTTAAAAATACATGTTCTTTCGTATTCTACTTGATGTTCTATTTATAATACTTAAATACTATCCTTTATCTGCTTCATTCATCTTATCTTACAAGTATATTGATAAATTACTGCACATTTCATGAACACGAGCATAATGTTTCAGTGCTATTTTGATATTGAGCTTTGGCTAACTTTTGTTAGTTGAAAGACGACTAAATATTTTGATAAAAAAAATAGACTTATTTTATTTAGTAGTAAATAAAATACAACGACTTTATTTTTAACTAAAAGACCACAACCGATTAAATTCATTTTTATAACACAGTAAATTTAGTATTAATTATATATGGTGAATATTAACTTTTACGTACTCGTATAGTTAATACATTATTTGCTTATTAATAATTATTACTATAAAATGTATGTATTATAATTTCTATTCGTTAGAAATAGTTATATACATTACATTTTCATCGATAAAAGAATAGATTGTGATAATATTTTACTCTGTTCTAACTTTATAATTTGTTTTATTTTAATACCTAAATGATAGTTATTGAATTAAAGTATTACGAATAAAATCCAAGTTAATATACCTATGATGAATTTAACAACATATCCCAAAGTGACCAATAATTTGATACAATAGCTTTGCGGTCTATAATGACTAAGTCTATGAAAATTGAATATATTTTATACATTTACTATACGATTACTTGTTTTTAAATTTCTTATAATGTACTATATAGTTTATGTGAAATTTAGATTATTAATTTTATCATCTGAAAAACGTAATTAAATATATTATCCAATTATTTATCATTCCACAATTGCTTTAAAGCATTCGTTTATTGAATTAACTCAACCACAGTCTGGTAATGTTTAAGATATTTTTTTGATTAATAACAGTAAAAACCACTTACTATTAATTTATCTTGCAAATAACTGTAATGTAAAATATTGAATATAAAATCTGTATTTAAAAAATATTTATACAATTTATGTCATACGTTTTGAACACTTTTATAGTTAATTTATTGATTTCTATTTGAGTGTGATTTAAGTAGTTATTAATATTGATTTGATTGAAACGAAGTAAAATGAAAATAATAAAATAATAATTTATCGGAATGCTCTAACAATGTTGACATTCTTGCTCGGATTTGCATCTCATCATGATTTATACTATAAACAAAACATTTGGTAGGTACATTGTAATCATTTAGGAATATTTGAATTTTCAAATGTCTAACATTATAATTGACAGAGCACAATATTTGTTTTCACTTTATGTGTACGTTTAAAATTTAAATTTACGTTATTTTTCAAATGTTTTATTATTACATTTTCTGAAAATACATTATTTACTTTATTATTATTTTTGTACACACTTAAATTTTAAATGATTTACTTATAACTCATTCGGAATTATGGGTAAATATTAAAATTAATTTAAGATAGCTCTCCATGGGACTATTGTTAAATATAAATACACAAAAAACAAAACATTTAATGTCATATCTGTGTATAGCTAAACAACGTTAGTTAAATAAGTATATATTCAATTTTATATTGAAGCATAACTCATTCAACATTTCCAGATATTACAAATTTCTTACAATTTTAATGATAATTCTCATCCCACCCAAAGAATAGTTTTTAAATAATATAAATTACCATCAGACTAAAATAAATTATAAAAATCGATGTATATGTTTAAATATAAAAATGTGTGATTAAATCGTATAAATCGCTTCGCTTGGAATCTATTAAAATTATTGGTTTTTAAAAATGTTTGATATGTTCTTCACATAATCGTAGTGTCGTATACGCCACGCAAAGGCATTATGTATAGTAACACAAAACGAAGTATTCGTCGGTTGTTGAACACTCTAACCGTCAAACAAGCACTTAAAAAAAAACCTTATAATTGGCCCGGACGACTACCTTCTTAAATGATAAAGAGTAAGATCTAGCACTGGATGTTTCGAGCGTGAGGTAACCTTTATCTAACTATATTGTACTCTCCCCTCAAACTGACAAAGAATATGATCTAGCACTGGATTGAGGTTTGAAATACAATATAGTTTTAATACCTTTTTTGTAAATGTACCAACTTTCTCATATACTCGCACAAGTACGTAAAATAGAAAAAATATTAAATATGAACACCTTTTATAATTATATATAAAACCTTTTAATTTAAGACAACAAAAAATTTATTAATACAAAAAAAACAAAAGAATGACCGATCACTTCACTCATAAATCGGGTAGAGTTCTGTCCTCCATATTGATGGCAGTAGAACGAACGAACATCACGTCTTATGAGGAGCGTTTTATTCTATTACAATTTATCCGGTCAGCATTTCGTGAAGCTGGTGTGTGTATGCGTATATATATATATATATATATATATATATATATATGTATGTATGTGTATATGTGCGTTTGCTGACAATATATTAATTTTATATTTATAATAATAATTAAATTAAATTAGGTGTTAGGTGTTAATACAACACTAGAAATACATTTTATAAAAAAATGTTATATTACTGTAATTATATTCGTTATCGGTTGTAATATTAAATATATTTGTTAAACTGTAATTCTTATTATTGATTAAAGGGTCATAATTTAATTAGTTATGAACTCATGATTACTATAAATAATTTTTATAATATAAATTATAAATCTATATCCTATAATAAAACTTTGTGACATATTTATTATTAATTTATGTTAAAAGTGGAATCTCCATTTTCAATTAAATTCACAATTTTTTTATATTTTATATATTTTAGTAAAAGATCATTGATCATTGATCAGATCGTTGGAAATTGTTAAAAAACATAATCATTTTTGAAACTGTGATTATCTTTCGTTGTTATTTATTATTCATTGTCAACGCACGTTGATGACAATATGTTGATTACCAAAAAAGTGCTATAATTCATAATATTAATTTTTATCGTAGGGTCTTCTACATAATATGGGTACGTGTACGCTTGTCAATTATTTGTGGAAGTGTAAAAAAGAGGGAGTGAGAGGGTAAGATATAAAGATATTATCAAGTTGTTTTGTTCATTGGTAAATTCCATCAGGTATGAAGACATTTTACTACATAGCACAAACGTAACACAGTTAATTGTACCATTTTTCCGTGAACATGTATCTGCCAATGTATCAAAATTGCATACCTAGGCTGCCGTATAATAAATCATAATATTACAATGTTATGTTTAATGATGTCCCCTATAATTTATAGTATAATATACTTACCTGGCTATTTGTATGGCTTGTAACAAATGTCTTTAAAAAACGATTTATTACTACAAGGCAGAGAAGTAATTATAACTCGGAATTCATCTTAAAGATTATAGAATATTAATTGAAATCCATTTATTTTCATTTTAAAGACGCACCTTTATCTTACTTGGCATTATTTAATGAAACAGATTAATTTTTTACTCTTAAATTTTTTTAATTTTAATTTTTTTTATCTTAAAAAAAAAATACCATAATTTTTTTACATTTACTTAGTAATTTATATTTTATTAAAAATATATGTGTTATGTACAATGCTATAGATATATACGAGTATGCAAAAATTTTAATTGTTTTTGCAATGAAATATATATAAATAAACGAATATATTGATTGAAAAGGGTAAACATAATGAATCATTATAATAAATACCTTACGATTTTAGTATTTTAGAACAGTATTAGTTTCAAGGAAATACAAATAACTTATAGGGATTCTTTACAATAAAGAAAGTGTGCAAAATTTGAACTTGCACAAAGATTGAAAATTAATTCATTTTTCAAATCAACACATTTTATTATTCTTTGGATCTGACAAAATCTTAACAGATAAATTTAAAATTGTACAAAAACTATTCTGATTAGTATAGTTATATACTATTATACTATAGTATAGGCTTTTTAATCATTTATTTTTAATTAAAATTCTGTAGTAATTTTTGATTTACGAAATAAAAATAAGCTGTTTAGAGCTAAATTTATAATTTACAATCTAGTTTTAATTTTTAAAAACGCATAGTGATCGTCTGCACTCTGTATCGTAGATACAATTATTTTGTAAACGAGATTTTATCTTGTTGTTTTAATTTTCAATTTACGTAATAAAATTATTTTAATTGAATTACATTATTATCTAAAACAGTGCAAAAAATATGTTACTTGAAATACAAAAAAAAAAAAAAAATTTCAAAATTATAATTGGTTAATTAGATTAATATTTATTTATCGTATTTTTGATTATCGTCATATTTATGTAAAATGAGTATATTGTAGTTATTATATATTTGTTAGCATCTCGTCTCATTTTAATATTTTGTCTGTGGCCATAATTGGAATGCATTTAATTAATTTAGTCTCATCAAAACGTCATATTCAGCCAAACTATAAAAAATAATCTCTGTTTTTTCTGATTGCCACTATTTTTTATTCGTTTCAATTCGCTTAATTTTTCCTAAATTAGTCATCGATAAATACATTAATTAAACAACATTCGTCGTTTTTGTTCCGGCCATGACAATGTATTTTCGTTATTATGCCATACTTGCTAATAAATGTTGGTCTATATTGTTCTTGATGAATGCTGCAATCATCTTCCTGAACAGCATTGTTAAATCGAAGAAAATGATTGATGTCACATACGTAATGTAGGATATTTCAAATGCACGCTTATTACTATAAAATAAATAATTATTGATAAAGTTGGCTCACAATGACTTTCTACAAATTATAATGATTATATTTCAGAATTCACCATAGTAACTAAACCGTAAAATTATTGAAACATCATGATTATCCAAGCATATCCGACTAAATGTATAACAATATAATTTAAAATGAAAAAGTTGTGGTTTCCAAGACTCCTCAACTATGGTTTGAGTAAATGCAACAAAATATATCAAATAAATTATCTAAGTAGGAACGGTAGTAATAACAAATTCTTATGTAACCACTTAAAGTTACAAATTAAACTTTCCATTTATTTTTGTAGGTTTTATTTGTGTGTTAAATAAAATAGTACAGTTTCATAAAAACAAAAGTTTTACAATTTTTAATGCTTGTATATGGTATCAAGAAATATTTTAAAATTTTCCTTAATTTATAAATATACAATATAGCCGTTAGGATATGTGTTAGGGATTTTCATGTTAGTCATATTACATATATACATTTGATAAATCGTCGCTTACAAAAAACAGTTCTTGGATAAATCTGTGTAAGTATGTATGATGCATATTTTTAAAATAATTTTATCTCAAACAGATCACGTAGTGAAATAATTAATGTACCTCGTATTAAAATCTCAATGTTTTAAAAAACAAAATGTTATCTAAAAATAGAAAAAAACACCAGTAATATGTTCGTTTATTTCGCTCAAAATATTAAAAAATTCAGTCTATACTCGTACAGATAATATATTTCTACACTAAATAATCAAATTTTTTATATCACTTCTTCTTTAAATAAAGTTGTTTTTATAAGGATTTAAATAATATAATTATGCAGTTATATTGTTATCTAAGAATTATTTAAGACTTTTCAGTAGAAAATAATGTATACATTTTGAACCGTTTGTGTTGGCTCAAGTTAACAAATGATATAAGATAAACGCCAAACTAAATTTATTAAAAAAAAAAATGGCCTAAAAATATTTAAGAATATTATTACAAAAATAAAATGTATTATATTTTTGTTTTTGAGAGGCAATAAGAACATGGATAGTATATATTTAAAATATTATTGAATTTTAAAGTCTTAAGTTAAATATTAATTGTAAATAGTTTATTTTTATTATATAATATTTAAGTAAATTATTATTTTTTTCATCTTGAACGCTGATTATGAAATTTCATGTAACGTATTAAAAATGTTTTGACTCAATATTTAAAAGCGTTTTAAGAAAATTAATCATTGGCTACCAAATTGTATAAATTTCTTTAACATTTTATCAAATTCCTATTAGCAGAAATTATACCCATTATTTTTAAGTGTAGATAAGTATCAATTTAATGGCTCGAAAGTATATTGTCTAAAAATTATTGCATAATAAGCATAATGAGTTGTTTATTTTTATTATTATTTATTTACAATTTATACTGTTATTTTATTATTATTATTTAGAATCAGTACAGTTAACTTATATATACTATATACTTATTTGATACTTATTTTATTATTTCTGGTAATTATAAGGTAACATTTCTTTAAAATTGTGCTATACATGAACTCAAATTTCCATTTGCTTCAACTTGGACAATTTTGTTAATAGAAAAAAAATGTATTACGAAATATGTTTAAAAGAAATTGATCTGAAAATGTAGAAAAAAATTAAGGTTGCCGATGAATATTATGTGCTAATATTATAGGTTGCTGATGGATATGCCCAATCCTCACATGTGACCCTCGAAGGTAATCAATGTGGTTTGTTACAATTTTTTTAAAATGAAACAAAATATAAAAAAAATTAAAATTTTTTTTTATAAAATAAAATTTATTTTAAAATAATTTAATTAGACTTTCGAGCATTTTTAAATAGAAATTTCACGATGTAACCCGTGCACTTGAAAAAGTGGACTGATCAAATTAATGTGTACCTACAGCGTGTTCCTTGATCTATAATCTTTTCAGTAGTCAATAAACTTGTTTGAAAACAAATTCAACGTGTATACTTACTATGTGTAATAATATTAGATTAATATTGATATTATTCATACTTTTATATTTGGTGACTCGCCGAAGAACAAAAGTTGGTCATCACTGTTGTATGCGTAAACCGAAAGTGATAAAAATTTGCTAATAGTAAAAATATGTATTACAGTATTCCTAGACTCTCCGAAATATCCACTTCAATACAAAGTTATCTATCTGAAATATTTAGTGGTACCAGAA
This sequence comes from Sipha flava, assembly GCF_003268045.1. NCBI lineage: Eukaryota > Metazoa > Arthropoda > Insecta > Hemiptera > Aphididae > Sipha > Sipha flava. Next base: position 3,355,948 of record NW_020272062.1, read on the forward strand.
TAATGTAAATGAAAAAATAACACCATGTGTTAAAAAATATTCATTGGCTTCTATGGAAAAATCTATAGTACTGTAGCTCATACACATTTAATACCCTGTTTATACTTAGACCATAAACAGAATGGGCAAATAGTACTCATTTATTTTTATAAATGGTTTTAAAGTTTTGGATTATATGCTTTAGAAGGACATGTTACATTTTTGGAGATACATTATTATCTGTAGGAGTCAAGTATATTATGGTACTTAAGTTGTATCTATTAATCACTCACATCGCGTGATACAGTCAATCTATTAAACCCAAGATGGTAGCCATACAAGAATATTATCAATAAAACCTTAGTTTTCATTTTTATAGACCCATTTAGTCAATGTGGTTAACAATACAAGTAATACATTTTTTCGGAGATTATGACTGCTGGAAAATGTATTTGTAGTATATATATATATATATATATTGCATTTTACAATGCCAAATTTTCATTTTAAACTTGATGTTTATATCGAGATGATCCATATACAAACCTATTCATCATGTTTAATAATTATAATAGTTTGATAATTTTAATTTAAACTAAAAAATTAGTGTTTATTATTGTTTTCGGAATTTTTACATTATTATTATTTTGGACTACATTTATGTTATGATTGTTATTATCAGTTATAGCAAAAAAATTCATTTACAACTAATTTAAAAAATTACTTAATATAAAAAAAAAACACGTATTATACAATAAATGAAACCCAAAGCATGTTGACAAATATTAAAAAAATATAAATAAAATACAAAATTTCAATTTTTTTTTCAATTCTTGCGCCACGTTAAAAATATGTATTTTAATTTAAATAATTAATATATATTTTTATTGAATAATTAATACTCATTACCAGGGCTCATAAATTATAGAATTTACATATTTTTTTTGAGAGGTCCTAGAAATAACTAAGTGAGCTATATATTTGTTATAGGTAACTAAGAAGCTAAATCCGAAATTTTATATTTCATATTTTTGCATATTTCAAAGTATAAGTGCTATTTTGCTTTTTTTCTATTTTGCAGACTTATTCTTGTATATTTAGAAATTTGTTATTTACTATTTTGGGTTTTTAAGTCTTTTCCAGTTTCATAGCATTTAAAATATTTTTTCTTAATGATAAAAAGTAATTATAGTACTATTAATTTTTATATTTGTAATTAATTCATGTTAATTAACTAATTTTTCTTCTTTTGGTTTAAATTATACATTTATTTTTATCTTATACCGACGCGATCGGAATATTAATCATAGGCGCTTAAATTTTTTTTTATATATGATATGTTTTTTTTAATAAATGAAATTTTTTTTTTTTTAATAATAATAAATGAAAATTATGTTTTTTATATGATATATTTTTGTACTTTTAGTGCATGTTTAAGGGCTTTAAATATTTTTTAGAGCATATTATAGCGCTTATAACTACTTTTTTAGAGCAATAAGTTATGAGCTTTGCTCATTACTATCTTATAAATATTACTATGATTATACCACTTGGAGTGTTTGTTATTTATTGATTTTTTATATAGTAGTTTATATCTTATAGTGATTGAATTAAACTTTATGTAGTATTTAACCATAAGTTAAAATAAGATATTAAATGTTATACAATTATTTTTATTTTATTTTTTCAATGTTTTAAGAGACTACGTTTCATAAAACTTTTATAAAACATACAATTTTGATAAAAAAGACAAGACAATCTAAGCTTCCACTTTTAAAATGTACAACTCTGTTGTCTATTATAAACTCATTATAGTTAAAACTATTATATGGTATAGAGTATACACACATACACTATAGTGTGAAATTCAAGAATTATAGTCTTAAAAAAAAATACTATTTCAGTATAATATGGTTAATCACATACTATTTAATTATATTCATTTTTTATTCTTATAAAAATCCTTTCAAGATAGTTGTTGTTATTTTCGTTAATATTATATAAAATAAGGTTTATTGATAGTGTTCGAAAATATTTGTACACTTTAAAATTAACCAAAAGCTATCCAAATATTATAGTTATTTATGACTTAAGCTGTTATTACGGTTGTTGGAATTCTTCATAATTCATTGTTTCATACTGAAAGAAATTTAAAAAATGATACTTTAAAAATAATTTTATAGTAAAACTATTAAAAAAATTTTATTTATAAAATTATATACAACTATTAAATAATATCTTATCTAACACTGAAGCTCAAATTTTTGTCATTAACACGCCAAAAAAAGAAATTTGATTGGTCTTTTATTCTAAGTACAGTTATTCTCTTTCAAATTTTAAACGCAAATTTTAATAATTTCAATAATATTTTAGTAATTTAATATAATTCTATTCAAACAAATTCTCTGCAATTTAAAATTATGAAAATTAAATAAAATAGCTTACAATAATAATGACATAATATTTCTTAATTTAATAAAGACAAAAACTATTATTGGATATTATATAATTATTGGTTTTCTTTCAATTTTCATAGTTTCAGGATAATAAAAAATGGAATACCATATTCTTTTAATATTGTATTTCAAAAGTTAGTGCGCGAATTCGTTGATACATATTTATCACCAAATAATTTGATTATAAAAAATTGGGAAGGAAACACAATTTCAAAATCCTTTTATTCCCAAATTAATTCTATTAATCTAGTATTAATTGTTTATAGAAATTACTAAAATAAATAATCTTTGTTTTTACTATAATTATATTTTGTATATATTCATTAATTCATTACATAATTATACATTCATGCATTAAACCATAGAGCTCAATTTTAATAACATAATTTTTGGTGAAAATATTTCAGATTAAAAGTAAAGATTTTTCATTTTTTTAAACTAGTTTTTATTTCATGCTTCACATTTTTAATCGTATTCAATAACGTTTAACGATGGTGGTATCTATATTTCTTAAATAAGTAATTTATTAAGTTTTCCATTCATAAAAATATGATAATTTATGCAGATCCTTTCAAGAAATGGTTTTTGAACACCTAATCTATTGTTTCTTGGAATTAATAGTTTATCATAAAATATAATTAATATTATTACTTATTGGTCAATGTTTATATAGTTTTCAACCATAAAATTGATAGTGAAATTATAAAGAGCTAAATTATATTGGAACATTATTCTAAATTTTTTTTAAGACTGGAAATATAATTTATTATAGATGAAACTAAATTAATATGATACTATCATTGTGCATACATTTATTTATTTATTTATTTATTTATTTTTTTGTTAGATAATTGACGGGCATAAGGGAAATGTCGTAAAGATATTTAAAGTGAATTTACCTAGTTTTATTTAAGATAATATCTTAATTAATAATTCGTTAAAATAAAAAAGTGTTATCATTTTATTCAGAAAATAACCTTTTGAAACTACATATAATCAGTATAAATATGCATGAACTTTTCAAATAAAAAAATTCTAAAAACAGATAGATTCTTTAAGTATAAAACATTTTAGTCTTGTACAAACAATCACAATATTTGAAGCAATTTATTCCAAGTTTCTGAACCCAACAGGCATAATCAGTGGCGTACGCAGAATTTTTCAATGAGGGCAGGTGACTTGAAAATAATTACTCAACTGTCATAAGATTAAGTTTTAAAAATAAGGAAGGTGTTATCTTAGTCCTTACTTATATTAAAGTATAAAATATGAAAAAAAAACAAAAATAAAAATATAATTATAAAAATAATGGCAATAAAATATATTTTTATTTTATTCAATATAATTGTAGTCGCGTAGGTAAGGTTTTTTAAAATTGTTGTAGAACTTCAAATTTGATAAGGTTTATTGATATTTACTATATATAATCGCTAGTTGCAAAAAGGTGAGAAATCCATTTTTATAAATTTTGATTTTTTTATCATTTTACATTAATCACGTGTAAATACATCTTTAACTGCAGAAATGTAACAAATTCAACTTCCAAACGCTAAATATAGTATTCAGAAATTCCAGTTTAAAATAGAAAGGGTACATGTTCCATTTCTGTAATTCATAATTTATACGTATTTTATAAGTACATAAATTATTATACACAATAAAACAATATAAAAATTTGATTTTTGAAGCTTCGAAAATTCCTAAATTTTTAGTCCTAAAAGTATATCAAAACCATATAATAGACTACAAAAATGATGGCTAACATATTAATATAAAACCATGTTTAAGTATTGCCTAAAACTAGAGAAATGTACCAAGATCTAATAAATCATATTTTGCTTTATCACCTTACTGTTTCGTGTTCAAATAAAAATTAATTTAAATTTTGAGCGTTTATAAATATGATGGTTGAACGTACTATTTGTATATAAAATTCTACATTAGACTTCTAATTTCTAATCGACAAGGCCTTCAACGGAATATTTTCAATCAACAAAAATTTGGAAGATATCAAAAACACATTGAAAGTACTCGGAAGAGTATTATGGATTTTGGAAAACAATAAGTAAATAACCTTCAAAAAGTGATAAAATTATATACTTAACTAAAAATATGATGACCAACATATATAAAAATTTCATCAGTATATCTTAATTGTAAAATGTAGTTAAAAAAAAAAAAAAATCTTAAAACTTAAAAAAATAAATAAATAAATAAATTTTAATTTTATTCTTTTACAAGAATATTTATATACCAAAATCTATGCTATACTTGATAAAAATGTATGAATAAAAAAAATTATTTTGAATTTTTTAATAAAATTTCTACTCCGTATTTCAATAAATAAGATATGATAATAGTATTATCTGGAGAAAGAAGACATGTTCATAACTTAAATTTATTAATTAAAAAGCAATTATAAAACTTTTTTTACAAATTAAATGAAATTTTCAGGTGATTGAATTAAGTATAAGTTTTTACGTTAATATTTCATAAGTTCATTAGTTTTTCATCTTTCCTGAAAAATTAGGAAAAGTTGGCCTTTCTGCAGTTAGGGATTTATATATTTATACCTATAGGAATATATTTCTGTTTTTTATTTAATTACCCATGTTTCAAAGCATAATTAAATGCAGAAGTCAAGTCATTAATACGTATTTTGTATTAAAACTTATTTTCCTAGTCGTAATTAGGGTAATTAACTTGTAAAATCATAATTCATGTTGAAACGATTTAAATAATATAAACAAAAGTTTCGTATTGTATTTTATAAAATTGAAAATGAAATTATTTTAAATCGTATTAATTTCTGTATCATGTAAAGTTACATAATTATTGAAGAAAATATTGTATATATTACACCATCCATTCTTCAGAACTGTTTTGTTAATGCGATGATTTATCATTTCTTTCAAATGTTTACAAAACATAATAATACAGCTAATACAACAAAGACCAAACACTCAGATTTAGTGTCTATCCAAGTTTTTTCCTTTTTTTAATCTAGAGTGTGGCTTTTGTTAAATTTTTTTTAGATACATTATTATGTTATAAGTAAAAGGTAATACACAAAGCTTATAATGGATATAAAGTAATGAAAAAAGGAGGGTTCCGGAACATTATTTCACGACTCTAAATAGATAAAAGTTGCAACTCATTACTTTAGGTTGGAACACTGATAAAGGGTATATCAGTAAAAGTAATTTTTTTTTTTTTTTGTTAAAATATTTTTACATTTTAATAAAATATTTAAATTATTGTATTGTTTAATTTTCTACTAATGTTTATAAAACGAGTTTATACTTCATAGCTCAAAAACATAACACAAAACCAATTTAACCATTTTACTTATGTAATGAAACTACCAATATTTTTGATTGACATTGAAAGTTTGAAAAATAATATCAATAGTTTTTACAAAAGTTACGAACATTTATTTAAACTTCTAGATGATTTTTTTTTTTTTTAATACAATGAACTTGTATTATCTCTTTGCTCAGAGAAGTTTTCGAATGAAATAATTAATTTTTCATTGCTTTCAAATTCATAAAAACAATTACTACTTATATAAAAGAAAACTAAGGGGAATCTGTAACATATGGTACCAGTATCTTACTGAACAGTTTTTTTAAATTTAAATATTTAAAATTAATAAACTTGTAGTGATTTACTCCCTTGTTATTTATTTTATAGAATTACGTTATTTAAAATGTACATAAACACCATCGATCATAGGAAGGTTTATAACCCAATGAACCATCTATAACCCTATTATATATTATGCAAATGTATGTAAGGCTTTGGATATTTTTAAATTTATATATGTATATTCGACATAAATAGTACTGTTCAGCTATATAAATATAAATAAAACATACTGTAAATGACTTCATTATTGCTTTTAGATAGCGTAGCAAATTACATTTGTATGGAGTAATATGCATTTTGTTTTCTAACGATGTGATTGTCACATGTTAATTGAAGCTATGAAAACTAACGTTTAACCCTTTCCTATAAAACATGATGTACTAGAGAATACATTAACAAATTGTGAACATCAAGTCACCGTAAATATTAATATTATAAATTTCATCTGATAAACTTTGTCAATTTAATTAATGAAAATAATGAGTTCGTGTAATAGTTGGTGTGAAATTCAAATTTAAGCTTAACATAAAACCATTCATTTGGAATTTTAACATACGAACTAAATGTTACACTTTTAATTTGAGAAATTAATTGAAATCTTAAATACTTAGTATAGTATTAGTTACTTAGGTTATAAAAGGGATCCATAACAACGCGGATAAATTATCTGATGTGATTAAAAACATTGGTTTTTAAGAAAAAAATAACAAAATATGAACACTGCGTATTTATGAATATCGGCGATGATGTAAATAATTAACAAAAACCTCCCGTACTGATATACTTAACAGTTGAACAAACTAATAAGACTTTGTGTTTATAGTTGTCATATTGCATCAATAATTCTTAAATCTATGATGTATCACTCTGATCAAAAAACGACTCCGAATAGGTCTGACTATGTCATATCAAGTTACCATTGGTATCAAGTGTATTAGGAAATAAAGAAAAATGTATGCAAGTATTAAATTACTTGTCGTTAAGTGTATAATTAGATATTAGTTTTATCTCAAATAATTTAATAAAACTACATTGAATGAATAATTACATTTTTAAATAATCGCAAACTAACTATAAAAATAAACCGGAACAAATCTCTAAACATTTAATCTAAAATAATAAAATGTTTAATAGATGATTTCTTTTTATGTAACTCAAAAAAAAAAACGACACGACAGCATCTTATTTTATAAAATGAATTATATTGATGCTTATTGGACAATATTTATAACTTCATTTTAGTTTTTTCAACTTCAAAAAAATTTCTTTAAAAATGATTTCTTTGTAGTAATTTCTGGATTAAGTTTCTATCATAACGAAAAACTACATAGAACTTCTTAAGACTTTTTCATTCTATGCACATAATAAAATGTTGAAAAAAATTAATTTCATAGATTTTTCTGATTTTGTTGTTATCTATTCGCATCAGTTATAACATATAATAATTTTAATATTTTATTTAATATTTTCAATCATTATATTATTATAGACTTATTTAATACTTAAGAATTTATATTAATTTAAGCACTCACGTACAAGTTTAACGCTCATTTAACATAAAATATCCAATAACTTAACGTCTATTAATTAATTTACCTATATTTTATGATTTTTTTAATTTCATGTGTTAAAAATAAAGTTTGGATATAAATATCAATAAACATTTATCGAAAATTAAATCCAAATTAACTGCATTTATCAAAACTGAATGAAGTGGCATTTTTTATAATTTCATTGTTCCATAAAAGTTAACATAAATAAATAAGTTATGAAAATTAACGCTTCACGATACTGTAAAAGTTATAATAATTGCATTTTAAAATAGGTTTTTCATCAAACAATAATAACTATTTGATCGATTTTTACAAATAAATATTATTACCTACTATTTATGCCTACTATTATGTCTTCTAGACGAAATTTTGATTGTAATATTTTCGAAGTATAATATACATACGAGGTTTGTTTAATAAATACCCAGGCTAAAATTATTAAAAATTATATTTCAAACTTACAAATTATTTAAATGGATCACCTTCAAAATAGTGTCCTTTAGCTTCAATACAGTTCTCCCAACGGTCTTGCCACTTTTTGAAACACCTTTGAATTTCTTCTATAGTTATAGCCTTTAGCTCTTGTGTCACGTTATGAATAGTAGTTTCGTTAACGTCTTCAAATCTGTGGCCTTTGAGGGTACTTTTTAGTCTCGGAAACAAAAAATAATCACAAGGAGCTAAGTCAGGTGAATATGGTGGGTGAGGTATCACTGGAATATTTTTAGATGTCAAAAATTCACGTACGGAAAGTGCAGAATGCGCCGGTGCATCATTTTTGCATCATGGTGCAAAAACCACGACTTTGATTTTCACGCTTCTGGCCTTTTACGGCGTACTTTCTTTCTTAATCTTTCTAGTACTTGTTTATAGAACACTTGATTTACTGTCTAACCTGTATGTACAAACTCATAATGGACTAAGCCATAAAAATAAAAAAAAAAAATGAGCATTGCTTTGATGTTTGACCGGACCTGACGACATTTTTTTGGACAAGGCGAATTTACAGTCTTCCATTACAATGATTGGAATTTGGTTTCGGGATCATATCCATACACCCATGTTTCATCGCCCGTAATTATTGATTTTATAAAACTTGGGTCATTAGAAACCCGATTTTTTAGATCCAAGCACACTTCAACGCGATGTTCCATTTGCTCCTCGGTTAACAATTTTGGCACTAATTTTGCGGACACTCTTTTCATACCCAATTCATCTGATAAAATCGAATGACAAGTACCAATTGATATGCCAACTTCATTGGCTAATTTTCTGACAGTTAATCTTCGATCGTATCTAATTTTGTCTCGAACTAAAGTAATGGTATCAATTGTTTTTGATGTTAATGGACGCCCAGGACGATGGTCATCTTCAATGGATATACGACCTTTTATCGTTTGAACCAGTCAAAAGTAACACAACAGCTTAGTGCAAAATCCAATTTTATCATTTCAAAAGTTTCCGTCGCATTTTTCCCAATTTTGAAACAAAATTTAATACACACGTGTTGCTCCGAAATATTATCCATCGTGAAATCGCGATTTTATACAAAATGACCAACTTTGAACGCGCACTGTCGATGACTGATTTGAGATAATGATTATTATTATATACTGAAATAATGGTCATTATCTCTAGTTTATTTTGGTGTAACAACATTATCGATAACATAAAATATTTTTCTGTAATAATTTTAGTCTGGGTATTTATTGAACACACCTCGTATATATATAACATATAATATAATGTATAATGTATAATAAATGAGATAATACATTGAATTTATATGAATCATTAAGTACTTGTTTGTATCCAAAATATTGATAGGTACATTTATTACCTAAGTGGTGAAGCCTAATCAGGCCATACACTAACTGACCGTCAATTATTAAAGCAAGTAAATTGCATCCTAGCAAATCATCAATACACTTTTAATTTTTGAATTACGAACGCAGTAAGTGATAATATCAAAAATACCTATATTATAGGTACCTATTCGACTTTATAATGATCTATATTTAGCTTAAAAACAAATTTTTGAAGTAGTAAAAATGTTCCTTAAGTTCCAATCATATTAAATATTGTATGGATTGAAATTCGCAAATAAGGTAAATTATAATTTACATATGTTATTTTATTTATTTATTTATTTGTAAATAATGAACACCCATTGAACATAGAATACATAATATATAAATATTATATATATATATACATTTTACATATAAGAATAAGCAACTACACAGAAACAATAGAAACAATACAAGTAAATACAAAACAATCGTAGTTAAAAACGAAACCAAAAAAAAAAGAAAAAACTAAACGTTTTTAAATAGTTATTCAATTCGTGAAGAGTATAAAAAAAAATCGAAATACACAAGCTTATTTCCCAATATTAACAAATGATTTACCTGAGCAAAAAGACAATAGTTGTGCTTATGTGTAGAAACATAAAATGTATAAGTTGACCTTAGTGAGAAACTTGGGACATTCAAAGAAATTGATGATATTATCTCTGGACAATCAATTTTGGAAAATAGGTAGATTGTATAGCTAACTCAAATCGTTAAATTACCTTCTGAATTTTAATGTATCAATATTAAACTTATGTCTTAAATATTTTACTGTTTGTCAGCTCAATTAATTGTTTTATAAGCTAACATTCGTAGAAATCGGTTTTGGGTATGTTATAATTTTAGTATTAGATAATCTTGGTATGGTCTTCAAATTACTGAACCATACTCTAAAATTGATCATACAAACTTAATTTAACTACAGTATAACTTTTTAAACTTACAATGGTGAAAATAGTCATTTGGTGTTTGTAGAAGAACATACAAGTATTAAAAATCAAGCGTTATTAAAGAAATCAATTATCTACAATGATGGTATATTTTCAGTCATAAGAAGTATCATAATATAACATGAGACAAAGGATATGGTGAATAGTTTCTAGTAAAATAAGAAAGAACGTGAAAAGGATAAAATAAGTAACTATAGAGAGCGTCTATAACACCATTAATTAGAGAGAAGTTCAAGGAACGGTAAGCAACATATCTTCGAGAAGGTAAAAAGTTTAAACGTGGGACGAACAATAGAATAATCGTTAAATGTTTAGTTTTGAGGGTGTAGGAGAATTTTTGCTGTTATTATTCATATAACGATTTTCTTTTCAGCTATGGTAATACATCGACCACCATTTAAATAGAATGTGTCAAATTCTTTGAATACCAATTTAAAGAGTACATATATTATAACACTCCTTACATTCCTCGCTATTACACCGTTCAGAGGTTTCGTAAAATCGAGTTGGTCGAATAGACACGCTGAATTGTACCTAACTGTAAAAATATTTACTAAACGTAGATATTTTTTACTTTGTCCAATACTTCAATGTAAATCATTCAAACACACATACGTGTTCCGTAATCCTCAGTCATAAACATTATGTCCACCCGGTTTTTGTTAACGGAACATTTATGACACTTATATACGTTTGGAATTTGTGGTTTTTCATACCACCAATTAGCTATGCCACTGTCATAGTCAATAGATGTCACGTGATATGAGAAAAAATAGTTCCTCAGTATAATAGCCTTAGCAATTATTTTTAAGTTAATATGCTTTAATTTCAAACAAGATTAGAATATCATATTGTTAGCGTATATCATCATTATTATCTTGTACAATACGCTCAATATATATTACCAAGTGAATAATTAATATAAGTGTCTGAAATTAAGAAACATTAAAAATTCCAGATTCTTTGGGTAGAATAAAAATTACATAAAATATATTGTAAAAAGAAACATTTACATTTTCAATATTTTCAAACAAAACAACCAACACAAATAATTAATGTGGTTTTCTGGGAACTTATAATAATACTTATATTTACACAGAGGTAAATTATTTTCAATAATTGTTAGTTATTTTTATTTTTATATTTTAAAATATCTTAAGCATATTACCTACACGAAGGCTTTTTAATTTTAGACAATACACATTTTGTTTTCGTAAAGTAAAAATAAATATTTGGTACTTTTCTTTATATAATATAATAAAATGTTACATTTGACGAACTTTGATCTAAAAGTTTTTATTTTTTTTTCTACTATTCATTTTTCATATTCATTTTTACCTTAAATGTAATATCTTTCAATCTTGAAGAGACTTGTTTTGTTAAGAATTAAAAACAATTGTATACAAATAGAATTTGAATTAAAATTAAAATAAATGTTATAAAGAAAAAAAATCAAAAGGTTAAGAAGGTTCGAGATATATCAAATTTCAGTGTATTATACATATGATATAACATATTATAAATACCTACATATACATTTGTGTTTCAACTATAATTTTTTTTTAATTTAAATAATTTTTACTCAAATGTATGATGTAATAAAACAATTTAAATGCTAATATTAAAACTCTTCTGGCCAGTAGTTATTATTTGTATATATTGAATATTATCCGATTACACAATATAATTTTATTAGATATTATAAACGATTTTTTATGAAAACTTACTTGTTGAATATTAGATTTTTATCTTGAATATAATTATTTTGTAAATTATTATTATTATTTATTTATAAATATTATCTTAATTATTTTTACATATTTTTATTATGATTATCATTATACATAAAAATATCTACATATTCGGTAGTTCAAATTTTTAATTCTTTAAGAAAAAAATATTTCGAGCCAAATATTCCATTTTTCAACGTTAAGTAAATCAGCTTAGTTTTAATTTTTGAGTTCATAAAAAATAAATGCACGATTTATTAAAATAATTATAAACGTTTTTTCGGAAAAGCTTAACAATGATATAATATATTCCCTTTTTAAAGTTATATGTTATATTAACCCTTTTATCTAATAAAATACTTTTAAAACATTTTGTGTTTAATTATAAAATTAAACTGAAAAAAAATAACAATACCAGACTTTTTTTGCTTAGAATCTAACAATTTGACAACGATACTCGAATATGATGTCTAAATCAGATTAATAAGTTGATTAATAAAATAAAATAATAATATATTTTAATACCAAATCAAAATTAATAAAATAAATTAGTAATTTGTCTTGGACAAATTATTGGACTAGTATTTTGTTTAAAGTTTATTTGGAAAAAAAGATGATAATAATTAGTCTTAGTGTTCAACTGTAGTAATTCACTTTTTTAAAATCCAATATTTTTTTTTTTTTACAAACAACATGAATAACTTCAACTAGCTATTTATTATTGAATTTAATTTTGTTTATACTACTTGTATAACTTCCATAACAATTTAAAAGGGTATGTATTTAAATTCTTTCAGAAAATAGAAAAAATAGAATCAGACAGTGCATGTAATATAACGAAAAATATATATTTTTTTTTCTATCGACTTCGTTGCTTTTTAGTGTTTTTTGGTCTACGATTAACTTTAAAAAGTTAATTCTGTAAAAAAATTTTATTTTTTTATTTATAATTGCTATTTAAAATGTTATTTACTTGTCTGCATTTAAAAACATAGAAATCTGCCTAATCATAATAAATTATTAACAAACTGCAGCTGCTCATTTAAGAACCATATAATATTTTACTCTCAATAACTGTTGCATATCTATTTTCACTTTGTATTATTGTTTATATGTACAGAAAAATAAAATAATTTTCAGCAAAATTTCCCAGGGGTACGTTTAAAATTTTCTTGGAAAAGAATATTACGAGTTTTTATAGTGTACGTAAACTTATACCGAACGTTCGTCTCAAGCAGTCCCATTCGTGATAGTATTTTCTTTTCGCCATTATATTTTCATTATGTTGTATTTAATAACCGAAGGCGATGAAAATATGTAATCATCAATAATATTGTAACCTAATATATAATAGATTTTGCAAAAAAAAAAAATAATATTCAATATAATAGCCTTAAAATTTCATTTTGAATATAAAAAAAAAAAATTTAAAAAATATCGGAAAAACGTAGCAATTAAGCGTTGTCCTTCGTATTTTGGCTCGTTGCTAATATTCTATTTTACATATTATAAAAAGCTAAAACTTACAAAACCTAGCTTTAGAGATATTATTTTTACTGGGTAACACTTCTATTATTAACGAAGCTTAATATAAACTTGGGGAAAATGTTCAACTTCGTATCCATTTTGATAAAATTATTTTATTTTTTTGATAAACCATTTAATTTTTTTTTTTTTTTATTAATTAAGCTACCTTTAATTGTAAAAATAATTCACTGCCACGTATGATTTGGTAATTAATTCAATGTTGTAAAGGATAATTTCAAATGACAGCTTATTTTATTAACTAGAATTAAGAAAAATGATAGGAAGTATGACAGGAGGGTATCAAGAGTTGAATAGAATACTGATGTCAGTTTTTTGATATAGGTAAAAGAAATGTGAGGGGAAAAGATTATGACCAAATCACTGACGGGCAAAACTATCGTACTCCAGGAGAACTTAAAATAAAAATACATGATCGGCAAGAGATAACTGGGGAAATTTTACGGTGCTAGGTTACAAAATGATCGGTGAGAGAAGATATTTTGAATCGTTAAGCTTTTAAAATTGATTACCTGTGAAAGTTTAGGAAGTCTATAAAAGGAATTCTGAGTAAGAGTGAGGATTGATAAGAAAAAATATTTGTGAAGACAGCTAGCTGATCAAATCTCTCGTTATCGGTGATGCCTACATAGCTGGAATCACAGAGGAATTATAAATTCGTGTTGTTAACGCATTGTCTGAAATCCAGAATTTTTATAAAGAAAACAAAAGAGTTGATAAAGAAGTATTTAAAAGGTTGGAAGAAATGTTCTTGATGGATGCTTGTTAATTTATAATAGTTAAAACATTAACTGCGTTTAGGAAGAAACTGGATTTGATGGCACTGATAAAAACATAAAAAATGATATGCATTCGACTGAGGAGGAGGCAAAATGATGGACTTTATCTAAGAAGGCCATTTTGAGTTGTAGGATTAAAATTGTAGTTTTTGTGTAAAATATTGTATTTGATGCTAGTAATTATAGTTCTTTTCGGATAATAAATGTCCGTTTATTTTTTAAAGATGCTCAAAGGTTTAAATATAGGATGTGTTTATTTATTATTCCCATAAATAATGATGATTATTTTATGTTTTAATATTTAAAGTGTATACATAATATCTTATTTCTGTTGAAGCACTTAAAATCTTAATACAAGAATAACAATTTTTTGATTACATGTTATATGCTTTATGTTAATATGCTTACAATGCTACACAGTGTATTATCTAAGTAGTACTACAGCTTAAATTGGTTTTATTAACAGCAATCCAAAAAATAAAGATTTAAAAAAATATCATTGAAAAATTGAAAAAATAAATTTTATAATTTCAATAACTATTTTTTGATTTCAAAAATTATTAATACTTATTACAATTGTTATGTAAAACAAATGTTTGTATTGTAAATTAATTAGTGCAGTTTATTTTGGAATACTGAATTAATTATTAATTTTACTTGTAAAGCCTTATAAAATTATTTATGTGGATAGCTATACAATTAATTATCAGTCTCATTTGATAAAATAATTTTGTTTCAAATATAAGAGTAATGTAATGTGTTCTTGTTTTTTAATTAATATTATTAATTTGAGTTTTTCAATCTAATCTAAAGAAAAATAATTATTCTAAAGGCAAGTTAAAATACTGTGATATGTGACAAAGTTTGCACATTATTTTTTAAATCTATTCTAAGAACCATCAAGTACGTTTTTTTACGATTTCAATCCAAATGTTTTGACCAATGTATAAATTTACTGGTTAAATATATAATATTTAAACATTAAATATAGTTTACTAAAGAAACGAATAGCTCTTTAAAAAATATAGTACAAAATAATGATAAATGAACTTGACGTACACAAGTACGCAACGTAGATTGAAGTGTGGTGCTTGAGCGTAAATCACAGTTGTCGGTGTCCACAAAACCATATCGATAAGCCAAATCACCATCAAGTATATTATTCGAGGTGACCTGACTGTATATAAACATATGTTTAGAGCGAAAAAATGACTTTTTGTTTATTAAATTCAAATTTATCGCGTTTTCGCTGGAAACGTACAAATATTTCTTTCGAAGCAAAAATGTTAACCGTGTCGCAGTTATAGTATAAATACGAGTATGTATATATACATATAAATTTATGTATGGTGGACTACCTTGTTGTCTCATTCTTACGCACGACTAATAAAACAGAAAAGATACATATAAATTTACATAGTGTTTTAATACACTTATTAAGGCGCAAAAAGTATTGTTAATAAGTATGTTTTTATGACATTATTACTATACACGTAATATATTATTTCGTAGACACGAGAACATTTTAAGGGACAATATCTCTAATACGAAATTCATAAGTAATGTATAATTTTCAATTTAAATGCATTTGAACACATCACAATAAACAATGTTTATTTTATTAAAAAAGTAACAACTTTTTAATTTTTCACTTTTCTCCGGATTACTTTCTTCCTAAGCAATTTATATGTTAAAATCGTTGAGTTATTATTATTTTATTTTATACCCAAAGTAAGAATTATGCTTATATATACATACAAATATGTATTAAAATGTCATGGTTAAAACAAAATATATTTTATACAAAAGTGTATGTTTGAAAAACTGGTATAAAAAAAATATTTAAATAATAATTTACACATGCGTCTACAAATTACAGACAAAAACAGATGTGCATAAGTTTTTACAAAATAGAAGTATACTAATAGACACGTCATATCCCCTTACGAACATATTAGTTAGGGTTGTAGGTATCTTCATATATTATGTCTATTTTAATTATTCACATAGCCAACGTTCACCGAGTAAAACATATTTATTGGAAGGACCGAGGTGAAACGCCACGTGGTAATGATTTATTTGAAATATTATAGCAACGTTTGTCCCCATTTAATGGTATAACTTTAAAATAGAAGAATCCATCATACCCCGTATGTCATAAAACGGTTAGTGGGTAAACTGTTTCATCTCGACAAATAGTTTAAATAAAATAAAATTACTTTTATATTTTATAATAATCCATGATAAAGGATATGTGAAAATGTTTGTCATAGGTAATAATATAAACTATATTATTAATTAATTTATTATGTTATCTATGCTTGTCACTAATATTCCCAAATAACTCTCTGTTTATTTAATTTTTTTTACTAATATTTAATTTTAAATGACAAAATAACATTTAATATTATAATGTACGTTATTTTATCATCAAACATCTGTTTTCTTGAATAATATATGTTCTGGAAAAAATAAAATTTTATTAAATTAAGTTTTTCTTAAATATATATATATATAGTACCAATTTTTTTTTTTACTATGGTAGAAAAATTTTTACAATTATTTATTTAAAAGCTTATAAGTTTATACGAGCTAAGTATTGTACTTAAATTATGTTGAATATCCTCTGCTACTCCAATCTGCTCATTTAAACCATTAGTTGGTATTCGTATATTCATAGTTTCAAGAGAATATTCTGCCTTACTAAAAAAATGTATTACAATTTTACTTCTGAATAGTATTATGACCATAAAGATGTACATTAAGTTTACAAAGAAAAAGAAAATATAAAAGTTAAGCATTGTATTAAACATAATTATTAATGTTATAAGTTAACTTTTTTTTTTAAATGTTTAATAATGTTAAATAGTTTATTTTAAAACATATAAATTGACATAGGTAGAAATATCTAGATCAGTGATGTCCAACTTTTTTTCCCCGGTGGGCCACTTTGGTAAACAATTATCTTAAAGCGGGCCACCCAAATACTTGTATAAAAGTACGAATCATGTCAATATTAATCTAATAATTTTATTTTGTTACACATATAGGTAGGTATACAATGTATATGTAGGTACATGTTGAATTTGTTTTCAAATATTTTATTGACTACTGAAAAGATTACAGATCGAGGTACACTCTGTAGGTATACATTAAATTGATTAGTCCATTCTTTCAAGTGCACGGGTTATTTCAAGTGAAATTTATATTTGAAAATGCTCGAAAATTATTATATTTTAAAATAAATATTATTTTATTATTTTTTTTTAATTTTTTTAATATTTTGTTTCATTTTAATAACATTGTAATGGGCCACATTGAATACATGGGTTAAATTTGCCCACGGGCCTTGGGGTGGGTACCACTGATCTAGGTAATGTCTTACGTTTACGAACATCATTATATTTATAGTATAACGCAATGTATGTATGTTTTTGGACGTTTGTTCATAACAAAGTTGGGCATTAGTTAGTCGAATTAAAAAATTATTCGTTATTCATTATTCTTCAGGTATTTTAAATTTTTTTTTATTAATTATTTGGTTATTTATTATTCTATACAATCATATTTATCTCAAATAATTCGTTAAGTCATATCTATGTCATAGATAACTTGAAGTTCCAACTTTATTGTAAAATTTATATCGTTGCGTTTCGTAATTATAACATCATCTGTTATCAAAAATGTCATATAGAAAGTTACAAATTATTTGTTATAAATAAAGAGCTAATCTAATTGGTTTAGCACTCATTATCAACATGTTATTTACTTGCATATTGGATTTAATAATATATTGTGAATACTATTCATATTTTCTGTAATTTATTTATTCAGAATAATCAATTTATTCATAAGCCAAACTATTCAGAATTACTTATATTTTTTATTCGCAACTAAGAAATAAAATATTATTCTTTATTCATAAAATAATCAGTTATTCATGTTTTTGTTTTTTATTCATCGTTTTGATTTGTTTTTACCCAACTTTGGTTCACAATAAGTGATTAATTTACATTTTTCAATATGCGATCTTTATGTATTTGAGTATAAGTAAAGTTTATCTAAAATATCGAATAATTTTTATACTGAACACTGCAGCCTCAAATGGAAATTTGATTTGATCACGCTGTAAATTATATTTTACTTATTGTACTGTATACGCCAGTAGTTAGTTTGAATTATGTTCATTGTTCTTTCCATCTTAAACAGTTTTCACTTTGTTCTCAGTTTTAACTTATTAAAGTAAATAAGTATTTTTTAAATAAATGTGAGCAAAAATTACAGAAAATGTTTACTAATGTGTATTTCTAACATTAGATTATATTATTATATTTATAAGCCTCTACAAGCACTAAAGAATACAATAATTTTTTTTCACCAGCTGGGTATTCATAAAAACAATTTTTGGAAAAAAACAATAACTTCAACAGTTTTATTTCTTCACGTATAATCTTGCATCCGAATCTTTAATTTTCATTGAACAAATGATGAATTGTTTTCAATAATTATAAATCATGGAGTTGGATATTATTAATTTCTAAAAAGAAAAAAATATACTAAATATCATAGCATTTAAAATAGAAATGTAACTTATAATGTATTTATGATGAAAACATTGCCAAACTAAAAACGGCAATTATTAGTTTGAAGAATGAAAAATATACAAGTAAAATGGTTATATACGAATATAAATGGCAATTATAAATACCTATTTAAATTACAAATATTTAAATGTTTTTTTACGGGTTTTTTAAAATAAAAACGATATTTAAATACTATTCGGTAAATAGGCATTTTTCGAAATCGTTTTACAAACACTGAGATTATAAAAAGTATTTTGAAATGTGTAGTAAAACATATGTAGCACTTTGATTCTATAAAATATTATATTCTATCCGAATAATTAAAAAAATAATAATATTTTAGTACAACCCATATATTTTTAAGTCTATAATGATAGGTTTGTTATTCCATTTTTCTTGGATTGGATTTTTTATTCGTTCATTGATTAATTTTAATAATCCAATCTGTTCCAAGAAATAAATTAATTTTGTGTGTTTCACGTTACTGTCTGTAACCTTTGAACTCTATTGAAATTATTTGATAAATAGTTTTCTTTTAGTACGTTTCTATAATATTGTTAACATTGCGTTGGATGTTATATTTACATTTGTATCGTTTTCTGTACAGTCGTTCGCTTACACAGCACTAATACAAGACCTTGTTACAGCAAGTTGTATTCAACAAGTCACATACTATTATTATTATTATGTGTATATAACGATTATTTGGGTTGGTATTTTGGTTTATTATTTCGTTCTATAGAACTGACATTTATATAAAAACCGCAGTATGGTATAACGGACATCATCGTTATTATTTTCATTGTACTTTATGCACTCTGTTTGATTAATAAATTAAAACTTATCATCAAAATTTTTTAATTTTCTAATTCCTAGCAATACTTATTTTGCTTCGACAATTTTACTGGCTCCGGTGAAAACTGAACAATTTGATTTATTTAAAAGCACATGTTTTACTTCATTGCTGACCGGTGAGACCACATACCTAATATTTAACTGACTTAACAGAAATTTCTTGTTAAAAATCTATATAATATTTATATATTTATATAAATTATACAAAACTGTGGGAGACGAATAAATGTATCCTCTAAGATAAACCTAGAGTAATACGGAAACTTATACTCCATTTAAATTGTAATCGATTCCGTAAGAAATTATGTATTGAATATTGAATATAAAAACCTAGTTCAATGGACAATATTTATTAATTATTTATTTTTTGGTTGAGTCTAATAGAATTTGAAGTTAGAAATTGATGATTGGACAAAGTACCAAAGCTATGGTAATTTTTTTTTTTTTTTTTATTTAATATTAAATATTTGTAACATTTGTACAATAAGCAAATTAGGTAATTTAAGAAAAATATATGACATGAACCTTTTTGAGAAGAGAGGCTGTCCAGTAACAGAACCCTCAAAAATGTAATATTAAATATTTAAAATCGGTATTAAATTTATCTTTGCACCAACGTCTTTTTAAACGTCGAGAAGGATAGTGAAGTAAGTAACGCTGCCTTGACCTATGGTCAGTGCCATGTTTAGACATTTTGCGCCCCGGCGCAAAAAAAAAACTTGGCACCCTTCAAAGGGACCTACCCACGGAAAATTTGGGAGACAGATTTTCATGAACCTTTTAGATATTCTAAAATCAATGCTATTTTTATGTAGTAGGCACGCCACCGCACGCTGCACGCGATAACAAAAATTTGGGAACTAATATTAGGTATATTAATAACCTTCTGGATCACTGATAGCTATATTGCTATAAATACATTAATAATATACATCAATAAATTAAATACATTAACTTTAATTTATGATACTGTTATTAAAAACAAAAGAAATAATAATTTCAAAATAATTTTTAAAGTTCAATAATTCACAAGTGAGTAAATTTCCGATCACAAAGTTTTAGCACCCCAAAAAAACTGGCATCTGGGGCAGTTGTAGCCAGTGCCCCCCCTAAATGTGACCTTGCCTATGGTAATATAAACTTGATTAATTTGACAGTGTATGGTGACATTATGCACATACTAACAGGGAACTTTTTCAGGATCAACCAAATTATACTCGTAATTCGAAATCCCTAAATATGTTTTAATTATTTTTTTTATATATAAATGGTCAGATATATACCTATTTTTAATAAGAAAAACTTTAGTTTCAGAAAAAATGCAATATTTTTGAGAATAATTATTTCTCTACAATATATAACAAATATTTTCGTCGATATTTAACGACACTTTCATTTTTGAAAAAAATGTTGTTCTACACAGGTTTTAAAGAAACTAAAAATACCTATTTTTCAGAAAATTTGCCAATTTTGCGCAAACAATTTCCACCTGCTTTCTATCTATCACTCTAAGATGGAAAATTAATTATCTTTATTATATAAGTTTTCTTATTGACCGTAATATTACAAAAAGTCGTTATTAAAATTCAAAATTAGCATTTTCTACCAATTTTTTTTTGTCAAATCATTTTTAAAACGTTAAAATATCTATATTTTAACAAAAAAAAATTTTGAAATTTCGTATGCCCTGTAAACTACAAATTTTCATGATGTTTCTCAAAGTTTGTACACGTGAAAGATTTGAAATGCCAATATACTAGTAGTTAGTACACAATAAAAAAAAAAATGTGAACACGTATGCTCATGTTATATTTTATAACTACTATTGTTAATTTTTAAACTTCGTTAATTTTTTCAATGATCATTTATTTTTTAGTTAACTTTTTAAAAATTAGCATTTATTTATAAAATTCTCTATTCGAGGCCTTCCTTTTTTTTTTTTTTCACTAACCAAGGTTCTAAACTTATAATTTTTTCCATTGCAAAAATGAAATAATTATTTCAACCAAGAAGCAGATTTTTAATTTTAATAACTGTATGTTTTTTATAGTTTTTGTCTTGATGTTAAATATATAACATTATTTGATTAAATAGAAACATATAATAAAATATTATCCTATATGGAAAAACTTCTGGTCAATTTTTAATAAAATAATGAGAAAAACCAAAATACTATAGATTAGAATACTCGTACATATAGTAAATACTCAGTACAAAATGAAAGTAAGGGAGTACCTATGAGATTGTTAACACGTTAAATGCATTATGAAAATTAGTATTAAAAAATAAAATAAAATCAAAATGTAGAATAACTTTTGGTTAATTAATTATTGGTGAAATTACTTATATACTAATAAATTATAATATAGTACAGTTAATTTTCATAAGCGACTATTCTAAATATTTAACTAAATCGATCATTCTATTTATAAGAACCAAATTACGTATCAAACCTATAAATGTAGCTTAAAATTAACTAATTATAAGCTATAATTTTGTATATGCTAGTATTAAAAATCACATGTCTCAAAAACCAATACTCCCTAGTAATTTCAATATATTTAAAGAATATTACCAACTACCTGTAGAGATACATAATATTATTACCATATTATTTTTCATAGATATACTATTTAATTTCCGAACGACATTCGTGAACAAAAAAGGTGAAGTGGTGTCAGATTCCAAAACGATTGCTTTCAATTACTTGAAGAGTTGGTTCGTGGTGGATTTATTTGCCGCGCTGCCGTTTGACCTGTTGTACGCATCCGACGTTTACAGTGGCGACGTAAGTATATTGTTGTTGTTTTTATGGGTGTGTGTATTAGTGTGTGTGTGTGTGTGTGTGTGTGTGTGTGTGTTTTTGTGTGTGTGTGTGTGTGTGTGTGTGTGTGTATTTTTCAGTAGTTTTTGTCCAATGTATATGGGTAGGGGTAACGCTGGAGTACGTAATATTTTACCTTTAAAGTACTTTGAAAAATTTACGATCCCTACAAACTCTCAACCATCGTTCGCCCTATTTTTAGTTCAATCTTTCATCCAGACCAACTCCAAACTTTTTCTACGCCTTACATATATCCATGGAGAGTTTACAGTCAATTTACCTCTAAACATGTAAGAAATTTAAACGTGCGATGGATCAGAGATGACGACAATGGTTGCTAGAGCGAAAAACTTTTATTCGTAAAAGAAATAAAAAGTGGTTTTTTCCACCCTGTAATCTCGTAACAATATAAATTATAATAATAACATAGAACTCAATTGAATGATATACTTATCCGTTCAAACAACTATCACCGTTATAGCCTGTTCGATGGTACAATGACAAAAATGTTAATAATAAAGGCTTGAGTAGATATTTTCGTCACTTTGATGTAAACAAGTGATTTGGAAAAAAATCTAAATTGTTATCGAAGCAGAAAAAAAAAACTAAACATAAAAACACCAACAAAATAAATTGTTAATTTTCACACATTATTTACTTTTCTAAGTTAAGTTTTCAATAAAACGTTTACGTTTAGTATCATTGAAAAATCTATCCGGTGAGATTCAGCAGTTGGATAGGATATTGCTTTCTGATATTACCGGACCTAGGTATAATCTTAAAACAAATTGCCTGTACCTATTTTATTAATTGAACTAAAAATGCTTTTTGTACATTTTTGACAATATTTCAAAGTCTTACTTTATTTTCATCTTATATCTGCGAAACTGTTAAGAAAATCTAAAAGTGTCTATGTTAAAATTTCGACAATCTCTAATTTTTAATAAGAAAATAAATTATTAAAAACTAAGGTACTGCATATTCACTTACAGAAAATATGATCACAAGAAAAAGTGTACCAAATAATCATTGATATTTATAAAAAAAACAATTTCAAATTCCTTATGAAAAAAGTTAATCTTGTCATCATTTTCGATTTTTGACACAACGAAAAACTATTTAGGGTTAGACCGTTTAGCCGTTACCAAGTTAATGCTTTACAGAAGTAATTCCATGTAAACAGTATACCTACATAAATTATGTTAAAATGTCTAGTTCTATACGTTTATCAGACTTAAATATAATTGAGTAAAACTTAAGTCGTTTATATATATATATATATATATATTCTTTACTACATTTTGAATCTAAATTAAAAATAACAATTAAAAGCAAATCAGTTTCAAACTAATAAATCACTAATAATGATGACATTATCTATATTCATTATTATTAAAAATCAACATTAGACTACATAATATTTAGAGAATTATTTTCTTTGTATTTTGTACTTTCAATGACAAAATGACCTTCAACGCGAAGAGATTAGAACTTCAATTTATTTATAGATTCATTCTCAATTAATGGTGTTACTATACAGTATATAGTGTATAGTTTTTAAAAACAATTGTAATTGTTAAACTCCCAGTAGTCACGAAACAAAACATTTTAAGTTTTATTCCTAGTATACTAATTAAATATTGATGGTTATTAGATTTAATCCCTTAAAATAATTAATATAAAGTCTAAAATTTAAAAGGTTATCGTCAGTAACATAGTTAAAAACAAACGGTTCTTTTTATACCGTGCATTATAAATGCAATTTCTAAAGTTTTGATAAATTGACTAAAATAGGATTGAGATTAAATTATTGTTGTTAAACGTATCAATCTATTAAAATCTGCTATAAAATAGTTACCTTCAGTTTTTTTATTGATTGTAAACAAGATATACTTAGGAACTATTTACACTAGTGGTTTTTAACCTAGGGAGGCGTGAAAAATGTTGAAAAAAACGAAAAATGAAAACGTTGCCGTTTTCTACGACGTACCTTGCCACTGTGTTAGTCGCCGCATCGGTCGATATTTTTTTCTTTGTACAAATAAATTTGTTTAATACTAAAGAAACTTCATTGAAGTTGTATTGTTATTAATCCAATAACCAACGTTAAAGCAGGGATTGGTACCTTTAAATTTTTACGGTTCCGGTTCTCAATTTTTTTATTAAAAGATTCGGGTTCCGGTTATTGAAAAATACAAAATAAGAGTTCGAGTTCGGGTTTTAAATAGAATATTTTAAAATTTATTCCGTAGTATTTTTTAATACATATTTAAAAATTTCATAAATGTTACCAGTATTATGGCATTATACTAAGCAATATGGTATAATATACTCGTATATCTCTCAAAATGTCTCTCTTCAACTAATTTATGTATATATATATATATATATATATATATCGAAATAAGATTTTTTTAACAACTATATAATAATGTATAATATTATAGTATTATAATAAAGCAAATAAATAAGAATATATGCAAAATAAAATTTCATTTTTGAACTCATTATGTTGTGATTCAAATTTGTATCTATAATAATAAATAATAATAATTTATTTAGCCAAAAACAGAGTTTGTACATGTTGAAGAACAGTAATATGTATAAATTAAATTAAGTTATAACTATACATAATAAGATATGTTGCCCAATTCACCACTGAGATAACCCCACATATTGGAGGAATTGAAGTATTAACTTGTTTAGCCTTTAGTCGTCTATCTGTCAGTACATAATATTAAAAAATAAGATTAAGAATAAAATGTTTAAAAAGCTTTTATCTTAGAAATTAATTTATGCTTTGACATTATTAAGAATAAAAATATAATTAATAATGTTTGTTATATCTGATATTTTTCATTTAATAATGAGGGTTCCGGTTCAGTTCTGGTTCTTTGAATATGTAAAAGTTCGGTTCCGGTTCCCAATATTTTAAAGATTCTTGAGTTCCAGAACCGGTTCTTTTGAGTTTGTTTCCAGCCCCTGCATTAAAGTATAGTTTACATATAAATATTATGTATATATCAATCTTATTGAAGTGAGGGGGGCGTGAACTCATAAAATAGTTTTAAAGGGGGCGGACACCTCAAAAGGTCGAGAACCCATGATTTACACCATAGATAATGCAACGGTCCAATCACACAACAATCACATTAATATCACGGTCCCAAGTCTTCCATACTTTAACGGTCACAGTCTAGTCATTTGTTACTAGGTCATTAAAAAGTACAGACAATAACAAGCAGAATAAGATAACATTTTTTTTATTTTAATAATTTATTTACACTTTTTTTTTATAAATTTATACTTAAAAAATGTAATTAACATTGATCTAATAGGTACCTCCAATATAAATAATGATCAAAAATATTTATTTAGTGTAGATTTATGGAAAATAAGTAATAAATAATAAGTAATTCGTTTAAAAAAAAATACATTCTTTGTAGGTATATTATGATTTTATAAAACATTACACTACAATTAATATATTACTTATTATGGAGTAATAATTATGGTTAAAATATTTAAAAGTTAAATCAATCATTATCTGTATTATTTAATTCTGTTTCTTAGGAATCAAATATTGTAAGAGTCACTAGAAAGAGCAAATTGAATAGTTTTTATTAAATATGTAAACAACTCTTAAAAATAATATTTATAGGCACAATTGAAATAATATAACTAAACATATATTACACTAACACAGCTTTTAAAATAATAGTAATTAATTATAAATTTAAAAAAAATTAATAATTTTAATAAGGTTCTCATTAATTTTTAATTTTTAATAGTTTTTGACCTTTAAGTTCAGATTTTCGAAATTTTTGAATAAATATACTCGAATTTATTTATCTAGATGAATTACAATAGATAACTAAAGAATTCGTCTAAAATAATTCATCAGATACATAATTTTGTTTATTATCTAGATAAAAGATAATTAATTATTTATCTGGATAATTTATTTAGCTTAAATTTTATAAAATAGAATATTATATATATATATATATATGTATATATCAGAGGCACAGTAAAAGCGGTAATAGGTCTGAATGGCCCGGAATAAATAAAAAAAAAAAAAAAGAATAATTAAAAAGAAATTGCAAAATTGCAAATTCTGCGATATATTATATTATAGTGTGTAATAAATTTTTTAAATGTTGACAAGTTTTTTGAAATGTTATCCTATGAATCATGAACATCATTCTGAACTTTGTGTTATGGGTTGTTAGGACTCTTGATACAAGATTCTTGTTTATATAGCTCAAGGTACTTCAAAATAAATTCGTTTGACCACTAAATATTTGTATAAAAATTATTTAAACAAATAAAACGAAAATAAATAATAAAAAACCACTGAAAAATAAATTACTAATTTTTTTTTTTATTCACGCGCAATATACACAAACCACGTAAGTCAGCGGAACAAACGTTTGATAGGTCTAACGATCTGAGCTCGGGTACCAAAGAACGACAACTCTCGGGAAGATACGACCCGCGCCACACACTGTAGGATCCCGGCTTTACAAAAACCAAAAACACCGCGAGTCGACAGACACGTGCGCATTTCTGGTTCACATATCCATTTATTATAAGTGTAAAAATTAAATCCAAAAAATTATTCCCGGAAGACCTGTCTCATGCTAATGAAATTTAAATTGATTGTTAGGCTGCTTGTGATTTTGCCATGACGTGAGCGATATCGATAATGTAAACATTCCGATTTAAAAATAATTAAATAATATTTAATCGAACCGAGACCGTAGCGTGATCGGACCATTGAATTATCTATAGTGTGAATAGTGGCTTACAATGAGATAATGTATTTTGTATATCATTAATGAACATTCTAAAATATAAGACGGAAGGTAATAATGATCATCTGAAGTGTACTTCCAAATTTATAAAATTATAATGATGCATAGCATTACACTTGCGCCAATATGGCTATTTCATATATACCGGTAAAATCGAAATCGGTGCCGGTTTCATATACAATGAAGAAACCGTGGTCGGGACCAACATTTGGTGCTTAAAAGTTTTTTTACTCACCTGGATGAAGTCATTCTTTAAGTTATTTGCTCTTTGCTAGTCTCAATAATGTGTGATACTCATAACCGACGTTATCTGTTAGGGATATTGCACTTTCGAAGGAAGTACCATGTTAGAAACAAAATTAAAATACTATATTGGATTCACTCCTTTTAAATTGTAAAATACTTGGAAAGCAATTTTTACACCCTTTAAACTTAAAGAAGGTCATAGTAGTAAATTCTTTAATTATTTCTGCATGAGTTTTTTTACTTCAGATTTTCTGGTAGAATGACTAGTAATTATACTCTGTTCGTCGATAGAACGCAACTAAATGCAGTGGCGGGTTGAACTACTTTTACATAAGGAGCGAAGATTCTTACAAACCACCCACCGACTTGTTTTTAAATACCTCTACTTATCAAAACCAATCGCTTCGCTCGCATTGTCACTATAAAAAAACATATTGAACAACTAATTTGCACATAATTGTCCTCTTTTTTATACTAAATTAATATTTAAATCCTATAAAAATACTCGTATAGTATAATATAGTATTTTTTCATGATGATTGATCATTACTTGTTAAACAGTTTTAATCAATGATACTGATGTAATTGGTTTATGTAAATAAATGTAATACGCTTAATAATAATGAAAAGCTTCATTGTAATGCTAGTGATGCTACAGTTACATGCATGCTTAATTTGCTCAAGTCCCATCATTTTTTAACATCAATTAAAATAAACTATTAGCTAAAAACAATTTTATTTCTTAAATACCTAGTAATTATATATTATAGATAATGTATAAGTGTATAAACAACATCCTATACGTATTATGTAGTACGTACTACACTATTACGTATTATACAGTACATATATATTATTATACTATTATATGTTGTGATATTTATATATTATGTAGTCAATTGATGTCTAGTGATTACGAAATAACAATTTTATTTTTTGTATAAACAAAACAATATCCACCTAACTATTAACCACCTCCCCGCACCAGAATATTGATGAAGTGGCCGCTCCTTAAAAACATTATCAATACGCCACTGTTTGGGTGGTAACCAAAACTCGTCTATTCTTACGCATTCCTACAACTTTTCAGAGTAATCACTTATGCGCTTTCACATATCGATAGTTGCATGGTGGACACGGCTGAGCAAACGCACTGAAAAATAGTGGGAATACGTAAACGAGTTGCGTTCTCTCGCCAAACAGAGTATAGTATACAACATTAGGATACTCCAATGCATTGAAATCAATCAGTTGGAGATGGGTTCGGCACTCAAATTATCAAATTCAACTCCGACTGCATATTCTAGAGTCATTTAATGCAGTAGTTTTCAATCTTTTTGAGGCCGTCATCTCCTGTAATGTCATCAACATTTTGAGCGACCCTTTTACATATTTTATTAATTTGGTGAACTTAACATTTTGATTAGCAATCTTAAATGATTATCAATTAAAATTCTCAACAATAATTATCACGATGATATTTACAAAAAACGCTTAATTTATTATTTTATTTATTGGCGACTAATATGGCAACCCAAACGTTTGAGAATCGCTGGTCTGGCGGGCCGATAAATTTTCCGGTCCGGACTATGCGTGAAAGCACCAACTCAATTACATTGTATCCGGCATTGGCAGCGGCTCCGGTTCCAATTTTACCGGTGTGTGTGGAAACGGCCTTAAAATAAATTATAAAGCAACGATAAATCATTAAATTTAAAAATCGATATTTGTTAAAGAATCAACTGCAATATTTTTTTGAATTTTAAACACCTACACAAAATGTTTATGTTCTTAATTAATACTAAGTACTTAAATGTTATATACAGTTAGTACGATACTTTATAATAATCTTATTGAAATTTTACATCAATATCATCTGTCTGAAACTTAAAATCTTATTCTCAAATAAAATATTAAATAAAGTATCTAAACATAAAATACATATCAAAACTCTTTGCGAATTCGAGTTTATTATTTGAAAAAATGTACTTTTAAAATTAAACATGTTTCAATTTTTGAGGTGCATTGACACTATAATATTATTTCATGTCTAATAATCATAATTAATTTTACGTAACTAGGCTAACTTGGTGTCAACATTTATAAGCCGCACATAACTTATTGAACGGTTGATTACATTTAATACGTCCCATACTGTGCTGTACATATTTTATCCGAATAAAAATAATTAGGTTCAAGTCATTCAAGCTCACTCAGGCATACGACATCTACATATTTTAATGATAATGCTAACTTTCTAAAATGCATATCAATGAAGCTTTCAAATTAATTTATCTTTATGTCATTCGGTCTCTTTGGTATATTTCAAATAACTCCTATCGGAATAACCTAAATGTGGGAAATGCAAATCGTTTGACAAAAAAAATACTATACGTACATTTTCCTCTATGGGTAAACTCCGATCACATCCAAATCCTCTAGTTGGCCGAGTTTTACCTCTGATCGTTCTATGGGTAGATGTATGCGGAAATTGGCATACACTTTGTCCTATGTATATTATCAAACATCTCAGAAGCCCTCTCGAAGATACGTCGTGTTTTCCTGTACGTATTTAATTTATTATTATACGTATCGACGAGCATATAACCCTCCTCCCTGTGGTGATCTGTTTGTAGTATTGTCTACGAACCCTTCTTTTCAATATACCGGTAAAGTTCAATAGGATGTGATGTTTGTTACGTTTTTCATCTGTTTATTTTTGTTTTATTGTATTTTATTATCTTAAAAGCAAACAATTCGTAATATGTTACTTCCGAAAACGATTCTGGATGGAGCAAGGAATGTCTTTCTTGATATTTACAATGATGTTTTTCTCTATTTTTCTTTCTTTTACAGTGCACACTTTTTCACGTAGTAAATTTACACCAAAAGTTTCATTCGGAAATTGTTTAAATTGAAAATTGGACTCTGCTGGTGTTGTAATTTTTCGGTTTTTTCTATAATTTTCCTAAGTGTAAGGAAAAATGAAGATAAAAAAACCTAGGACTGATGTTAAATTTTACGTCTCTACTATTTATATTTCTTTAAATAAAATAAGTAATCTTTTATGGTTTTGTAAAATCGAATAAAAGGTTAATCTTAAACCACTACATATACGAAATTGTGTGTGGATAGAAAAGTTTAATTTTTTTTATGAAGTTCGATGTATGACTAAACCGAGTACTTTCATAAGTACTGGCGATTATTTTTTTTTTTCAAAACTTGGATTTTGAATTTCTTCTGTATTTAAAACAAGTATTTGTGTTTTAAGTAAGTGTGTGCCTATTTAAGAAATTCGTTTGTAATCATTTTCCATTGTGATGATTATTCATCATTCAAATTTATAAAAATAAAAACATCTAATATCTATATATAAATATATTTGAAACCGGTACCTTATCGAATTTATATATATATATATTTTTTTGGCATATAATTTGTACATATACTATTTAAAATATTATATTCAACTGTCGTTTATTTTTTCCATTTAATCTTTCTAGGTAAAATATTTTTTTTTTTAAATAAAAAATTATGCCAAATATTCGTTCATAATATTTTTCTCAATGAACTTCCTAATGATGTATATAAACCTACTATATTACTATCTTATACTATGTTTTTGTAGTGTATCCCAAACGAAGCTAATATCATGTAAAATATAATGGAAAAAAATAAATTTTTACCATAATGCGTGACATGCCATTCAAATTTCGATGGAAATCTTATTTATTTAAAAATAGATCAGAAGACGGAACAGGTATAATACTATTCAAAGTACTTTCAATGTAGTAGTCAATTTAACAAAAATAGATTAACCAAAAATTGTAAACTACACTGCTCTCACATTTTAAACTATCTACTTATTATATTTCATTGCCAGGAAGTTAAAGAAAAAATGCAAAAATCTGGGTATATTCTAAGGCGTTTTTGAGAATTAATTTTGCGCTGTTAAAAATGACTTTTTGCGCTGTTAAAAAACTATGTATAATTGATTATCAAATTTATCAAATCAACAATTCTGGCTGAATTTAACTGAAAAGCGGATGAAAGATACCAATAAAACAAAAGAAGAACCGTGGTTTAAAGGCATATTTGAAGTAGCTAATAACATAAAATATCAAGAACAAGAGAAAAATGAAACACCATCAAGTGCCAAAAAGAAAATGTTTTAGCAAATACTTATCCCCAGAAAAATAATTGTTTTGTATAATTGTGTTATAATAATTTTTATTGTTATTTTTTTTAAATTCATTTTCATGTTTCAACTATTAAAAAGCTAAATAAATCATAAATGCTTATTTAACGCCTATATTTAATATGTTATATCTAAACATATTTTATCATTTATAATTATGTTATAGATAAATTTAGATGCAAATATAAATTAAAACTCATAATAAAAATCACTTTTAAGAGATATACGAGTATAGGTAGGTAATATATATAGTATAAGAATACCATTGACATAATACGTTTCTGTTGTATATAAGTATATATTGCAACAATGTATATTGGTATTTGCAAAATAATTATGCTGTTAAAAACAATTCATAGAATAAGTCCTGGCAAATATATAATATATGATGCGATCAACGTTGGGCAAAGGATATGTTGTCATGTATTATTATATTGTAACTTAAATAAATTTAAGGAAATGTTGATTTCTATACAACTAAGCATTAAATAAAAACTCATATATATATATATATATATATATATATTTGAAATACATATTGTAATATCCCACATTTATGTTTTAGATTCTAAACTAAACGAAAAACGTTTTTTTTTTTCAAATTCTACTTACCCTTTTCCGGTTAGTAAATCAACACAACAATATATTTCAAGTGGTAACTTTTTAAATCGAAAATTTAGCATGGAAGGTACTTTAAATAGATTTTTTTCTATTTTACATATTTTACCTTTTTCCTATGTAAGGGGAAATTGGAAATAATATTAAATATTGTCCGACAAGCTTTTATGTTCTATAAAATAAAATAAAAAACCACTTAAGTTTTCATAACTATATATGAAAGCTAACCCTAAGATATTTTATAAGTTTATGATTTATTTTGTTTTTTATTTTTTTGTTCCTATGGAACACTAGCGTGCGCGGGGGGATGTATCCCCCATGTTTTTTTTTTTTTTTTTAGTCTTAAACGTTTAAAAACGTATTTAAAAAATACGACGAGGTAGTCACAGTGAAATGGATTGCGTTAATGAACATACAATCGAGACATTCCATTATCTACAGAACAAATTATTGATGAATTTAGTGTAAAAGCCAGAAGGATGAATTTCCGCCTTGATTGAATTTTTTTTTCTATAATAATAAAGAATAAAGATTGAAAATAATACATTTTTATGTATGACATCCCCATACCAAATTTCTGCGCACGCCACTGCTATGGGCTATGGCCAATTTTAAAAATGTTCACTTAAATTAACTATTAATTTTATACTTCAGTATAAAATAATAGTATATATAATAATATATACTTTTATAAGTAGATTATAAGTTTATAAGCTCTTAAATAATTATTCTGGCTATAATATACTACTGTGTTACAATTATACAAGATAATATATGAAATTTAAATACTGTAATATATTGCTCTGATTTTCACTTAGAAATGTTTTTAATTTACGAAATTGCTTTATAAAGTACACATATGAAATAAATAAATTGAAACGGCTAACACAACAGATAATAAATGTTCGTTCAAAATCAATAATCTACAGACTATTTTAATTAGCATGCTCCATTAAACAGTACTTTTTTAGTAAAGAAAACTGTTATAATATTTTTTTTTCAGGAAGCTGGTTCGGGGCAAGTACATTTATTGAAGTTGACTAGACTTCTGAGATTAGCGAGACTATTACAGAAGATCGACAGATATTCACAATATGGAGGCATGATTCTTACTTTACTGATGCTTCTATTTACATTAGTCGCACATTGGTTTGCGTGCATTTGGTATGTAATCGCTGAAAGTGAACGCCGTTTACACGGAAGAGCTTGGGATCTAGGTAATTATTTGAAATAGTTTCTAAATCAATAACACAATAGAATATAAACTAGTCGACCTATATTATAAAAAACTAAAAATAATTATATTTTATTAACTTTTAATAGCTTGATCAAAAATTGCTTATATTTATTTCATAAATGATGGTAACGTAATAAAAAATTTTATAACATATTTTGGTACATTATAAGCAATTTTATTTCTAGGCGTTTTTATTAAAAACATAAGCTAATTAAGTTTAACATTGACTAAAAAGTAAATAAAAGTTATTATAAATTCTCTTGCATCTACTAAATCAACTAGTATGTTATAGAATGTCTTGTATAACTTAAAATCTAAAAATAATATTCGGTTTAATAAATGAAAAAAGTATTGAGTTTTAATGTTTCACACATTTCAGGCCACTATATTTTTGTAGAGCGTATGTGGTTGACTTTAAATTATTGGTGACTAAACCGAGGTCGAGATACTGGTCAGAGCAAGCGGGATTTTATTTTACCACTGTTATAAATTCGAAGGAAATGAAACATATTATAATAAAGAATACGAGCGATAAAAAAAAATTAAGAAAGTTGAATTTTTTGTAAATATTTTTTATTTTAAGTATTTTTATTTTGGTGTCAATTTTTTAGACATACCGTATAAAACTTAAACAGAATAAAAATAAAAAAACATGAAAATATAACAAAATCAACGAAGGTGTCAGAATCATCCTCGTGGCGTACGAGATTTAAATAATAAAAATATCAATCTCATTTGAGGGACCATCAATGCTCGATAAGTCAGTGAACAATTAATAAAATGTTTAATGTATTCAAACTTTATTTCATGCATGAAAATACCGGCAAAAGTAAAACTAAAAACGAACTACATTTTTCGTTACATGACGTATCCACATGTCACCATGGGTCGTCCATTGGACGTAACGGGCTTGTTCATGTTTATCATAGATCAGACAACAGCTAAGTGCCGATGAACATCTACGAGTTCAATAGAGTCTCACCTGAAGTCCCAAAACGCGAGTGCCGTTGAAGTTTGATTTTGGCCAATATCTCGAATAATAAAATAGTAATAAATACTAAATAATAATGATTGTCCAAAAGCTAGTCGAAATATGTATTGTGTATTATAACATTGTATAGGTTTGCCCGTCGACAACGAAGAAAAAGTTGGCGGAACGTATAATAAAACCAACGCGCATATCCACACACATATAAGCCGATTTATACGATCCGAACGCGAGCCTAATTCTGGAACGTTACAAAGCATTAAAATTTATCTAATTTAATTAATTTATTACTTAAGACCTTTCACATTCTAAGCAATGGAAGACATATATTTGTTCTGTAGAAATATTTTATTGAAACAATTTTCGGGTCATGAATTTGCAGCATTCTTTGAGCAAGAAATTTTTCAAGGAACACTAATTTAATTTTCAATTTTCCTTTGAAAAATAAGATATAAGTTGTAAAGAAACCTGGGAATAACATTAAACTTAAACCTAAAAATGTCAAGAGTGAGTTTTTTTTTAAAAAAAAAAAAAAAGTAATTTGATGTTAAATTATTATTTGGCAATTTTATGCAAGGATAACTCTTAAAAATTTCTTGTGTACAACATTTAATACGAGTAGGTTAAAAATTAACCAATTGCTTATTTTATTAACATTTTAAGGTTATTTTGTTCGGAGTTATTTGTTATCGCAATGACTTACCGTTACCTTAATATTGATAAAAAGATCTCTACCATCCCAAGGACGTACTAACTTCTTCGTGTACGCTTTAGCCACCAGCAGTATTCCGTCCGATAAGTGCGTACGTCGACGTAGGCTAACACTCGGTATCCGTATTTTATCGAGTATTTTTAAATTTAATGTATAATAGAGATGAGGTACAACAGAAATCAAAACAAAGATTACAATATAAACGTTGAGTAAAAAAAAAATCCAAGTCCGGTTAACTAACTGTGGAGATTAAATTAATTTCGCGTTTAACATTACAACAATCAGTCTAAAATTAAACCAATATCATTAAGTCGTTTTGAAATTCTCAACACGGTAGCAAGGCATTATAACGTTGTAGGATTTATGCATATTCCTTGTTGATCGTTTAGTAAACCAAGCAGAAGTTGTGTAATGAATATTAAAAGAGCAGTCATATCGTGTCGTTTTCCGTCTGCATTGATGTACACCTACTCAAAATCACTGTAATACTATACACATAGACATATAAAACGATAAAAATCATTTTATAGGTATGATTACAAATTATGTAAACGAAGAAACAAACTTAAGTTGGATCGGTTCAATTGCGCAAGATCGAATTTATACGGCCTTATTAATTTTAGATATAGTTTTTTTTGTTCTCTCGCTTTTTTCTTTATGTGGCCGACCAGCATCTATGGCTTTTTATAGTATAAAATATATAACTCACTTGTAAATTATATTGTATATAACTGAGTTCATTGAGTGTAAGATATCAAGTACACGCGTACACTAGGTTTACGGTCAACGATTGTGGAATTGAATAAAATCAGCTGCACACGAATTTGCGTTCCGAATTAAAAAAATGCATAAGTAGGTATACGAATTGCGTCCTGAGTTTTCTAAACGACTGTACGAATTGTATTCATGTTAATCTAAATGACTACATGATAAATATGAAAATGGCCAGTTAAATCGTCTTGATTTTCTTAAAAATAAATTATTCAAGTTTTCGCCAGTATTATAATTTTTTTTATCTAAATTTAGCTTTTAATTTTTTCATATAATTTAATTAACATATTTCTAATTGCATAACAACGACAAAAATCAATATTTTTAACCTACTATTAAAAAATAATTTTCTATTGATAGTCTTAGACCTGAAGAATAAAATAGGAAGGAAAATAATGGTTTTACTTTGGGACACAAATCGTGTGCACCGATGAATTTCATTTAGTCTACTATTAAATACCATGCAGGTTCGGGTACGTATCAAGAATTTTTTTCGTAGGAGGGAGAGGAGATTCTAGATATTAATTATGGTTAAAACCCATATTATTTAGATTAGAAATATATGTCTTAACTTATACATTTTGGAGAAAAGGGTTCAAACACCTAATTCCCTTATACGGGCCTGGCAGGTAAACCGCAAATGTTAATCCTTACCACATATTTTAGTAACTATTGATAAAAACTATGTAGACACTATATAAAATAACAGTTATCGGATTTAACTTTTGTTTAAGTTGCGCGTTAACGTTTTCATACTATATCGAAGGGGATCTTTACCGAGTGAGTGACGCGGAGACGCGTGGATTAACATTCAGGTGCTTCGTCACGCCACAGCTTAACACAACACATCCGTGTGGATACACAGTTGCGCAACACTTCGCATATCCCAAAATGAGTTAAGATAATGTCTATGTAATACGGTACAACAGTTATGTTAAAATGTTTTATATATGACGGGAAAGCGTACAACTCGTATTTTTAATCGAGCCCGTACCCCATCACCGAGCTGGGTAACATATACATTAATAAGTCTTTTCGTCTTTACGCATTAAATATTGCTGTCGTGATTTTATTCCAACATTAGCTGTTTTTAATATCGATATAATGAGGGGAGGGGGTTGCACGTTGCAGTATTCATCGTTTACGAAAGTCTCGTATTCTCATGCGTCAGCCACCTCGTTCTTACTCAAAATAAAATACGAGTAACGATAGCTTGTAACAAAACTATATTTTCCTTCAAAATTTTTATTTTTACGTGCTACCAAGTAAATTTAATTTTCCGACCTCTAATAAATAATAATAATAATACCGCCGACGAAAGTTGTAACGTTAATAATCATTAAACAAATACTAAACATTTATTATCAAATAAAACTCTAGAATAGTAGTACAAGTATCACCTACGGTCCACGACATTTCTATAAAAGATTGCCGTAAATTTGTATTAAGAAAATGAACATAACTTTTTACATGATTTGTAATACCTAAATGGCTAAATTTATTATATACATGTTCAAAGTTAAAATGGTTTATAAACATCACCTTTGGCACCTAGAAAGTTCCTATAACCCCGTATTGAAATTCCCAACTGCGAATAGCACGTTTTATGAATATTTTAAGGCTTTTGAACAAGATCATTATAAAACCAATACATTCTTCGGTTTGCTCATTATGTAAACTATTAGGTTTCATTTTAATATATAAAATATATTATTTATAGATTTTTTTAATTAATATACTTGTTTTTTAAGTTTTTAATTTTAGAAATTTCAAAATAATTGAAAATCAGTAATTTCAAATAATATTTTAATGTAAAATTCTTTAGCATTTTCTAAAAGCAAAATTAGATTGTTATAACTTTTATAATTCATCACTGAAATATTGGTAAAAGTTTTTTTGAAAGCATACTTTTTAATGATTTCCTTTTTATTTTAAAAATCGATCTGTTAGAACTTTACAATGACAACCTAAAAAATAAAAACAAAACGTTTCAAGACGCGGACTTCATGGCCGGGCTTCGTCAAAACTTTTTGTTTGCTTTTTGCAAACCACGCACTTTTGTATTGCCCAATATTCAGTATTTTCAATACCGTTAAAATCAATTGTTCGAGCACCTACTGGTTTTAGTTTCAGCGTCATTATAAGAATGATTTAAGAACATAAAATTGACATATCACTCATTAATGAATCTTTGTGGATATATCAATATTGGTAAAAATATTTTAACTATGTCATAAAAACAGTAATAACTTTATATTATTTGGTAATTTTAATCAAACAATATGGTCTAACTTTTCACATTGAGTGATAAGATATTTTAAACACATAAGTGATTTTTTTTTTTTATGTCAACCCAATAATTCATATATGTGAAAAAACTATCACTTATTTCGTTTCTTTATTTGGAAAATGTTACCACCAATAATATTTTTGCGTGTAACCTACTCAGGACTAAGGTTTTTTTAAACGCCATTCATTATTTAGTAATAACGAAAGATGATTTATGCAAAATATTTGTATTAAAATAAAAATAACAAAATTTATGAATAAAATATTAACGAAAATAATATATTTATTATAATATATTTTATTAACTATTTAGCTCAAGAGTTATAATATATATATCTTAAAGAATGATATAAAATATTTAAAATAATGATAAACGATATATACAATATAAGGAATTAAAGTAACAGGATAATAATAAATAGATAAATTGTACAATAAAGATAAGGGAGACCTTTAAATAATAAAACCAGCCTCCATAATAAACGAGATAATTAAATTCACCATTTTAGACTTGAAGTTTAGGTTAAAGAAAAAATTAAAGCAGATGCTTAAAAAAAAATAATCAAGCGAGAAAATCAATTTCAAACGTTTAGTAGAGAGTACATGACAAACAAAGAGAATATGTGACAGATCGCAAATACATTCCTCTGTATACAGGATACAAAAAGGGAATCATTTAAATTAATTTTATAGGCACCAGAGAAGGTAGAAGGTGGTGCCCTCGTATACGTAAATGATTGAACTGTATGATAGAAAAATTAGATAATAATAAATTACTGAAGTAAGTAATTACTGCAAGTAAATTATTCAAATATACAGATTAAATTCAAACCTAGGGATAGGAGAGAAAGAAGGACCAGTAAAATTAGAGGACATTTTAGCTAAAGTATCGATAATCTCATTGTCACTTATATCCATATAACTGGGGAGCCAAAAACTGAATAATAAAAAATATTAATTAATATTTAATATTTGAATATTAAAATCTAGTTCACCTAAATAAAATAGGTTTGTTACACGGAGTTAGCTTACTCGTCTTTAAAGGCATGTTTTGCTCTTAAATGTCATTGATGAAGTAGCAAATTCGTCTCAAATCGCATACAAATGTAATCGCATATAAATGTTTGAAAATCACACACAAAAATATTGGTCGAGCACAGTTCGTGAACGTCATAAATTAATTAATAATAAATATAATAATAATAATTAATTAATTAATTAATTAATTATTCGTAGCTCTTGTTTATTATATAAAATTTATAACATGTCAACATTTCGTTTGTACGCGTAGGATGGATGAACACTCTCGCCGAGCGTTTACACGTCAATGTGGAGAATGTGACGCATTCAGAATCGTACATAACTTCGTTATACTTCACGTGTTCTAGTTTAACCAGCGTAGGGTTTGGAAACGTGTCGGCCACGACCAGCGCCGAGAAGATTTTCAGCATTATTACGATGCTAATCGGAGGTAAACCGAGAATCACTCATGTAGTCCTGTTGTGTTATTGTCATGTAGTATTTATGTCTGAATGTATTGTTTCCCCCCGGCGTCCGGTCATTACCGTGTACGTTTGTAATATAGCACTTATGCACGCCGTGGTGTTCGGGAACGTGACTGCCATCATCCAGCGTATGTATTCGCGACGGTCGTTGTATCAGAGCAAGTGGAGAGACCTAAAGGACTTCTTGACGCTGCACCAGGTCCCTAGTGAACTGAAGCACAGGATGCAGGATTACTTCCAGACCATGTGGTCACTCAATCACGGCATCGACATACACGAGGTAAATACACTAACGGCCGTTGAGCTGTAAGCATTAGTACATTGTAGCCGTGCGTCTGATGAATTCTCTTATTATATGATCCTGTATGCCAGTTGTTTCGCATCTGAACGCGCATTTTTTCCCATTTTTCTGTTCCACAGACGCTTAAAGAGTTCCCGGAGGAGCTCAGAGGCGACGTGTCTATGCACCTGCACCGAGAAATATTGCAATTGCCCATATTCGAATCTGCCTCGCAAGGTTGTCTGAAACTGCTGTCACTGCATATACGAAGTAATTTTTGCGCTCCCGGCGAATATCTTATCCACAAAGGCGACGCGCTCACATCTATTTATTACCTGTGCAATGGGTCCATGGAAGTCGTTCAAAACGGGATGGTCGTCGCTATTCTAGGTAAGCTGTAGTACACATAAATTAACGATTAATGTGATCGTTTATTTTATGTTTATATTTATTTATTTGTACACGCTCCAAGGCTCAGAGTACCACAATATGAATTCTAAATAATGTAAATCGATTTTTACTGAGTACAAATACACAAAATAAAAACAATACATCTTACTGTAGCATAAGAAATACATCAAACAAGAATACTATACGCTAAAAACTATTTAAGATTAATAAAGTAATTTATGATGAAGTGGGTTTTTTTTGTATAACGAATAAATTATCAGATGACATATCAAGTTTAATAATTTTACACGCAGAAGATTCATTCTATATTAATAAAAATGTTTAGAATTATTTATAGATTTTTGTTTTCATTGTTTTTACGTTTTTTTCAATCATAGTTTAAAAACGTTCATTGACATCGAATTTCAATTTTCAGGTAAAGGCGATTTAGTTGGATGCGACATTAGTATGTGGCTAGGTCAGAGCAGTGGCTCAGGCAATACTGGTGCCGTCCCCGGTGGTGGAACCACTGGTGGCGGAACAGGAGGTGACACTGTAGTCAAGTCTAGTTGCGAT
The DNA here is from genome assembly GCF_003268045.1 of Sipha flava. Lineage (NCBI taxonomy): Eukaryota > Metazoa > Arthropoda > Insecta > Hemiptera > Aphididae > Sipha > Sipha flava. The sequence goes on from NW_020272062.1 coordinate 3,397,330, forward strand.
GTTAAAGCTCTTACTTATTGCGACTTGAAATGTATTAACGTACTTGGACTGGTCGAAGTATTACGGCTTTATCCTGAATATCAACAAGAATTTGCCAATGATATACAACATGACTTGACGTACAACATACGTGAAGGATACGAGGCCGAAGTAATTAAACCTCACAAAGTACATATTTTTTTTTAATTGAAAGCATAATATTCCTACAAATTATATTAATTTCGTTAATAGCTATTATGGAACTAATTAAATATACAAGTACGTTGATTATATACAGTTGAACGCTTAAAAATGTCCTGTTTAAATTTAAAGTAAATTTCATTATACTTTTAACAATCAGTAATTATTATTTTCTAATGGCCATGATATGCTTATATACTCGTATTATTATTTCTCAAATCATTTGTTTGACTTAATAACCAATAATAATAAATTGGGTGAATATAAATAAATTTTTAGGGAGGTATCAATTCATTGTTTACATTTTTAATAATTTTTATTTAGTGGATTTTCGTTTTTCAAACTAAAAAATATGTTATACAATTGAATAATCCAACTGATTACCAAGAAATATTATTTGCAATGATACAACGAGATATTGAGTTTTATGATAGTATTTCAATTAGAAATCAACATATAAAAGCATTTTAAATGTGTATACACTTCAAATAAACTTTAAAATATTAATTTATTAGAACATAATACACTGTTCTTATCACTATAATTAATTTCTTATATAACATATTTTCATTTAATTTATAATATTTATTTATAATACACTCAATGCAATCCCCGATTTTTTTGGTTAGTACAATAATATGCATAGTATATAACAACAAATTTGTATTTATATTTTATGGGAATACTTAAAACTGACTAGAAAACTGTAAGTTGTTTTCAAAGAAGTAGTTTGAGAGCCCTTGACATTTCTTTATTATAATTTTTACTTTTATGTTTTCCGTAATATTTATTTTAACGAATAAACTTACTAATATAATTTAATTAAAAAAATTTCTTTTATTTCTTTTTTTCTTTTTATTTTGTTCGTAATTTTTGTAGGATATTGATCAAAATGGAATAACAACATTAACGTTGCCGTCGATAAGCGAAGACGATGAAAACTTACATGAAGAATGCGACGGATCTCCGAAATCACCACCTTCCCGATCACCAATACATTCAAGTTACAGCCCGAGCAGACATAACCTTACTAACCTTACTAAACTATCTCAAAACAGGTACGTTCCCTCAAAGTATAATGTATTTTTATCACCAATATATGTGCACATTATAATATACACGTGTAAAATGTTAAATTATCGATTTTGTTGAAAAATTTGGAATCTCACACAGTTATTTCGAAGGAACTGATGTTGAAAAAGTAACGACAATTAAAATTGTACTACATGATAAGTAGAGATTATTAATTCGAATACGATCGAATAAATTTTAAGTCTTATGCTATATAACTTATGTACAGAACTGTTTTATATTCAGATAAAAAAAAAGATACGAAAATATGCAACTACTCGTATATGATCGTTCCATGTTTTACTTTTTATTATTATGATTCTATTTAAATATAGTATACATAATACATGTAAAATTAAAATATAAATATAAAATTCTTATTTTAAAATATTTGTCAAAGCCTTAATTATAATTAATGTAAACATATCATAAAAATCTACCATAATAAGTAAAATATAAATGTATAATATATAAAATTATAAATACCTATTACAAGAAAACAAATTCATTGATAAGAGTTACTTCAATGAGCGTACTTTATTATTATAATATAATGCAAATTATTTAAAAATGTTACTGAGTTTTATGTAAGTGCTATGTATATTGCATGTAAGCATTTTTAAAAATATTCCGATTATAATATGCATTATGTATTATAAGACATATATATTTATTATAACATAAAATAAAACGAAAACCAACGTTTTAAAAACATTTTCGTGTTTGTTGAATATTTTTATAGTAAGATATACTAAATTCCTTTTTTACTATTATTTTATTAAATAAAAAAACTCGATACACTTTCAATTTGAAGATACTCCATCGTCAATAAAACCCTAGACAGTCCATTAGAGTGCATTTAACCACGAGTAATATTATACCATCAACTGATACTAAATTTTCAAGACAACTATTAAGAATTGAGGAAAATGTTGCTTTACAAAATATACGAGTGCCAAAAACTAAAGCTTTAACGGTAGTATCGTATATATATATATATATATATATATATATATCAATTAAACATATAATAAATGATTCAATTCATACTGTAAAATAATATTCAGTTTTGAAGTAGTCAAGTAATATGAGTATAAAATGTAGGTCGCCTTGATAAAGTTAATATTAAATATAAATAATATTTATAAAATTAAGTTGCTATGAGTATCATGGTATCCATGATCTTAGACTTAAAATGTAAATGTACTTATCTTTTTATACTTACATTTTACTAAAACTAACAATCACAAAAATGAATAACTTAATGTAACAATAACATAAATATGCAGAACTATTAAGAATAAAGAAAATAAACTATCATATAAATGATTGTAAACAATTTACAATTCGTTATTTAAAACGTTTCATAACAATGATTTAATTTAACTAATTACAATATTTATTCAAAAAAATCATATGAAATTAACTAAGGAAACAAGAGTCAAATGACGTTGAAAAAAAATTACCCTAAGTTATTGAACTTCTTGAACTAGGTATATTAAAATAAAATATATAAGTATGATGAATCATTATTACTCAACGTACTAATTAAAATGTATACTCGTAATTAAGTCAAACGTTTTATATTCCGAGAATCGTAAGTTCATATTTCCCGTCGACAGTAGTACAACAATAAAAGGATCTGCCGTGCATTTCAATTAATTAAATGTATTTGATATTTAGGTCTAGAACGCTTCCCCGGAGTGATATAGAACACAGAAAAGTTAATGTCGATAAACTAGATACCCAAGTTACATCACTTCATTATCACGTCGCAACTTTAAGCCAAGAGGTAAGTCGCACATTACATATTTGTTGGTCCATTTAGATTTTGGATAACAAAATGTATTATCCACTTCAGGTTTTTAAAATACCGACATTAGCCACTCCGAAGCTGATGTGAATTTTATTTCTGTTCTTCCAAATAGCTCTGTCAACATTTCAGATCTCTCGGCAGATATTTCGTTCAGAGAACCATTAGTCTCCTCGAGAGACCGGCCTTTTTTTGTTATCTATCACATGGCGAGTCACATAGATTGAACAGTACCACATGCTCCGGATTGTTATAGTTGATATTATTCGGTTACTATTGGCTCTGATTTTTAAACCATTTATTCGATTCAATGATCGTGTTATTAATGCTTGCTTATCCTCAAAAACGATTTTTGATCGTCGATACAACAATAATAATAAATTATCAAATCCATCGTGACAGAATCACAATACACTAATAGGTGAATAATGTGCATGCGGTGCCTTTGAAAGGATATGTAGCTATTTTTTTTCTTAACGATTTCTTTACAATCGGAACTGCGACTACTGAACGAAAAAACGACCTGTACGTAGATTGTGAATACAATTAATATCCGTAGCATCAAAGTCGCTAAGGTGCAGTGCCGTATTTAGACATTTTACGCCCCGATGCAAAAAAAAAAAAAAAATGGCGCCCCTCTAGGGGCCTGCTCACGGAAAATATAGGAGATGGATCCTTATAAACTTTTTAGATATTTTAAAATCAATGCTATTTTTGTGTAGTAGGCATGCCACCGCACGCCGCACGCGATACCATAATACGCCATATTATTATAAATAACTTATGTTTATTGACATTATCATAACAAATTTGGAAACTAATATTATGTATATTCAGGCTCGTATTTAAAAATTTGACACCCCCGGACCCGTATTTATGACCCCTCCCCAAAAATAAATAATAATAATATAACACTTATTATTTCGTCCATAATCGAGAATCTTTAATATTAAAATATAACTTATAAATGAAAATCGTTTAATACTTTTTTAATTAACAAATTAAACAAATTATAACATAATAAAACATAATATTTTCTTTATTTTTTTTCATTAGGTATTTTTAAAATTAATTTTGCTAAAATATTTTACCACCCCTGAGATTTGACGCCCCCAGGCATGTGCCTACCTATCCTTAAATACGGGCCTAGGTATATTAATAATATTCTGGATCGCTGATAGCTATATTGTTATAAATATATTAATAAATTAAATACGTTAGCAATAATTTATGATATTGTTATAAAAAAAAGTAATAATAGTAAAAATTTCAAAATAATTTTAAAAGTTCAATAATTCACAAGTGAGCAAATTTCCGACCACAATATTTTGGCGTCCCCAAAAAACTGGCACCCAGGGCAGTTGTTGCCAGTGCCCCCCTAAATATGACCCTGCTAAGGTGGTGGGAGTAACTTAGTAGAATATGTAAAGTTACATGTACAAATTTCATTAAATTTCATTACATGTACACCCCGAATACTGATCGTACGCATTTTCTGCCACAACCGCGCGATAGTGCCGACGGAAAAGGGGATGCAACGGGTTTTCAACCCATATATGTTCACGTGTTGCAGGTAAAGAACGCCATACAAGCGTTGCAAGAGCTGGCGACGACTAGCACGAATGCCAGGTACCCGTACCCGTTGCCGGCCAGGTCGAATCCGGATCTGCCGGAGAACGTGAAACGGCCACTGGCGGGCATGTTGCAGCGGAGCTCCTCGCACCCGCCCGAGGTGTTCGGCTGGGACGGGACGTACGACAGCCCGGGACACCACCAGCCGTACAACATGCACCACCACCACTCGTACCAACAACCGCACCAGCAGTACCAGTACCAGCAGCACCATTACCAGCCGTTGCCGCAACAGCAACAGCCACAACAGCAGCAGCACCACCACCAGTCACAGCAGTTGCAGTTGCAGTACTATCACAGGGGGTCGGTGGCCGGCACGGCGGACGCGGCCGTCCAGACGGACGTTTCGGGCGCGGACCTGTTCGAGCGGTTCGTCAAGTCGCACCGGTCGCTCGTCCTCGAGTGGCTCAACGAAAGCGACCACGTGGCCGTAACGGTGTACGACGAAGGAGTCGCGGTCGACAGCAGTGCCGGACAACGGCAAAACGAACGGCTTTCGTCGTCGTCTTCCGCGTCCTCGTCCTCCGCGTCACCGTCCTCCGCGTCCTCGTCCTCGTCGCCACCACGCGAGTCGCGCGTCGCCCCCGTTCCCGGCACTTCGGCCACCATCGCGGAAGAACCTCCGACCGCGCAGGACGCTCGCGATTGGTTCGCCGGCAAACCCACGGCTACCGACCAGGACGGCGGCGCTGGCGGACGCGGCGACGACGACGACGACGACGACGACGACGGTGAAGACGGTGACGGTGGCGTGAGCAGCGGCACCGAGTCCATTGAGATGACGCACTTGACGCCGGCCACCGGTGCCAAGAACCTAAAGTTCCATCCGTTCGTATGACGACAAGACTGAAGCGGCGACGCTAAATTCACCCGCTCCACACGGCCGCGCAAACACACGGGCCGCGACTCGTAAACGCAATACATTTGGTGTTCATATTCTCCGCACCCAAACCCTCTACCAGTGATGATTTTCTCCGACGCATTTCGATCGATTCACACACACACATATTGAAACTGCGTCTTTTGGTTCCTATCGCATTAACTCTACCCCGCCTCCGTTATTTATGACATGTAATCCGTTTTGGTCATTATATAACTCACTTTTGTGCCGTAAAGAGTCGTGTCTCGTACGCGATTTATTGTGTCCGACGGGTCGAAACGATGATTGTTAATAATAATAGATAAGATGTTAATTTTATTTACGTCTTTGATATCGTAGTATGGTACATATAAACAAATGTATCCAATTATATTATTACTTTACTTCTCTTTTCACGAGGATTGACAACGAATGGTATTATGTTGTACACGTGGTTTGATGCGGTTGAAAAAATGTCGTTTGGTAAACTTTTAATGGTTGTCGAAATGTATAAGCAACTAAAGTAGATTTGAGTGTTATACGTAAATTGTCAGGTAAACGTGAAGTACAAAACGCAAATCATTATCGTGGGTTCCGCCGTAACAGCGGAAATCGTTTGAATGTTGCGGAAATCGTTTGAATGTTGCGGAAAAGTTCAAAACCTGCAGCCGTTTCATTAACTTTATAGCCTATTTTCCGGGTGTTAGGCATTTTACGTAAAAATGTACCGTATATAAAATAACTTGAACGATATTCTAACCACCATTGCAGGAAGTAATTTTTACGTTTTGATTTTTCAATTGCGTAGCCTGCAAAAATCGTGTTGTACGGTAAACAAGTACACTCGCGAGCTTAACCGACAGACTAACGGTATAAGATGCGACTCAATAATGCGACCAATATGTACGAGCAACAGTGTTTAAAGATAATAGTCAGTGAATCGATTCGTATTCTTGGATTTCGATTAGCATCAGATGGGCCCGGAGGAACGGAAATACGTGTTAAAGTGATTTATATGTTCCACGTATACATAATGTAAAATAAAACTATACGTTTCTGTATATTTAACGCATGATAAAATATAATATTATCATAAGCACATCTATATAGGTCATATGGTAATACGTCTAATAAATTAAAATAATCTCATAAAATAACTATAAGCTAGTAATTTTCTATTTCCGTCAACATTCAACAGACATTGTGTTTACTTTATGTTTTAGAAAACTACATCAGATCTGTAAGTTTTTTCATTTCAACTAAGAAACGTCAGAAAAATATAATATAATATTTCCTCTGCGCACGGGCCAACTTAATGATTTTTTTATTTTTTTTATTTTTTTTTTTTTATAAACGCCGAATGAACCAATTACGGAAAATATCCAAATGGTACGGAAAAAAAAATCGTTTAAACGTAATAGTTAATCGACCGAAGAACACACACATTCATACTGGACGTGCTTGGTTATCGTCATTCTGGCGAATAGTAATATAACATTGTATTCTTATTAAAACTCGGTAAAAGGAAAACCTGAATACAGTTCGTCATTCTCCACTCTAAGACCGAAATCAGTAACGTTATAATAATACCGTAATATCAAAGAAGTTATGTTTTAATTTTTAAACGTAATAGACACTGACACTTAATTTAATTAGTGGTGCCCACCTTTAGTACTGTTAGCAAAAGTTCGTTTGCAGTGGTCAAATGAAAATGGCAATTGATCTTTTTTAATATTCACAACAGATTCATAAAAATAAGTCACTATATATCCCGTTGTAATCCCGTTAATTCTTTTAATTTTTTTCTAACATAAATAATTAAAGATATATATATTTTTCGGAGAATAATTGGTTTTACATTGAAATCTATAACAAAATTATGTACAAGTTCATTGACGTCAGTAATTTATTTAAATTACATTATTTATTCCTCCATTTTTGCAAGTACCAAATATTATATATTTTTTTTTAATTTTCAATAAAATCGAATAACTTTCGGATTTAAGAATTGCATAAATAATAACAGAATACACAATTATATAGTTTATTCTTTGAATAATTAAAGGGTGAAACAAATCTTACTATTTCTGTAACGTTACTTATTATTATGGTTTTATTTGTTTTACCTAAATAATAATATTTTGATCTACTGATAAAAACCCTGTTTAGTTCAATCGAAGTAGAGTATCATTAAAAATAAATTTATAGATATTATTGAGGGACCAAGACGGAGGTAAAGCCTATATAAAAGTCTGTTTTATAGGTAATAACGTAATATAGATTATATGTAAACATTTCATTATTGCCGGGAACAAATTATTTTCAAAACTATTAAATCTAAAATTATATAAATATACTATTATATACATATTACGAAATGGATACAATTTGCTACACAGTTTATATTGAGTATGATTAGGTATATTAATAATAAAACATGTTTCGAGCTATATTTTAATTACTTATAAGTAGTACCTAACCTAAAATATTAGGTACTCATTAATTCCGTCAGTATTTTTAAATAGCTGTAAAATATAATTTTTGCCTCAGGCGTATGTAATTGGTGTCATGATCACAAGAATATTTATAATAAAGATTACAATATTGCATAGAGTAAAGATAGAATTAGTCGTAGACGAAAATGGAAATGAAATTGGCGTACATTGTAGTTAAGTATTATCGTGTGTGTAATGATAATATATATTATATTATAATAACCACTAAGTTGCTCTCTAGAGTTGTACATGGAAAAATAATTAAAATACAGAGATTTTTTTTTTTTTTTTATTCAAATATGAAAAAATTAGTTAAGTGCTCCCCATGTAGCAATATCGATCCAAAACAGATAAGAGAACAACTTATACTTTTGGAATAATCTTATATACCACCGAGAAACGTATGCTTGTACATTATTAAATAATTTACTACAAATGTATTATTATATGTTATAATTTGACAGATTCATCATTTTTAAGGTATCAATTTTATAACACATATACTAGAAAACAAATTCCAAAATTATATGTCAAATTCGATCGATGTTCAACCGGATAAACTAAATGTACACACTTTTAGTACTTATCTATACATTAATAGTTTTGGTTATTGACTATTGAAGTCCACTAAATATTTGTATTTTCTAGACTACGAACATTTTGTTGGTAAAAACGGTATAAGTTTAATTAAATCATAAATAAATTTTATGAAATAGATATGACAATAATTCCAAATCATTAAAAAAAAATATTAGTACAATAGGATATAATATTATATATAACACAAAAAAGCTATATGAAATTTATATTAACCTGACTTTCAATACTTTGTAAAATATTTTATTTATGCAGGTAGGTATCGACAAAACTAAAATAAAATCCTACACATGTTACAAAAATATCGATTTTTTCGGACTTAAAATAATCTATTAACTTTAAGTATAATCGGCTAAAACACAATCATCTACATTAATATACGATCGGAAATTTACATACGGAAATTGATTAATGCTCCGTTTGAAATGAATTCTTACTAAATTATTTACTGAATATTTGCGTGATTAGTTAACGTTTATAAATCCGTTTAATACTAACGTGCGATTAATTTACATGAAATCATAAAATCTCGTAAAATGCTATCTAATTAATTCGCTATTATAAGCTTGTTATATTTTGTACATTTTTTTTTCTTTTTCGTTATTTTCTTAGACGTTTTTTAAATTGTTTGTATGTAACCGTGTACATACGTATTATATAGGTTTTATCGATTAATTACACATGCATAATAATTATGATTTATCGTGATATATCATAATATTCTTAATAAATATTTTCCCATGTAATTTGGGAGTGTTAAATTATGAAATTAGAGACATTCTTCTTCGATATTAGTAGTCATTTGCACAGTTCGCATTCAATACTTAACAGATATTAGCACCTTCGGCTATAAATATCTATATATATATATATATATATATATATATATATAAATATGCAAAATATCTAACCTTAGAAACAATCCGTTTTGAAACCACTTCTTAATTGATTGCAGACACTATATGGATACGAATAGAAAAATTAATTATAAACCAGTTGTAATAATGAGTTATGCGTTTATTTTTTTGAGAGTTTATGTTTTTTTTTTTTTAAATCATTTAATATCAGTCCTGATTCAGGTATTTCCTAATATGATTTTTTTCCATACAGTAAAAAATACATTTTTATTTATTACTCAATTTTAAAATTAGTATTACACAAAAAAACACGTTATTATGGTTTTGTTTTCCTGTTGCAATCATACACGAGTAGATGGTTTAGTGTGCACGGTGTACTTTACGAATCACATGTTCTATTGAAAAAAAATTAATCAGCCTATAATATGATAGTTCTACACTAAACATATCTTTTGCCTTACACTTTTCGATTTTATATTCGAAAAACTTTAATTTAGTTTAGAAAAACGACAAAACTATCATTAGAGTGATTAAAAGTTACCAACCCAAAAAATACCTTTGCTTTACTTTTTCGAGGGTGTTTCACAGGGTAATTAATATAATCATTGATTTGTGATATAATTACTTGTATTTTAAATTTAATTCTAAACTTATATACGTTTCATTTTAAGCACTTATATATGTACATACAAATAAATAATACAAACTTTGTAGAATACTATATAAAATGTAATATTTAACTTTAATTACTAATTAATATGTTATAAATAAATGCGTATATATTATATACATAACTATGTAAGTATAATATTAGTATTTATTAGTATAATATGAATAACGATTGTTATTTTTTATTAAATCTTCGCATTAATATATTGTTATCTTTAAACAAATTGTATATTATTGATAAATATATATCTTATTGATATCAGACGCAGCGTTTCAGAAACGAAAGGTTGCAGTTTAATATTAATTGTGTTATGATAGTTTAATCCGATAATTACTAACCACAAACGAGATTTGTCAAAAATAATTAAAATAATATTCTTCGGTAATTGATATATTATATGACACGAGAGCTGAATAAATATAATTAATATAAGTCTTAGCTCTCAAGTACATAAACTGTAAAATAAAACCACCCAGTAGGTATTATTACATACTTTTAGATTTTAAACCCTAGTCATTATCATGTATTCATCGATCAGTAGGAAATCGTAGACAATCACTTATCATCCTTATCACATGAACGGTTAAAATGTAAAAAGTTGTCACTATAAAAACTTTTTTTTTCTTATAATAATTTATATATTTTTCAAGTAGATAATAAAACAATAATGTTATTTAAAATGGAAAGAAATATTTTTAAATTTAATCAGTGTTCATATACGTTTTGTTAAGTAGGATATCATAAATTATGTACCTAATAAGTTTTAAACATTTTCTTTTCTGTTTTTATTAAAGCTGTACCTTATTGGATAAAATAAAAATTTAACTTGTATACTACGTACCTAGGTGCGTTATTAATATTATAATGTTATTAGGTAAATGAAAAACATCGTCAATTAGCACTATATTAAAGTATTTTAATATAGTAGTATATTAACTATACTAAATTTGTAATATATAAAATACAACTTATTATATTTATAAAAAATAACCTATAATATTATTTTAATGTTAATAAAACTTTCCGTTGTTATTTAAAATTATATTGTGATTTATACATAAAATATATCTTTTGAATATGAAAACTATTTAAGTATACTTAGGTATACATTTTGTATAAAAAAATTACCTGATTTACATTACATTATACAACATGGTAATAACAATATTGAGTTAAATATATTGTTAGTTGTTTATCATACATTTCTTTCCCCGACTTTACGTTCCATTGAGGAACTTTACCTTAAAAACTATCTCCTCTAATACCTCTCTATCAAATACTACATTTTGCAAATCTGTTTAAACTTCTCGGGCTTCCTTATTCTATATTTAATTTTTGCTGTCTATCCATCTTATTCGATATCTATTCCATAGTATATGATAATAAATAATTTAAATAATAAACATACTATGATTAAATTTTGTGTTCATAAATAAGTTTTTTTCCTATTCAATGTGTTTTATATTTTATAAATAGTTATGCATAAATAGGTATTTTTATATTGTGTCTTATAGTTTGATAGAAACATTAAGAACTACTATCAAGGGCGTCATTTGGGGGGTGGCAAGGTGGGAATTTGCCCCTGTCTGATTAAAAATGATCCCAAAGGGCTGTTCGTTTTCAATTAAGCATAAGCCGTTATTTGTGAAAAATTAAGTGCATTTTTATTATTTTGAAAATACTGCGTACTAGATAATTAATTATTACCACAATATTTGGTAATTGCCAAATAGTGTAAACTATAAATAGATATATGAGCATTTTACATGAATATTAGATTTTTGAATGAACTTAATCATCGTTTCAGCAATTCTAACAATGAAATCATTTTACTTTTAATATTTTCTTACCTTCCAGTCTTGATTATTTTAATTTCAAAAGTCCAATTTCAAAATTTTCTTTCCTTAATCATTGTAGTCATTTTGAAATTGATAATTTAATACTTTAAACTGAATTCTTATGTGCAAAAAACTTAAATTAATTAACTTAATTAACTTAAATTATTCTAATAAAGAACGAGATGTTGAAATTCATGATCTTTTTTCTATTTCTAAAATTTTAAATGAACTTCCTCAAGCTTTTACTGAAAGTCTTAGAATTATAAATGTTCTTTCAACTTTGACTGTAACAACTGCTTTCAATGAAAGTTTTTTTTCTTCCCTTAAATTAATTAAAATCTATCTACGTTTAACAATGGGAAATGATCGGCTAAGTGATTTTTTTGGTTATAGCCAAGCCCGCATTAAGGGGAGGCCAGAGAGGGCCATGACTCCGGTCCCAAAGCGGATACCAAGCAATAGTAGACCCTTGGTGGATAGTAGGTTATTTTCGTTTTTTAACTCTTTTTTTAGCTCGTATAAAAAACAATTATAAAATAGTTTTTGTTTTTGTGTTCAGAGAGTAATGTCTTAGAGGTAATTAATACCGATGATATAATTAAAGGGTTTGCTTCCCAAAAAGAAAGAAAAAATGATTTATATAAATAACACTTTTATTTTTTATATTAAAAAAAAAAAACAAGAAATAAATTTATAAACTAGAATATAATTTTTTTTTTTTGTATCTGATATATTATGTGTGAGTCATCAATATTTTGATTATGGTTATGGGCCCTTAAAATTGTTTAGCCCCGGGCCTCAAATTATCCTAATCCGGGCTTGGTCATAGCTGTTGAAAGTGATATTGTTGCAAAAATCAGTTTAGATGATGCAGTAGATGTATTTTCAAAAATGAAAAATATAAGATATTCGCTTACAGCTTAGATTAATTTAGGATTAAGTTAGATTAAGTTAACCTTGTTTAGGTAATGATTATAAAATACAAAATTATATTTTGCAAAAAATGTAAGTTGTATAATAATATAATATGTAAAATATGTGCCTTAAGTAAAAGTTAAAACGTGTAAGCGAAACTCCATATTTCCTCCGGTAATATGGGCCGGTCAAAAATGTTGCCCCACCCCCTATCAATAACTGAAATGACGCCACTGACTACTACTTTTGATATTTAATATAATTTACAAAAAAAGAACTTTGATCTTCTATAGGACGTAGCTTTAGTGCTAGCAAGTTTCACGTTATGCTCCAGATATATTGTATGTACTATATATACCAATATTCTATATGCATTGTAAGCATGAGGTTTTAAAAAATTTTCAATAACTTACTGTAAGCTACGTTGCTTATTGATTTTAATACCTACTTATTTGTAATGATAATACAAGTGAGTTTAATGTCGACGCGAATCAAAATTATCACAAATGTATAGCTTATTTATAAATTATACTTTATCTAAAGAGTCCTTTGAATTTTGGTTTAGGTCGGGAAATAATGTTAGATCATTTATATTTATATTTAAGAATTCACGTTGAGTTTTATTTAATGAGTCTCACCCTCATGTCCAATTTGGCTATAGGTTACTTTTGTTCTTGAAATATTTTATTTTGATATTTTATCATAATTGAGACGTTAAAGTTCTTTGTGGATTTGAAATCCTCAATAACTTATTGTGTGGTTTCCTACGCATATGGCGCACACTGGTAGTTGTTCTTTGATTTTTGTGCAGAAGGAAGTAGGATGGTTAACAACACACTTGACACATCTCGCAAGGAGGTTACAATAAGATTTAGAATGTCCATATTCTTGACAGCTTATACAAAGTATAATTTTACGTTTTTTGTTAGGCTCTTCAATTTTTATTTTTGTATTTAATAAAGAATTTATGTGAAAAATATCTTGATTGATTTCAGCTGATTTTAGGTCAATAAAAAAAAAATGAGAGTTTAATTTTTCTGATTTAGTGTAGAAAATTACATATGTTGCTGACTGTTAATCCTCCAATTTCTTCAATTGCTATACCTATTTCCATTATTGGAGTTGACGGGTGAATGTTACAAATGACTATTCGGAAAGGTATATCTTCATGAGCTTGATATGTGTGAAAATCAGCTTGATTATGTCTGAGATACTTCATGAATAACCTATAAGAATCTGAGGTAGCGGTTTGAACTTGAAGTTGTTGATAGTTGATTTGACGATAACAATTTAAGCACCAATCAGTTCGATTAGGCCTGTACGAAGTGCTGGAAAATGTAATAATTTGCGGAAAAAAATAGGTAAAGGTTGTTTGATTTTGATTTGTTCACTTTCGTTTTCATTATCGATTTCAGTTTGATTTGTTTCAGTATTATTAGTTTCAGCATTTTTATTTATAAGTACGATGTATCGGTTTGAGAATACGAATATGGATTTATTTTGTTTTGTTTTGAGGACTGCTATAATGTTATTGCGTGCTACCTATATAAAGAGTAATAATATTACCAATTTAGTTTTTCTTTACAAATTTTTTGATTTGATTGATTGATTTTTTTTTTTTTTTATAGGATCTTTTGAAAGAAGACTTGGAAAAAATCGCCCCTTTTTTCGATTCCTCCTACATATGATGATGCCAAATTGGTACATTCGGTTCAATAGACCAGTGGTTTTTAACCTTTTTGGATCAAAACCACCCTTTTTTTATTTTTTTGTAATGCGACCCATTAAAAAAAAAAAGTTTTTTTATTCATCAAAACTTAATTTAATTACCTATAAAATATTTACATGATAAACAATTTATTCTCGAATAGGAACGAATAAACTATACTATCTTTAGGTTTTATACCTATGCAGTGCATATATCGTGAGATGCATAGGTGCATAGAGTATGCACGATGTATATACCTATCTACTGTCAGTTGTGTTAATGTATACGTACTTTTTCACAGTGTGTTTCGCCGTTTATTTCGGAAAGGGGGAGTGATTTGTTACTAGTGAATAGGCACAAATTTCGATACATCAGACAGCGGGTAGTCGATGGATTTGTCAGATGGAGGTTCTGTAAAAAGCAGTGTACGTCTACAACAGCGTCTCTTAAACTTATTTATCCATGGAACTCTTTTTGATTTTTATCATGGAATCCCTACTTTTTTTTACTTTTTTAGCTTTTTTTAGGATTATTTGTAAATAAATTATAATCATATAATAATATTGTGTTCAAGGTATTTAATTCAAAAATATGTTGAAAGAGAAATTAAAATAATGATAATTGTATACATATATAATAATATTTTAATAATAATTACTCTAATTAAACTAAATATGAATTTAGACTATTCCATATGGTTTATACATTGTTATTTAATATACAATTATTTTTTTCTACAGTACAAACATTTTTTCACCATTACTAATTTTTAATTGGAAATTTTAAAGTCATTTTTTTAAATTTTTTTAAAAAATTACTTAAACTTCGCGGAACCTTAGGGTTTCGCGGAACACAGTTAAGAAACACTGGTCTACAGTATTAATGACAACTAATGTTACCATTTTAGAAAATGCTAGTGAGCAAAACCACCCAGTGCCGACGCGAGGGGTATGTAGAAAGTGCAATTGCACAGGGCCTCGCACTTATGGATCGGCTCTTGGGCCTAGCGCTTCTTTTCTATAGTATATTAAGATCCTGGGCCTCTCAATTATAATTTGCACAAGCCCTCGCAAATAATAGCATCGACACTGTAACTACCCTACAGATTCAATACGAAAAATCGAAAGGCTAGTTTATAATAAAAATTTAAACATGTTTGAATTTCATCAATCATAAAATTTGATTGACAGTCAGTATCAGTCATACACCTACACGGTCGGTCATGATTGTCACGTTAATTGTTATTCTAAACTGACTGTTTATGATGGCCTTCAAGGATTCTTCAAGGATTATGTTTAAATTATATGTGCTCAAAAACATCTGGTTTCTCAGTAAAACTTACGCCGTATATGATTATTGTTTATGTTTTTTTTTTTTTTTTTATGTCTTATTGTTATGGTCTAAAAATTATTACTATTATTGAAAAATTTGACAACGTCGAATCTAATTTCAAGCGCAGTCGTACGCCTTTGAAGGATCTAAATCGTGTTCTTTGTTATAACTGCGTGCAATTGTATACATAAAAAGGTTATATATAATCCGCGCGCAATCGTACTCCGGCGTTGTGGAATCACCCTTCTCCCACAAAAAAAAAAAAGTAATTTATTACTAATTTATCATCTATGAACCCACTAAAAACTACTATATGAACCCCGGACGAAATTTGTTCTGGTGTACATGCTTGCACCCACATTATATAAATAAGCATTATTATCTAAATATATTTAAAATATAAAAATATAAAAATGAATAAGTTTTTGTCCTCTACTCACTGACTATACGGCTAGACCATTTTCACAAAACAATTGTTAGATATCGGTGATGGGAAAGTTACTACAGAAAAACGGGATGCATACAATTACCAACCGATTTCTGCACAATCATTGATTCGCAAGATGCTCTCATTGACCAGATATTTCTCAATGTACACAGACAATACACAAATCATGAGTGGCTGACTGAAAAAGCAATTTTAGCAGCAAAAAATGTGGTCGTCGACGAATTGAATCTCAAGATACAACATTTGTTACCAGGAGACTTGGTGTCATACAAATCTATTGATACAGTTTGTGATGTTACTGAAGCTGTAAATTATCCAACAGAGTTTTTAAACTCATTGGATTTACCAGGAATGCCACAGCATAATTTACAACTGAAAATTGGATCTCCGATTATTTTGCTTCGTAATTTGAACCCACCACGGTTGTGCAACGGCACGCTATTAGTCATTAAAAAATTAATGAAAAATGTTATCAAAGACATCATTTTAAATGGCAAATTCCGAGGTGAACATATATTATTACCGTGAATCTCTATTATACCCACAGTGGTGCAAATACAATTTAAAGCCTTCAATTTCCAATTAGATTGGCATTTGCAATGACTATTAATAAGTCTCAAAGCCAAACGATGTATGTCTGTGGCTTAGATTTGAGCATATCATGTTTTTTACATGGACAATTATATGAGTACGGGGCGTGCTCTCGAACCATCCAGTTTGTGTTGGCGAAAGATGAGACAACAAAAAATATTGTGTACTCTGTTGCATTAAGGGAATGATAATGTTTTTTACTAATATTGTTGTAATTAGCGATACATTTTAAAGGATCAATTTTAATAAATTATTAAAAAAATAAATGTTTGATGATTTTTAATTTTTATACATTTTTATTTGTATTTCGTCACAATTCTCATCACTCCGTTCCTCTTCCATTTATATACCACATCCTTACACACCTATATTAAATTAGTTATTTTTTTCTAGCAAAATATTCTCTAGAAATATTTTATATGACAAAATAACGTTTTTTGGGTCAACTAGTATATATATATATATATGTGTTTGCTATAGGTTAGTTCATACATACATTACATTATTTTAGCTTTGACTCACAAATATTGAGTTTTTTTATTATTAAAATGGTTGCCATATGAACTGTAGGTCCCCAATAACCTTTATACATTTCGATAAATTTCATAGTTCTCAATTATTTTTTTTTAATATTCCAATAATTCTCAAGAAACGAGATTAGAAATTGCCTAAATGTTGCCCCTTAAATAATAGACGATAAGGTTTATAATCATAACCACGGTCGAGGATATTGATGTGATAAGGATATAGATCATACAAACAATTTTTCCTAAGAACCGTTGGTCAACGGTTGTTATCATATTGTTCTTAAAATAGAAGTATAAATCACCAAAATATTAATATTTTATTTTTGTTAAAACAGACAATAATTAAACTTTAATCAATATAATAATAATAATAATAATAATAATAATAATTATATTGTAGTAATGTGTTCATCGTAATTGTCGTTTAATCATGATTTAATACGTCTATGTAATATAAAATGGCTAAAACTCATTATGTTCTGTATTGTCTTCTGTATAATTTATCTGCAATGCTCATCGTCATTGTGATTTGTATTCCTGAAGTTGCATTTCACGTCAGTTAAATAAATATTATTATTCATGTTTTTTGTAATGCCATTCATATTACGCTATAAAATCTACAAAATGTATACTAAGTCAATAAGTCACTAAGTTACTTGGTCTGATCAAACTGCTGCCTAATTTAATAATTGCCTGCCATACCGGCTAACAAAATATGAAAAGTTCCTCTGGTGCCAACTAAGTACAATTACAGGTAATAATGTATACATAATACCTAACAATAAACTATTATTCACTATTTTTTTAATCTATTGTTATGGGCTTCCATTTATCATATAGTAAATTGTGCTTATATTCACGTAATAGTTGATTACCCGTGTATTTAAAATGCGGGGAATGATAATGTAACATTATATTCTTTTTATAATCTAAATGCCGGTCTATATAACCAGAAACATTATGTAATAAAAATGTACGAATGACAAAAGGTAATAAAAATAATTAGGAATACTGGGTATTACAAATGTATTAATTACGAATAACAAGGGCGATTAAACACTAAAACAGCAAGGGCAACGGTCCACAGAACCATGAAGTCATAAACCTATTCCTGAAAATCACCAAAACAATGGGAGCAGTATCTCTATGACGTCAATCAAGCAATATAAAAGAGGGACCGAAATGACCACAATACAGATGAGTTCTAGTCACGGAACTACAAGCAACTTCACATCACTATATGTTAAAATTTGTTAAACACTTTGAATGTTGAAATAAATGTAAAAAATTAAAATCTCATATCTTATTAATAAAATTTAAATACATCATCGACTGCACTACTTGGAATCGAGCCGGTGGCTCGTAACACTATAATCTAGTATAATATTTAAGAATACATTTTTTATTCTAACCATTATTATTGTGTTAATTACTATCTAGGTATCAATTATTAAATAATTAAAAAAATTTTTGTACATCTTAAAAAACTCATAATCCGCTTTAAAATTAAAATATAATAAAACACCTATGAGATGTTCTAGATAATTATGTTACCTTTAAATTTTAAAAAAGGACATTCTGATGAAGATGATATCCTTAATGAAAAACTGACGGTGTACCCTACACTCCCTAAGAAACAAAAAAGGAAATTAAATTTTCTAAACTTTATTTTTTGTGTTTTTTTTATATTACACTAAGTCTATTTATAATATATTTCAATCTTAGTATTTTATAATAAAGTTATTAATAATTAATTTTTAAGACTAAATCAGTTACAATCATTTAATGAGATTAACAATTATTGTAACAATATTTTTCCGCCAAGAAATGAGTTTGACATGTTATGTTTTACCAATAAGTCATCAGTTCAGTCTAGTAGAAGTATTTTCTTACAAGTCCTATACCAAATGAACTGTCAAAAATATTGAAAAATGTAAATTAGCCAAAAAAGTTTTACATTCTTGTGCTTTTGATTTCAAAGATATTAGTTTGTTAGAAGCTGTTGGTCATCAATTTTGTAAGCTATCAGGTAACTATGCCAGAAACTAATTTTAATTCTGATTGATCAATTTTATTTATTATATTACAAGAGTAGTATTTTAACCCATAAAATTATATTTTTTATAGCTGATATGAATGAAGTAAAGTATAAATTATCTTAAACAAGATGTTTCATCCATTATTGAAGATCAACTGGCATCCAATCAGTCAAATTTAAATACAAATTCTGAAGACAACTATTTATCATGTTTTCCATTAAAAACTGAAAGTGAACTGTTAGCAATGAAATCAACATTACAAAATGAAGAATTAAATTACACAAATAAATTGGTATGTTGTATTTTTTTTTTTTATTATTATGGAATATCTGTATATAATATATACATTTTGTTTTACATAAGTATCAACAATAATTTTACATCTGAAGGAAAAAATATTTTCAAAGTCACTTATTGTATCTTATTGTATCTAATGAGTTCCTCGAGTGTTATAACTGAAAAGGTCAAAAAAATAAAAAATCATTTTCAAAATTTAAAATATGTAAACTCATTAAAGGTAGGTAAGGTATCTTTTTATTTTTTCATGACATGATATTATTATTATTATTATTATGTCAAAAATATTTTGTACTAGGTATTGTTTACACATAATATTTTATAAACTGATAATGAAATAGTTTTAAATTAATTGTTATTATTTTAAGGTGCTGTTAGACATAACATTTCCAGAACAAAAATATTGCAGAAATGAAATCAATAATTGTATTATGTCGTGGCTAAGCATAGGCACCAACAAGGATTGCAAAGTAATAACCTAGTCTAATTTATTATATATATAATTTTTAGAAAATCTAAAATCTAAATATTGAAAAAACAATAATATAATATATGACAATATAAATGACTATGTTTTTTACCCTAAGTTGTTAATTAAAAATGTTGTTATGATCATTAATTTATCTTAACATTTTCTTAATGGGTCATTATTACACAAATTTAATTATTCCTAAATAATGAGATAATTAATACATTATTTTATAAATATTTTTTTTTTTTAATTATGAAAAAAAAACATTGCGACTAATTGATTTTAAATGAGACACTTTGTTATGATATTACAAACATAGTTTTTTATTTAAATTTGTATGTATATATATAAATATTAATTTGATATTTTTTATAACTATTTAAAATTTCAAAGCATTTTAATTTATTATGTTAGTAAAAATGATTAAGTGTATTAAATATTTAAGTTTGCTTATACTCCATTTTTTATATTTATTAATTATTATTTAGTGCTTAAGATATACTATACACCTAATCAATATATAACCAATAAAGCAATATAAATTTTAAAATATTTTCAAGTTTTAAATATTAAAATTTCCTTCATTGTTTTGTTTACAGCAAAGAAAAACTAAAAAAAAGAAGAGAAACTGCAGATTATCTTCATCAGCCTGACAATGAAGATAATCATATTGCAGATGATAATTAACACTTTTACATAAAATTATTTTATACTTCAATTTAAGTAATAAAAAAAAACAGATTTACCTATAAGTAATGTTTTCTTTTATATGTTATTACTATAATATATATTATATTTATAAAAATGTTTATTGAATTTCAATTTAACTTAAAAAAAAAATAATAATATTTATGATATTTTTCTTTTATATATTATTACTATAATACATATTATATTTATAAAAATGTATATGGTTTTATTCTATATGTATAATACCCATTGTACTATTTATTACCATACTTTTTAGTTAGTATATTTCTTAACATTTATATATTGTTTTTAACTTGAGCAATAAAAACATGTTTATTGCAAAAATATTTTATTTTATTTTTTAAACATTTAATATTATTATTAACTATTATATTACATTGGAGAAAAAACTTATAAAAAATATACTTAACAACTACAGTAAAAACATTGTAAATTTTATAAATATGATCATTGATTGTATATTATAATAATCAATGACATAATTGTAGTCATATAGTATGTAACTAGCATCCCTAGAGTATATTAAAAATGTTTATGAAAACACAATATATAATGTTTTATTATAAATAAACTTGTTACATAATGTTCAACTAATATTAACAATATATGGTTACACATAAATATCAGTTATTATAGAAGTACCTTACAATTTTAAATACCTACTATAATAGGTGATCTTTTTAAACTATTTAAAACTACATAACTGTATTTATAATAATTGATTTTAAATGTGTGACCATATTTTTTTAATATTAAATGAACACTGAATAAAAAGTTTATTAATTTATACAGAGGTGTTCTCAGTATTTTTATTGTGAAGGGGGGGATATGAAAATGTATTAAAAGGTAAGCTGTGGGGGCTAAGCTTCCACACTTTTTCATATATAAAAAAAAAACTACAACAATTTACATCAAGCTGCTCAGACACTTTACTTTTGTTTCCTTCACCTACATCTTTCTATATCAGTACTAGTAATAGTAATTTTGATCAAAAATAAAAGTACAAGTTAGTCAGTTATTACTCATCGATACACTATACAAATCGCTAAAAACAATTGATAAACTCAAATATGTTATCACTTGTATTATTGATGGTATATTGAGACTAATTTATTTTTTATACTTTACATCTATATAATATTAAATTCTATATATTAATCTGTAACCGTGGACAGTAATTTTCTATTTGTATACCAATTTCATATTCGGATGGAAAATGATATAGAGTCAAAAAATTATAATTTATTAAATTTTCATTAAAATAATAAATATTTCTTATCAGTTAATCTAGAAAATTCATCTTACCTAAAAAAAAAAAAGAAAGACCATGAGGTAGATCTGTACCCCATATCCCCCCGCCTCAAAAGAAAATACCAATGAATTTAAAACTTAACATAATATAGGTATTATGTTTTTACAACCATTTTTCAAATACTCATCAATTTTCTGACAACTACCCACACCCAAGGCCGTAACTGGGGTGGTCCAGGGGTCCGGACCCCTCCCCCTCGCCCGAAATTTTCAAAAGTAGAAACATTTTAGCGGTGAATATAGTTTATTAACTATAAATTGTATTAAATAATAATGTTAGACCCCCCGAAATTTTTTTCCAGTTACGGCCTTGCCCACACCCGATCTGAGAGGAGCGTCTAAAAACTGAATTGAACCAAGGTGATACTGCGCTTGCGCAAGCGTGTTATCATTATATATCGCAAACTAATATACTGACGCTATATATTATCTTAGTTCTGGTTTTTTTGTATAATTATAATTAATTTTAATATTATAGTTGTACGAAATAACTTTACTGAACCAAAAATTAAAAATAAAACGAACAAATTAAATACATAGACAAGTATACTAATTACTAAGTATGATTAACAAAGTTCTTGTGTTTAGTTCGTAATTCTTTCACTTTCAGTACTCTTGTTTTTTTTTTTTCTGAAATCTGAAACATGGCCCAGTAAACACCATAAGCTAGTACTTAGGGCGGCAATTTCTAATATTATATTTTTCTATTATATATCAATGACGCACACCAACATTTTAATGATAACAGTTCGCGCATGCGCAATACCACCATAGACTAGATTAAATCAGAATGGACCCTCAGTTTTGGCTGATGAAGAGTTAAAGGGACTCCAGTGTTGAAACAATAACTATATATAGTTAAACATAAACAACAGTGTTACACTAAACTTATTGATAAGACGATAATTACAGATTTGGGATTAGTGACTTGACTGATTAAACTCATTTACAAGCTTGGTTAAGTTTATCTACAAATCAATACATGATTCGTTTGCAGTGTTTAATTGAATTGCCGAGTTACTGATTTGCGACACACTGATTCAATTCATTTAATTTACTGAAAAGAGTCGACTCTTTGAGTCAACTCACTCACGAATAATACATTCTTATTATACACGTTTAGGTACTGCAGTGAATGTATGGTAAATTCATAATATAATTTATTTAAAGGTTGTTTTTGTCTAAAAGATTAAACCAAAATATGCTATAATTATACAAACGTAAAGATTATGAGGTACTCTTAAATACATTTGATTAGTTCATTCGAAAAAAATAAGTTTATTAGCAGTTATTTTATGTTAAACCATAAATGGATAAATATTGCCGTGTATTGTATATGGCCGCCGCCTTGGCGAACGAATCTGTGACGTCACGCGCAATGTCAAAAATCACCATGACTAGCGAACGAATAGTCATAAACGAATTTTAGTTGTATCATTATCTTAATTAGACTCTATTACATTTATTATGGTAGTAAAATAATTATTGATTTTTTGAGTTGGATGGTCCTTTAAGGACAAATTCAATTTATTTATTAAAAACATCTGAATCATTTGCGTATTTGACAAAACCTTCTTTTATTGCAGTTATTAGTTTAAAGAAGTTGTGATTAGAATGTATAAGTTAACCTCTTGATTTTAAATTAGTAAGAGCAGATACAGCCTTGTGTTCATTAAAATATCGAATTTTCTAGTAATATATCATCTATAGTCAGTACAATATTGTATTATATATATATATTATTTGTACACAATGAATGGCAGGGAAATGTCAAAGAAGTTATCTTTTTGATAAACTAGGTGGCGTTAGTTCTGCATAATGGAAGAACCCTCCTCCCTCGTAAACATCTCATTCTATATACTTTCATCCCGATTCCTCCCACACCCTCCAACCTATTTGTTTCTAGTCCTCTATTATCTTATTAGTCCGTGCTGTTCTTTACATTCCTAATCCACAGACATTTATACTATACTATAATATAGATATCTGTGTTCTAATCCTAGTCCATTTCTCTCGCTCAATATCAACTTATTAAAAACTGTGTTAAGAAGACAGGATAGCGCAGTCTATTAAATTGTGTCTTTGAAGAACTGTGCAGTGTTATAATTTTAAGGTTATTATTGTTTTTAACTTTGTGCTAAGTTCTAACTAGTGTCTTGTCTTTTGTCAACGAGTAACGACAGTAAACAGTTCATTAGTGTAGCGACTGTGCGTATTGTAAATACTACTTGAGTTTCTGAGTATCTACTGTTTGACTTTTTATTTGTTTTAATTGTTTTCTTCCAATGATTCCATCTCGAAAATTGTCATTGCTCACTTTTCAGCAAAAACTTGCAGAGTAAGTAATTAATAATTATTTAGTTTTAACTTATAAGCTTCTATGTTCTAGTTTATTGCCTATTAAACGTAGGTATGAACTATACTTGTACATAGGGTAATAAAATAACGACAATGAATAAATACCTAAGCTGTCAGTAGTTTATGATGTCTCACACACACAAAATCATAATGCTTCTGTATAGTGAACCAAATTAAATATTTAAATTTCCTGAATTTTAAGGTTCAAGAAAATTCTGTATTTACCATTAAATATACTTATTACTAAGTAGGGAATTTCATTAATAAAGTAGTTATACAAATATAAAATTCCATTGGTACATAACCACTTACTTTTGCAATGGAATCTATAGATAATCATAACTCAGATAATACCGTATTTTGTATTTAACTAAGAAAACTAATTGAATTCTTATAAGATGTTAATTTTCTGCTGGAGTTTCATGATTTTGTTATTATATAAAACAAAATATAAATATCAATATATATATATATATATATATATATATATATATATATGATAAAAAAAGAAAAAAAATGTTATAATAGATATCAATGTAATAAACTAACTATTCTCTATCAACAGTGAGAAAAAGAAACCAGTAGGAATAGCAACAAAATTAATAAGATCAGAACCACCACCATTAGTTATTGAAGGTCTAACAAAGGCAAACAGATTTCGTCTCATATGTAGTGCAGGAGCTGTGCTTGAAGTGATAGAAGACAACAATGAACACGATCCAAAATTATTAGAAATGTGGAGCGACTACTTAAAAAATTTATTACTAACAGCAGCAATAGTAAGTCAATCTAGTGATGAGCCACCAATTCAAGAATCAGGAGAATCTTTTGATTAGATTAAAAAATAATAAGAATTAATGTAAATTTCAAATTTATAATAATCAATTTAAAACATTTTCTTCATTACCAAAAAGGGCTTTATATAAATTAAGCTATTATAAATATACTTAATAAATTCAACCAATAAATTTAGTAGGAAAGTCAATTTTCCTACAAAAAAAAAAAAAACAGAAAACCAGAGTAGTATCTTCAAATCAAAATTGTATTATCAGATTTGTGTATTCGTAGTTTAGAAACCAGAGACATATATCAGAAGCTGAAAATCACATGCAACGGTATTGTGAGCGGACATGTAGCTTAGTTAATTTAGTATAACTATTAATGTATTTTAATTATATAATTTGATTACTTTTACGAATGGGATTTGATAATTTAGTTAAGAAAATGTAACTAAATGTAAAATTATCGAATCACCATTAAATACTGGACATTTTTGTTACTATCCATATTAATCATAACCAAAACATTCGAAAATAAAATGGTAGAAAGGGTTTATTTTTGTAAAAAAAAAAAAAATATGAACCCTAGAATTAAGTTTAGTTCACACAGTGACACAAGGTGCCATGATATTTAATGTCCAAGCAGTGTCGCCATTTGAACAACTTAGTGCCTCAATATGATATCGCGACACTAGTACTGTGGATCAAAAATATTTGATATGCTACACTGGTGTCAAACCTTGTTATTACCACGATTAAAGATACACGAAGTATAATGGTTATTACTAAGTATTATCAATTTATTCAATCGCTTTCTTGTGAAATCAAAGTTACAAAATTACCTGGGATCTTCCATTTGCAACTCCTTTAATAACATTTTTGATGCACTTTATGCATCCCTACGAATTATCCACTTTCTAACCCATTCCTTTTTTTTCTTTTTTTTTTTTTTTTTATATCTAAAACAGCCACAGCTCTGTTTAAAACGTAATAATTGAACATTTTAATTTAACAAAACAATTATTTAATTACATTAAACAAAAACAAACTGAATTAAAACAAAATAGATTGATAATTGTTAAATAGTATGTGAAGTGGTATATTAATATAACAAATAATTATCACAACCATAATTTTAGTGTTAATATTTATTTAAATAATTGACTACATGTAAACAGCAGTCTACATTTATCAGTGATAAATTATCATTTTAGCATGATAGTATCATGCAAATTAATGTCATGGCATCAGTGTCATCATGTGAACCAGGCTGGAAAAAGGTGTTGTGAACACACTTTCACATATTCATTGTGTGATATTATTTAATACGTAATTCCCGTGCATTCATCATTTTAACTACACTTGCCTATCATATTAATTATTAATGCCCTATATTTAATTATTAATGTATTTCAAATTCGGTTATAGTATTTTGAGTATAAATTCACTATCCAAGACATTCTTCCGTGTATGCATTATGTTTAAGATTACCCCTTGGTTGTAATATTCCTACATGTGTGTATTGTTGTTTGACTCTTAATGTATAGTCTTGTGTGCATAAGCGAATATTCTGTGAAATATTAAGGGGGCTCAAATATTTGATGCCAAACAGACTCGTAGGAGCGTTGCCCCTACGCCCCCAACTAACTAATTTTTACATTAAATCACTCATACAATGTTTTCTCATTATCATAATAACTTAAATACTTATAAATATAAAAAGAAAGAATAATTAATAAAATACAACTACCATTTTTAACTTAATTTTATTATTCTATTACATTTTTGGTTAAAAGTATTTAAAATAGCTTCATTACTTAAAGATTTAGTCTTAACTTTTTCAATATATAATATTAAAAGTTCATTAAATTTTTTTGATGTATAGGTGTTCTTAGCCATGTTTTTATTATCCTTATAGCAAAAAAACTTTCGCACATGGCAAAAGTAATAGGTAGTGTTAAAGCAAGTTATATAATTTTATAAAAATTAGGAAATACTTAAGGTGAAGTATTCTTTTTGATATCTTCAATATCGCCTCTTTCAAAAACAAACTAGGTACACTAATATAATTGTGGATATAAGAATATACAATAATGATAAAAATTCTACAACCTGTATAAAAGTACGGTATTGTTTGTTTAATATTTTTAGGGCGGCTTTAACTTCAAATTTTTATTTGGGGGGATAAGCCCCAGCCCGATCTTCGCCTATGCGTGTGTACCCTTGATATTATTATGTAATAAATAATTATTAATCATTATTATGTGTGCCCGTAACAGCGTTGTCGATGTTTTCGTTCCTTAAAGAGACAGTTTTGATCTGATAGTAATAGGTGGATCACGCTCGTTCTATTACAGAGTGATCAAGAAGTCGGGCACATAAAAATAAATGTGTTTGTAAATAGTATTTTATTGAATTACTTGTAATGATGTGCGCTTAAGCCATCACGTCTCTTAAATTTTAAATTTATTATAAAATAATTATAATAGTCATTAGCCTTTAGCTGTAGCTGAATTACACATTTGTTATTATAACTTAAAATATGAGTGTTGATTTGTGTTTAAAAAATGAAATAAAGTTAATAATAATGAACCAGATAAAAAGGTTTTATTATTCTAAAACACAAACCGATCATTTCATCCTATGCTTCGGAAGCTAACGACAATTTCAACAGTGAGGTCGCTACTAGGATGGGAGAGGTAGTATACAATTTTATATTATAGTTAAGTAATTAATTTAGAGATACAAAACCGTCCTCGATAATTTTTTGATTTTTTAATCATTACATAATTTTATTTATAAATACAAATACAAAAAATATTCAATATTAATTTATGGCTGCAATACGATTGCGCGCGGTCCTTATCAACGGTACCTTTTTAGGTGTACGATTGCGCGTGCTAAATTATTTTTCCTTATAAGCAACGTTGCCAAATATACAGATTATAGGTGCATGGTAAATATCCGATTAGATTCCGATTGTGGTGATCCATACGTTATTTATTACTTAATATCGCCGATACCAGACAAACTTTCCATCACTAAGAAGTAGATAATTTTATTTTAGATCATACTTTTATCTTTATTGTAAATTCCCTCACATGTACAAATATACCTAAACTATGATCTCGCATTGTATGTCTATACGTATTTACTGAAATGTCAGTTGTATTCGTGTTCGTGTTTTAGCTGTCAACGTATATTTTT
Organism: Sipha flava; assembly: GCF_003268045.1. Classification (NCBI taxonomy): domain Eukaryota; kingdom Metazoa; phylum Arthropoda; class Insecta; order Hemiptera; family Aphididae; genus Sipha; species Sipha flava. Next base: position 3,426,037 of record NW_020272062.1, read on the forward strand.
CGCATTGTTAACAATTTATAATTAATTTTTTAAAATGGAGAATAAAATTTTCATACTAAGTTCAGAAAGGGGTAGTGATTTGTTAGTGGTGAAGAAACACAAATTTCGACACATCAGACAGCGGGCAGATGGAAATAACAGATGGAGGTGATGTAAAAAACCCTGTACTTGTACAGTCTTAATGACAAGTGACAATAAAATAATGATAGAAATTGCTGGTGAGCATAACCACCTAGTAGATTCTACTCAAAAAATCGAAAGGCAAGTTTTAAGGGAAAACTGTAAACGTAAAGCTACAAGTTCCATAGCTACCCGGCCAATAAAAATAATTAGAAGTCAACTTATAAATAGCGTGAGTACCGAGTTAGAATATAATGATATAAAATCAGTTAGAAAGGCTATGTATATTCAACGAAGAAAAAAACTTTCCTCCTTACCCTTCATCTTTAGAAAATGCCATTACGCAACTGAACGAATTACAAAATGAAGATTTTTTTATGTTTAGAGGGAAAAAATTTATACATTTACCCGATGATTGCACTTTTATTTGCTTAACAACTGAAGAGTATCTTCAATGTTTGACAAGTTGCACAGATATATTTTCGGACGGAACATTCGACTATGCTCCAAAATTTTTTTTTGCAATTATACACCATTCATGGCTATAAAAACGGTGTTTACGTGCCTTTGGTATACTTTTTTTTAAAGGATAAATTTAAAAACACATACATAAATGTATGGAAATATTTAATTAATATATGTGAAAAGCAATCACTACTTTTTAAAATTGAAATATTACACATTCATTTTGAAATTGTTGCTATCAAGCAACAAAAGAAGTTTTTCCGGATGTCAAAATTAAAACATGCCGTTTTCATTTAGGACAAGCTTGGTGGCGCAAAGTAAGTTGAATCAATATGAATATTTTTAGAAATAATTGATCAAAATCAATTTTCAGATTAATGGCAATATAAAGCTAAGAATGGCATACAACGATCAAAAGAACGATTTACAATTATGGCTAAAATCATTTTTGGACTTTCTTTCATCGCTCCAGATGACGTGGAGGATGCTTTTTTAGAGCTTATAAGTAAATATCCAAATATTACAGATGGACAATTATTTTCTGACTATGTTTTGGAGACGTATGTTGAACCTGGTTGTTTATTTCCACTTATTTTATGGGCTGAAACGCCATCACTAAATCCTAGGTATATATTTAACATACTAATAAGTCAAAAAAAAATATTGTTTACTATATTCATACATTTCAGAACTACAAACGGGGCTGAACGTTTCCATAAAACATATAACGCCCAGTTTACTAGTGCTCATCCTCCGACATCTGTTGTTATAAGTACGCTTATGGAAACTCAGGCAGAAACCGTCACTAAATTATCAACCATTTCCAAAGGAAAAATCAAGCCAAAATCAAAGGAAGAACTAGAAATAAAACACCAGAAAACTTACTTAAGTATTTAGCCATAATTGGAAATAAATATCAGGGCTTTAAAATTTAAATTTTTTTCGATATCTATTCGAATATTTTATATTATTTTATTACAACGATTTTTTTATTAAATTAGACTAAGTGTGAATATAAAGTATCTGTTATTTTTTGTAACTATTTGTACTATTTAACTTAAACACATATAATTTAATACATACATTTTAACATACATACAATACACATACAATTTAACCTAACAACATATACGACAAATAACAAATTTTTTTATAATTTTTTTAATAATAATAATTATTTTATATTTTAATAATAACTTGGCAACGTCGCATCCAATTTCACGCGCAATCGTACGCCTTTGACTAGTCAAAAGCGTGTTCTTTGTTATTCTGGCACTGCGCGCAATCGTATGTCCAAAAAGGTAAAACGCGCACAATCGTACTCCACCGTAATTTATATATATGCATTATACATGTTTTACAACATATACTTAAAATGGTTGTCTTGTTTATTAACGCATGCATGAACATGTTATACCACGTTTATGGTCACTGTGAAGTACGCTTATATTGATTATGTTCATATCTATTGTTATATTACTCTTCAGTTCATCCAATGTTTATGTTCAGTTTTTATGAACCCTTCTTTTAAGATAACTCCATAGAAATACATCTGGAGAACGAGGGTGGACATAAACTTTTGGACTGGAAATAACTCGTGTAAAAAATACATTGTTTCATTGGATATATGACATGTAGCATAATCTTTCTGTCACCAACAATCTCTTTTATCGATTTCAAGCATAGATATAAACTGTGTTATAATGTATTGGAACACAACACTGTTTACTGTTGTTTCAAAGAAAATAGAGCCTAATATTCGACGACATGATATGGCACACCAAAATCGAATTTTCTGACAGTGCAAATGGGTTTCTTGAAGAACATGTGGATTTTTGGTGGATCAAATTATAGAATTTTAACTATTAATATATCCACTAAGATAAAACCACGCCTCATCACTTAAGAAATACGGTCAAGTTCTGAAATTCCATTGTTGTCGCCAAATGATCGAAACCATCTATAGTACACAAAGCGCTTTTCTTTATTAAGATCTTTTAATTTGTAAACACTACGAACATGATATGCACGAAATTTTAACTTCCTCATCGTTTTTTAGCACTACCATATCAATCTGTGAGTGTGTTGATAGTATCCTCAAGCTTTTTGATATTTTTTTCACATTTTTTATCTTGCCTAGTGTAGCGCCAGTCAAATTGATTAGTCAATATTATATTTTAATAAATATACCAATATTTATAAATACATGTGAATATCATTCTATCTAAGAGCAACCATTTTAGAACGTTTTCAGTGATCTGTTGTGGGTCACAACAACAGCGTGAGGTCCTGACTCTGTTGATTCCACGCATCTACACCATGAAGGTAAGACGCCGACTGTCGTATTTTGAAAGGCAACATTGATAAAGAAATCTTAAAAAAATTAGGACTTTTAAATATGGAGAAATATTTAAATATCACAATTATAGAAAACTGCAATTATAGCACTTATGAAAATGTTTTTAAAGACATGAATAAGGACAGCCGTTTAATATTTTCAGTGCATATTGGTAAATTCAAAAAACCAAGAAGTACTTTAATTTTACATGAGTGTCATTTTATGGTTTGTAGGACAAATCATAATTATATAACATATGCAAATCATCATCAAATTTCAAATGTTTAGAAGGCTTTGTATTGATCTAACACATCTTGAATAATCTTTTTCTTTTTGAAAGAGTTAAATAAAAGTTGGGTATTGGGGTACTCACCCTTAACGTAGAACTCGTGTACAGTTCTCCATACTATATCACCATCGAAATCATCCACCTCATGTACCTATTTTGCTCGCTTTTAAGATGTACGCGGAGACACAAAAGAAGGTTAGTACAAAAAAAGGACGTGTCGTTTCTAATACCTATGTTTCTTAATTTTTCGAGCTTCTAAACAAATACGCTGAATTCATTGCTTCGAAATCCCATAATCCTCAGCAGTTATATCTTGAGTTTTTTTAAAAAACAAATGAACGTCTAAATTTTTTTTTTCTGATAAATTTTTTAAGAACAAATATACTCTGTATATAATCTTTTTACTTTGGCTATGGATATCACTATCTTTAAAAAACAAATAATAACAATAATAATGAAACAAAATAATAATAATAAACAAATAATAAAACAAAATAATAAATTAATAAGAAATAACTAGGTTTTTAAACAATTTTAACGAACGCTAGACAACAAACGTGTATGCGCATGTGAAACACACTACACTGAATATAAAATATGTAACTATACTACACCCACCCTAAAACTCTAAACAAAATAATATAAACGGTCAAATGTGTGGAATGTCAACAGGAAAAAAAGGAAACTAAAATTTGGTTTTTTTTCTATTGTTCACGGTACAACAATAAGCGGGAGCAACAGATGGTTGCATGAAATCACTGTCTACTGGATGGGTAAGATCCGAGGTACGAAGGTGGTCACCCGCCACTTTTTGTGTCGTCGACTCTAACATGATCATTGCGATACATTATCCGTCTTATCGTCAAACAACATCAAATACCGATAAGCATAACAACTTGTCACCAGTTGTAGTTCAAGTCAGTAGCGTATTTGACTTAATTTTATGGAGAAGAAGAGGGATACTAAATTTACAAGAATTATACGCTAATTAAGTACAATATTTTTTATATATATATGCTTTGAATATCCAATGGATCCCCAATTTATTTTGAGATCATATTATTGTCTCGAGTATAACTCAAGTTATTGAATCAATAAATCGCAATTAAATTTGTTTGATGGTAATATTAATTTTCTGATTCTAAAATTAATTTTTAAACGTTGCAAATTTAATAAAAATCTATAATTTACAATTTAGGAACCATTAACGAATCCATTTAGCATAACATCTAAATATGGCAGTCATAACTTCCGAATAATTCAGAAAAGGATTAGATTTGTATTTCAATGAAGTCTACATAACATCATTGCCTGCAATAGGTACTAAACGTAAATGTATAGATCTGGTAATTATCCAGGAACTTTTCGAGGGAGAATACTCAGGCCTTGAACACGAATCTGTTTCATTAAGTCATATTATTTACGTTTATGTAAGCAAATTTATATTGTGTTCATGTCTTTTAGAATGTTGTTGAACATTTAAAAATGACCACTGCTAAAAAAACACGAAAAATTGCTAAGTTTGTTTTTGACTATGCAGTTAGGAAAAATTGCAAAAATGTTATGTGTTCACAAAGCGAACATAATGAAGCTTGGAGATGGTTTATTTTTAAAGATTTTGTTAGAGGTATGCGACGTAATACAATCAATCAAATATTATTTTATTATTGTTACTCGTATTTATTGGAGCACAGTTGATGAACAAATTAATAATTTGACGACTGAATGTTATTTTGTAAGCTCGCAAAAATGTATCCTGGCCTCAAGTTTAACAATAGATCGTGGATAACTGTTATGCAAATGGTGCATACTCGTCAGCAATTTGATGTACTAGTCATGTCCAATTTATACGGCAACATATTGACAATGTGGCTGCTGGGTTAGTTGGTGAAGCTGGAGTTGTTAGCTTATCGTTCAGTCCCGAGTGTGCCGTATTTGTGCCTGTAAGACCGTGCTAATAATAGTACGCCGTGTTTAATAATTTTAATAAGTATGTATGTAACCATTGTAAACTATTGTCTTCTATCACAGGTTTCTAGACACTCGTTCAATATCGCTGTTGGTAAAAGCATTGCAAATCCAACAGCTATGTTGATATGTGCGTCAAAAATGCTTAGGTACATTAACCTATAGCATCACAGTGATGCCATATTTACGGCTGTTTAATAAGTGCTGCTGGCCAAGTACGTAACAACTGATATATTTCATCTCTGTTATTAGCTAGTTGGTAGACAGTGTCGCCGTTAGCGGGCAGGCAGCTAAGACGATTTCCTACAGGGCTTTGCACTTAAAATAAATTTGGGGGCCCACAATAATAATTTAACAAAATGTTTGTCAAGATTGAATGGTTAGATATACTTAGGTATATTGAAACTGTAAGGATTTTGCATAGAGCCTCGTAAAAACTTGCGACGGCACTATAGGTTGGTAATTAATTACATTTAAAAATACTGATTTTTTTTTTAATACATACGAGCATTATAAATTATTTTGATGTTATATGCTCAATTTATGTTCATCGAAATTTAAATTTATGTGTTTAAACATTACAATAGAACATTTAAAAAATTGTCTACATACATAAACTATATGTATTTAGTAATTTAGTAATCATAAAATTATGAAAAAATGAAATATTTACTTTTATTGTTTGATGTTTCTAGGTGAGAACATTCGATTTAGATGGTTCAAATAGCACTCGTGATTTTACTGATTCCGTTATAAAATGTATTACCTAACTATTTTTAGTAAATCTAATAGTTTTCCAAGCAGGACTCATAGAAAGCGAATAATTTTATTTTTGTGCGTATAATAGGAGGTGTGCTAAAAAAATACCTTACTTAACCGCAGGAAGGGGGTCTTTAATCATATAAGTAGAATATTTTATTTTCAACAGTTAACATAGTAACACATTAGTTTGTTAAGTCGTACATGTAAATAATTTAGGTGAAATTTTAAATGTCTTACTCGCCCCCTCTGGTGTCGCTTAATGTGGCACCAGAAAGGGTTTAGAGAGACCTTCCAAATTTCACCTAAATTATTAACATATATGACTTAAGAATTTAGTGGGGTACTGTATTAAAAAAAATAAAGACAGCTCTAATATATTTATGCGTTTTAAATAAAGGTATCGGAAATTCTCGCATACCGAATAACAATGAAGATAACACTCAATTACGTTATTTAACTCACGAGTTAATGTTTTCTTTTAGTTACTATACGATATTCCATTGAATTCTTATACTTCAGTTTCATCTGCTGTATTTATCATGTCTATTAAACTAGTGCAGCGTGTTTGCATTAAATGTTGCATTAAACCCAGTAAATTAGCTACTAAAATTCTTAAAATTAAATTTTATGGCATTTATTAAAAATTATGCCAAACTAATAATTCAAACATATGTCACCACTTCGACATATCTTGAAGTAGAAGGTTGATCAGCATGGAGTTAATCATTTGGTGTTTCACGACCCTCTATACACGTTTTATGTCATTCAAATGTTTTGGATTGGTTCATTGATACATTCTAAAATTATTTTTAAAATTATAATTTCAAAAATTTCGGTAGCCGATTTAACGAGTTTAACGTTGAATGCAAAGACGGTGCTCTAGTTTGTTAGGCATGATAAAAACGACTGACGACACTGAAGTCGAAACGACTTCAATGGGTTGTAGTGCATTATTAAAATAAAATATTAACTCGTGGCATGAACAATCTAATTGAATGTTAGGTATTTTTTTATCACACTTCGTATAATATTGAGTTATACATATCAATGTTTTTATTACATACTTTAAAATACTGTTTGTGTTTAAAAATGTATAACTAAAAATAAAATTAAGTACTTATTCAATACACATATTTTAATACTCCAGACTATGCATTTTATTTATATATTTATTCACGAATGTTAACCATTTAATAATTTTTGTTTTATTTTATACTATAATTAAAATTAAGAATTCTCGTATAAACAAATACTATTATGCATATTATAATTTAAGTGAAGAGATTATATCTATAATGTATCAACTAAAGTGTTATTTTAATAACACTTATTTTAATAACATATATTTATTATATTTATTTTAATGATATAAATTAACTTTTATTTTAATAACATCAAAATTTAAGACTCATAAACAGAGACAAAAAATATATCCAACACCAAACGTATCAACAGTTCATCAAACCTATACCTAGCAAAAGTCATAAAAAAGATCAGCCAAAGAACAATAAATAATCCTACATCAAATAGTTAAATGAGAATTCCTCATTAAAAGTCAGCACATTTTCTTCGCTACAAAATTAAAAAACCAATAAAACATATAGAAAAACCACTACTATAAAAAAAAAAAAGAAATACCCAACTCTAGACAAAATTAAGATTATAAAATTTTAAATAATTAAATTCTTATTGAAAGCCAAAACACAAGTCCTATTGCGCTCTTCCTAGTAAATCCATTATAAATAAAAAAAGAAATACTTAAATATAGATAACTCCAATCTTGTTTCCATCACTCTTCTCAATATAATTGATGAATTCCTGAAAAATAATTTTTTGAAAAAAAAGTTTCAAGATATTTTATGTAAAGTAATGAATTTGAATTTTATTCCATTAAACGTTTAATGTATAAAATTCAATAAAAAATATTATAAGTGGTTACCCGGCTCTCAAAGGACACCTCCTTTAGATTGAAACGATTCAAAATCCAAGTTCTGAAAAGAAACATAACATACAAATTAAGATTTTATAATTATTAGTTAATTGTTGTCGTAGGATATAAAGATATAAAATATTTTATGTAAATTAGATGAATTTGATTTTTATACCATTAAATATTCAAAGTGTACAGTTCAGAAGTAGAAATGAAAAGGGGATCCCCGGCTCCCGGAGGGAAATTGATTTGGGTCGATCCAAAAAAAAAATCCAGGTTCTGAAAAAGAAACATAAAAAAAAAATGAATTTAAATTTAATTATTTTAAAACAAAATTAGATTGATTGATTTAAATTGAATTATATTTTACATTTGTGAGCACAATTTATTAGAAATTAATTAAATTAAATGATTTAAAAAATTCTAGATATTTTATGCAAAGTTATGTATTTGATTTTTATTCTATTAAATATTTAATGTATAAAATTCAACAAAAAAAATTATAAGTGGTTACCTGGCTCCTGTAGAATCCTTGATTTATGTTGATCCAAAAAAAAAGTTCAAGTTCTGAAATTAAAAATAAATACTAATGCAATTTAACAAAACTTAAAAAACTATTGGTAATAAACCAAAAAATACCTTTCAAATTAATAGACAAATATATCCTATATCACATAATGAACAATCCATCAAACGAATGTCTAAAAAAAATCACAAAAAAAAAAAAAAAACCAACGATCAACACCAAGCATATAACAGTAAAAAATCATATCCCTATTTAGTAAAGAGAATTCAATAATATTCAATAGCACCTAAGAAAAACCATGAAATAACTTTCATAAAAATTGACAACAAATATATCTATAACACTATAAAATTATAAATAATTAACTAATAAACAATATAAAAAAGGGTAATAAATCAAAAAAATAACTAACACAAATCAAAATGATAAACCGAAGAAAAAAAGCTGACCAATAACAAACGGTAAAACATTTCCTTAAATTAAAGCCAAAAGAGTTGAACAGCTGATCATTATTACCTACAACCAACAAGAGCTCAGGACCCCGGGTTCGCTAAGACCCGTAAACACGTAAGAACGTGTTCCTCTGGAGGATAACGAATCCCTAAACAAATCACAATAAGACGCCGAAGCACCCAAACAGACCTATAACAAAAAGTAATAACATTTACCTAAATCAAAGCCAAAAGAGTTGAACAGCTGATCATTACTAACTACAACCAACAAGAGCTCAGGACCCCGGGTTCGCTAAGACCCGTAAACACGTAAGAACGTGTTCCCCTGGGGGATACAAACAAATCAGAATAAGAAGCCGAAGCACAAAAAGAGACCTATAACAATAAGTAACAACATTTCCTTAAATTAAAGACAAAGGAGTTGAACAGCTGATCATTACTACCTACAACCAACAAGAGCTCAGGACCCCGGATTCGCTAAGACCCGTAAACACGTAAGAACGTGTTCCCCTGGGGGATCTAATTCCTAAACAAATCACAATAAGATGCCGAAGCACCCAAACAGACCTATAACAATAAGTAAAAACATTTCCTTAAATTAAAGACAAAAGAGTTGAACAGCTGATTATTACTACCTACAACCAACAAGAGCTCAGGACCCCGGGTTCGCTAAGACCCGTAAACACGTGATTACGTGTTCCCCTGGGGGATAACAAATACCTTATCAAATCACAAAAAAAATGCCGACCAGCATCAATGAGTTAAAGAAATTCCGTAATTCAAATCCAGTGGTGATGACCAACTGTTCAACCCTACCTACAAACAACCAATAAGATGTAATAATTAACAAACATTTAAATACACATAAAATATATACAACTCCAAAACGACAAATTTACATAAAACAACTAACTATCAAAACTCTTAAAACATAAACCAAAAGAAAAAAAAATCAACAAGACATAACACTGTTAAAATATAATCCCTAAATTGAAACCAGAACATTAATTAAAAGCCTAAACAAATGACCAGCTGTTCAACCCTACCTACAAACAACCAATAAGATGTAATAATTACCAAACATTTAAATACACATAAAATATATACAACTCTAAAACGACAATTTTACATCAAACAACTACCTATCAATAATCTTAAACCAAAAATCAAAGAACAATAAATCAATAAGACATCAAATCGTAAAAAGATAATACCAAAATAAATACTATTTAACACTTACTACAAAACACCTAAACAATATAATAAACCAAATATTAAAATCTAATATAAAAATACACATAAATTATATACAACATCAAAACGACAACAGTACACTAAACAAATATCTATTAAAAATCTAAATACAACTACCAAACATACAACAAACCAACAAGATATGAAACTGTAAAAAGGAGATCTCTAATTAGAAGCCAAAACAAATGACCAGCTGTTCAACCCTACCTACAAACAACCAATAAGATGTAATAATTACTAAACATTTAAATACACATAAAATATATACAACTCTAAAACAACAATTTAACATCAAACAACTAACTATCAAAACTCTTAAAACATAAACCAAAAGAAAAAAAAAATCAACTAGACATAACACTGTTAAAATATAATCAATAAATTGAAACCAGAACATAAATACTATTTAACAGTTACTACAAAACATCTAAACAATAAAATAAACCAAATATTAAAATCTAACATAAAATATATACAACTCTACAACGACAATTTTACATCAAACAACTACCTATCAATAATCTTAAATCAAAAATCAAAGAACAATAAATCAACAAGACATCAAATCCTAAACACATAATACAAAAATAAAAACCAGAACATAAATACTATTTAACACTTACTACAAAACATCTAAACAATATAATAAACCAAATATTAAAATACACATAAATTATATACATCAAAACGACAACAGTACACTAAACAAATATCTATTAAAAATCTAAATACAACTACCAAACATACAACAAACCAACAAGATATCA
>NW_020272062.1:3437007-3437419 GCF_003268045.1 Sipha flava
CTAAACACATAATACAAAAATAAAAACCAGAACATAAATACTATTTAACACTTACTACAAAACATCTAAACAATATAAGAAACCAAATATTAAAATACACATAAATTATATACAACATCAAAACGACAACAGTACACTAAACAAATATCTATTAAAAATCTAAATACAACTACCAAACATACAACAAACCAACAAGATATCAAACTGTTAAAAGAAGATCTCTAATTAAAAGCCTAAACAAATGACCAGCTGTTCAACCCTACCTATAAGCAACAGAAAAAAATTAAAAAAAAATTCAAGATTTAAGACTCATAAACAGAGACAAAAAATATATCCAACACCAAACGCCAACAGTTCATCAAACTTATACCTAGCAAAAGTCATAAAAAAGATCAGCCAAAGAACAATAAAT
>NW_020272062.1:3447419-3449105 GCF_003268045.1 Sipha flava
TTTTTTTTTTCAATACACATTTCGAGATCAAGAATTGATTGTTTCTAAAATAAACGAGATATCACTCGAAATAATCTCTCGGGTATAGAATCGAAATATTATTTTGACAATCGATATATCTCGATTACGCCCATCACTAGTAATAATAGTCTGTAAGTAATGTACTATGCACACTTATATAATTGTGTATATATAAAAATGATAAAAATTCAGCAGACTGTACAAAAGTACGGTTAGTTTAATATTTTTAGGCGGGCATTAACTTCAAATTATTTATTGGAAGGGGGGCTAAGATACCCCAACCATATTACCGCCTATGTGCATGACGTAAACACATTAACAAAATTAATTATTTAATTACATAAATAATGCAATGTTGTTTGTTCGCGTCACAGGTCAACTTCAGTAGAATAATGCGGCGCTCTCGCTGGCAACGGTGTTGAGGGAAGGAGTGTGAAGTAAGGCCACGCCCATGCGCAGTAATCGGCCGCCGACTACGCTTCTTATTCTGAATAGACTATAGGTAACAGTGGCGTATATACGGAGGGGGGGGCTAGTGGGCTACAGCATCCCCTAAAATGTTTTAAAAACTTAAAAATTATTTTAAACGTTTGTTATATTTTAATAGTGGTTTATGCTAATTTAGAATTTGCGTCCAACGTCAAATCATTTTGAGACTTTCTGTAAATGAAATGTAGATAAGTACCTACCAGAACCGTATTTAGGAGGGAGCTACAGGATGCTGCTGCCCTGGGTGGCTGACTATGAGAGCACTGCTAATTTTTTATATTTTCAATATTTAATGATCTAATACTTTTGAAGTAAAATTTCTTTAAAAAATAAAAAGTGTATCTAAAAAAAAATATACATATCGCCAATCACGGCGTCATGACACACACACACAATCAAAATACTCGGTAACGGTCAAATACTGCGAATACTGCAGGGTCGATCCCCTGCTGGTTGTTGATCTGCTAGTTGAAAGAATACTAAGCATCTATCCAGAGTGAGTGAGAAAGAGAGAGAGAGAGAGAGAGAGAGAGAGATTTATAAGTTTGAGAATAATAACAAAAATAGCTTTAATGATTTAATAGAAAAGAGTGAATTTGTTTTCTTAAGTAGAGTCTTGTGAAGTTATTGACAGAATTTTTGTGAAATCGTTATTTAAAATAAAATATAAATAAATAAATCAATAAAATAAAAATATTGGAACCTCCCCCATAAAAAAATCCTGGGTACGCTCCTGAAATATACTGTTTAAATATTTTACCATTTCTAATCTAATTGTCGGTAGGTTCTTTTTATTAATCAACCTTTTAATGTTATCTTGTATGACAATTGAAAATAATGTTTTAACAAAATATTACAACTAAGAGAACAACCGTCTATTTATTGAGCAAAGATTCAGTATAAAATAATTTTAACAGAGAAAATATTCAGCTGTCTGAAATGTATATGAATCTCTTAAACAGAAAATATAAATAAAGTAACTGTTTGAGCACTTGAATAGTAAAAATTGAAAAATATAATTTTAGTAATTTTTATCATAAAGCAAATTTGATTTTTCTACGTACATTTAAGTTCAAGAAACCACATGGTTAAACACTTAAACGTAGAAGTTAGATCTATAACGGAAATTCTTAGGAAGGATCACAAAAATGATCCATGAGCCCTCTCACCACGTCA
>NW_020272062.1:3449115-3535656 GCF_003268045.1 Sipha flava
AGGATCACAAAAATGATCCATGAGCCCTCTCACCACGTCAGGGTGGGTCCCACGGGGGGGGGGGGGACCTACCTAACAAATTTACAATTTAATCGTCTACGAGTATTAGGAGAAGCATGGGGTACCGAGGATGAATTCGAAACACGGTTCTACACAGGGAAATATCTACATAGTTAAAGAAAGTGAAAAATCGGTATGCATATCCAATAAGATATAATATAATTTAAAATTTATATTTATAAATTATGAAGACATCTGGAATGATAAACTTAGGGTAATCTCAAGTAACGGATGCAACAGGAACAGTGGTTGGGTCGAGTCGCAAAGATATTTAGTCCCGTGTAGGACTACGGAACGATCGACCCCCTGCTGGTTGTTGATCTGCTAGTTGAAAGAATACCAAGCATCTATCCAGAGAGAATGAGAGATTTATAAGTTTGCGAATAATAACCGAAACAGCTTTAAAGATTTAATAGAAAAGAGTGAATTTATTTTCTTAAGTAGTGTCTAGTGAAGTTATTGACAGAATTTTTATGAAATCGTTTAATGTTAGAACTAAAAAGTTATGTTTGAGAAAAAGTGATTATTTTTAGTAATGAATTTTTTTCATTATCGTTTGTTTACCATATGATTAAGGTCATATTACATTTTAAGAACTTTTTAACAAATATTAAAAAATGCATTACATAAAAACATTCAATAAATTAGGAAATTTCAAAGTCTTAGTATTAGGCCAAAAGTGCTCAAATAATTTTGAAAATTTATTGATGTATAAAAAAGTATGTCTCTGATATATGGTAAAATTTTCAAGTTACTATCTCTATTACTTTTAGAGTTATGACTAAGTGACTAAAGTGTGAGAAGTGAAAGAACCGTTTACGACACATTTTTACCGTATTTGCCCGTTTTTTTTTTTCAGTTTATCCTCTCTATTGGAAAAAATATTGAGAAATTCGAAAAATGACCTCTTGAAAGTACTACCCCAGTTCAATTTCAAATCTAAAAAGTTGCTGGACGATACGTTATAGATTCGAAGAAGAAGAAAACAAAATTAAAATAAAATAAACATCATTGTAAAACCTTTAGATCCTTCGTTTCGACCAGAATCTAAAATTTTTAATAAGAAAATATTTTAAAAATAATAAAATTGAATATTTAGTATAGAAATAGTGGAACCGATACATGAATCCTATACAAGGATTATTCGGTGCTCCCGTGAGAGGTACTGAATAACCAAGTTCAACTCCTCAAATCAAAATTTCTAAATATAAATAATTAATATATTTTTTTTTAATTTAATCAATTATAAATATTAATTTACTGATTGGTACTATAATGAAATTTTATTTATCCTTTTTTGAATATTATTGATACATATTATTTAATTATAAATATTATCTGAAACAATTAAGATTTTGAAATATACTAATTTCATAAGCATTTGTAAAACTTAGTGTAAATGATGACTGCAAAAATATCTTTTTCAATGTCTTTATGTAAATTATCTATAGAAACAGTTGATAAAATGTATGTACTTAGCATTAATTGTTGGTGTTAAAAAACTTAGTGACTCATAAACGACTGACGTTTTCTCCACTTATTCATTCAAAAAAACTTGTTATAAATCTCTGAAAAAGAATGCTCCAAATTTATTTAAGAATCAAACAAAAGCTAGTCTACACTTTAAACTAACAATTTATAAATCTTTAATAAAACCTATGTGGACATACGACATCGAACTCTGGAGTGCTACTAAAATCTCCAATATCAATAAAATTCAAACTGTACAATTTAAAATACTCTGCCGCATACTTAACGTTCTTCTATGTATCTCCAACGAAACTATCCACAGTGACCTAAACATACCAACAGTTAAACAAATCACCCAAATTCGTTAAAAAAAATCTCACAACCATCTCATTAATCACCCGAACACACTTATTAACGAATTATCCTCTATCGCACTCCCTGAAAATCCTCCTCACCGCAAAAAACGATCTTGGTGTAGAGATTTACTCTAATACGACAAAATAAAAATAATCAACATAACACAAGATTAAATTAATTTAATATAGTTGTAATATTAAATGTCAGTAGAAGTGCTTTCAATGGGGAGCTTCTTCTCAAGGAAATTTAAGCTAAAAAAAAAAAAAACATATTAACATAAATTCTTATTATCGTTTATTAACTGTAAAGATTGTATTTTTTCGTAATGAAAAAAAAGGGCCGACCACGTACCGACTAACTCAGGGTCTCAATGATAAAATAATTGGAGGTGAGGGTCTCAGTTAACTGTTACGTGCTGTCAGTTCAATGGTTCTGAGGTTAGGAAGTGTATTAGGATGTTTAAATTAATTACTCAAATATAAGTTAAACTATATTTATTGTAAATATTCCAAGTCCAAAACATTAATTTATCAAGAAAATTTAACTGGCATGAAGGTACTTGTTAAGATCAGACTAACACATCTGACTATTGATCTGTTCCATCTTCTTCTCAGTTTACCTTCCGTTGAGGACCATTGCTGCCTTCAAGAAATCTCGCTATCTATCTCTGTTGTACGTCAGCTCAAAAGTTATATTTTGGCCTATCTCTTTCAGGTCTCTGGTTATCACATCTATCTACTGGATTCTTGGTCTTCCTAAGGGCCTTGTTTTGTTAATTTTTTCAATAAGTACTTTTTTAATTAGTAGTCCAACTGCTCTCCAAGTGTCTCCAAACCACTCTAGGCGTTTGTTTTTAATAAACACTAAGATATTTGGTCTGTTGTACAATTTCGACAATTCTTCGTTTTTTCTTTTTTCGTAGATATTGGTTGAAACGTGGACCATAGATGTTCCGGAATACTTTTTTCTCAAATATTATTAATTTCCTATCATCACCTTTTGTTAAGGACCATGTCTCGCAAGCATATGTTACAATTGGACGCAGGTAGTATATGATAAAGAAAAATTATTGATGTCCTTGAAAGTAATTTTGATTTTAGCATTTTGACTATACTATAATAGCACCTGTTCTCGCCCATAATTCTTTCATTCACTTCCTGTGATGCATATTATTCTTATTATTGACATTTATTCCAAGGTATTTAAAACTATCCACTGCTTCGAATTTTATGTTACTAATTAAAAGATTGTTTGTATTCTGATTATTTCTTGACATCATCATATACTTAGTTTTATTTTCATTTATACATAGGCTCATTGACTTACTTGCCTTAATCAGATTCTCAGTTGTTTGAACAATTTCTTCTTTCGTACTTCTATATCATTTGCGTAAGCTAAAATTACCGACTCCCCAATTATGTCCATGTTCTGTTGTTCGTTTGTATCTCTTACTATTTTTTCCAGAGCTAGATTAAATAATTTGGGTGAGAGGGCGTCTCCTTGGCGTAGACCAGATTTTATCTCAAATGCTTCCGAGTAATTTTGTAAGTATCGTATTTTACAGAATATCTTCTCATTACACATTTTAGCAAAATTTATCTACTTCTTTGGTATTCCAAGTAGTTCTAAACCTTTCCATAGTTCCTTTCTGCTTATATTGTCATAAGCTTGTTTAAAGTCAATAAATAATAAATGTTGTTTCTCGTTGAATTCATAATATTTTTTCATCACTTGTCTTATCACGAAGATGTGATCGATGATTGATTAACCTTTTCGAAAACCGCATTGGTAACTTCCGATAATGTCTTTGGCATATATATTTATTCTTTCTAAGATTACCGTTGTTAGGACTTTATTACCTACGTCTAGTAAAAAGATACCTCTATAGTTCTCCGTTACTGTCGGGTTATCATTTTTGTACAAAGGACAAATTATAGCTGTATACAATGTATAACTGTATAACTGTTAACTTCATTTTTTGAGTAGGTTTCTCTACCTATTTTAGCATTAAAATCACCCACTATTATTTTCAAACAGCGAGTAGGTAGGTTATTCACCACTGTCTCTAGTTCGTCATAAAACTTTTCCTTTATATCATCGACTTTGTCCTCTGTGGGAGCATAGCAGTTGATTAAAATTAGATCAAATGGTCTGTTCCATACTCCTTTATATACCCTTTTATTGTACAATATTGTGGTATTTTCAAGGAGTAACCCGATTTATATCCAGATTAGTATCTTATAGTTGCCCTATACCTTTTATGTTTAGTATCCCGGTCCGCTAAAATACATTATATTTTAAATATTTGATACTTATCGTTATTCTTAAATGGTTAGCCTTGAAATGTACCTATGCGAATCGCATAGCTAATCCTTAAAATGCTGTTATTTCGTGACTTGCATTAATTCATAAATGCATTTATGTACATCATAAGTTTGTAGTGAAAGTTACTCTAACAATTGGCAATAGTTTAATATTCATTGTGTGGTCCCCTAGTAAGGGCAATTACTACTGTAAGGACCTATATATATATATTCGTAAAATAACTACCAATAACTTCCTAGGGCAACAACATTTGAATAAGACGCCAGTTCTCCCACCATTGTTAATTAACATAAGTTGCTTAAAAGTTTAAGATTTTCTTTGTTTGTCTAGTGATCGTTTATGGGTAAAAATATTGGTCAGACTTGCAACTAACCGAAATAGCGTTGTGACCCACAGATTTCTGTCTTGTAGGATGGTGTAATGGGTTTATTGCCATGGTAATTCATTGTGCTAGTGTGGTGGTATTCGAGCGTTTGCTAAGCCACGTTATAAGCTATTCGAAATTTTCAGCTCTATGATTTTTGTTACGAAACTATTGGTCTCGATGGGGTCGGGATTACAGTCGACGCATAATAACTTCGGTTGATATCGGTCCTCGGTTACGGTGCAACCATAAGTGATAACGTTAAGCGATAACAAAATCGCTGATGTGATAATATTATTGACCATTTGGTTTTTTTTATTTCATTATGTATATTTATATATTTTTATTCTCAGTTCTCGAGCTTTACATTAATTAAATAAATATTCATTATATTCTTTTAAAGCCAAAGGTTAAGAAGGGCCTGCAATTTTTCCATTTTGCATTGGTACTAGAGATGTATCAATTGATAACTATGTATCCGAATACATTACATCGATAGTAGTTATTGTCATCAATTCCTGAATTCTACCATGGCGACCGGTCAGTATAACTGCTTAATATTCAATTTAATCATGTTTTTGTTCCGCATTTATAAATGACTTAAGACATGTGATTATTATTATTTTATAACGCTCTAAGTAGCATAAAGAACTTTGAAAAATTTTAAAACTCTTGTATTATAATTTATTATGTATAACATTAAAACTATCTGTCGCAAAATAATATTATTACAATACAGTAATATAATGGTATTGGTCACTATTTGCTATGAGTTTTATCTTCCGTACAGCATGAATTTGAGTTAAGAAGTTATAAAATAATTATACAAATATTTACCATGTAATTAGAAGACTAGTGGTAGAATTGAAAAGGTGTAGCAACATA
Source organism: Sipha flava (assembly GCF_003268045.1). Classification (NCBI taxonomy): domain Eukaryota; kingdom Metazoa; phylum Arthropoda; class Insecta; order Hemiptera; family Aphididae; genus Sipha; species Sipha flava. Next base: position 3,454,577 of record NW_020272062.1, read on the forward strand.
CAGCAACATCATATTTGCTAATAATCAACTTTTTAATCTATTTTTATATTATTATATTGTTACGGAAAGAATTGTTCAGCATTGCTGGAAAGTATTGACAAGTGTATTACTTACATTTTATTAAATAAAAGCTCATTATGTTGGCTGATTTAAATCATACTTTTGAAGTGCTTTGCTTACCTTGAGTCTTTTTTAATATATTAAGTATTCTATCTTAAATAATTTAAATTAATATTTGTATATAGATTCTTAGTATTGTAAAATATTCAAAAATTAAATTAGTCTTTATTTACTTAAATTAATTTAGTTATTTATATATTAAATTTAAACTATATTAATTATTTTTAACTTGAACCAAGTATACAAACTTTAAATTATTTTATATTTGTTATTATTTCTATGTTGTATAAAAACAATATAAAACTGTAAAATACATTACTAAACAATCGCTATGATGGTACACTTGAATTTTGTTTTTTTTTTTTTTTTGTAAATTCAAGGAATCCAATATTAAAATAATAATGAAAAATTTAATGAATTATACTTATGTATTGAAATGTTTTTAAATTCATTTTTTTTTATTTGTATGTTTATTTTTACAGGAACAACTAGAAATAAAGTGGCTCTAGCTCCTGGCCACTCGCTTATGGATTGGATTCGTTTGGGTAATTCTGGAAATGATTTGACTGGAGTTGGTGGTAAGCTGTTGTCTGTTTCAAAATCAGAATTAGCAAAACACAACAAACGGACTGATGCTTGGTTAGCTATACGTGGAACGGTCTATAATGTTACCCAATATATGGATTTCCATCCTGGAGGTGGTGATGAATTGATTCGTGGAATTGGCACAGATGCTACTAAATTATTTTCAGAGGTAATAGATACTGAATAATAGACATTGTAATTGTGTTAACAGTTAACAAATTGTTTACAAAAGATTATGAACAACAGATACATGCTTGGGTGAACTATGAATCAATACTGCAGAAGTGTGTTGTTGGAAGATTGGTAAATGAAGAACTCTTCAAATTACCTGAGGTTTTGAAAACGTCTACAGATGTGTCAATCAATGATTTTAATATGGACTGGTTTCAACAACTTGGCTTTTTATGTTTTGTATTTTATACTAAAACACCATATCCTGAGGTACATAAGCACAAAAACATTATTTTCTCAATGAAACTAATTGTATTTAGTCTTGTTACAACTAGAATAGTTTGAAATGTATTTAAATAAAAATTATTTGGTTCCATGATATTTCCTCTAAAAGTCATAAAATACATTGTTTGTGGCATTGTTCAAATTATTTGCTCTTATTTATTTGATTAACTAATAATTTTATTATAATCTTCAATTTCGTATTATAATAATTAATAATAATTGTATAGTTAGTATTAATGAATTTATTATTTACTTATTATACAACATACAGATATTGCTATATATTATTATTATAGTAATTATAACTTATTCAGCATTTTTGGTGTGTATATTTATTTTTTAGTTTTATATATATTTATAATTTTGACTTTATTATTATATTTCAAAAATTATAACATTTTTAAATTGCATTTAAATTTCATTGTTTAATATTGCTCTTGGTCTTTAATGAAACTTTATTGCTTACTTTATGTCTATAATTGGATATAATATTTTAACTTTATATTATTGATAATGATTGCGATTATCAAAGTAATTATTTGAAATTTAAATTTCTGTTAAAATATAGTTTTTTTTTTTTCATTTTTTTCTCTGACTTAATATTTTAATATTGATTCCAAAAAAATATAATCTATTTTAAACAACATTATTTATAAATAAATGAATAAATAATTTTATTATTTATACAAATTTGTTTCAGGTATCTATTAAATTAAAACGGCCCAATGAAATAGTTTTTTCATTGAATGGAAAAGCAAAATGCATCACTCTTCATAAACCTGTCAATTGGCCTTGTATTGTTAAAATTGTAGGCGATATTGGAAAAGTTCAAGTTAAACTAATAAAAAAAGTGCTTGGACTTTGGCCAACTTTTGGAACTGTATCAATAACCAATAATATTCAAGTTGATTATTGGAAATGCGAACTGATTCAATCATATGATGTCACTCATAATGTTAAATTTTTATTATTTAAGTATGAACAGAATTTGTATAATCATGTTTACCCTGGGCGACATGTTTATGTAAAAGCAAAAATAAATGGTATTTATTTATTAATTTACTAAAATAATATTTTAAATCTTTTTTTAAACTATTTAAAAAAATGTATTCTAGGTCTTGATGTATCTCGCCCATATACTCCAGTATGGCCTATAGTCGACACAACTGAATATGGAAACATTTTAGAGGATACTTTGTGTTTGTTAGTAAAAAGTTATCCAAAAGGAAAATTAAGCCAACATCTTTGCTCTTTACGCCAAGGTGACTTTATCGAAGTAAGCCGACCACAGGGCAGTTTTGAGTGTTGGACATCAAAAACTAATTTAATTTTAATAGCTGCTGGTACTGGCATTACACCTATGTTACCAATCATATGGAATGCTTTGCATTCACCCATTAAAAAGTATTTAAATCACAATGAAAATAATCAATTACTCATCTATATTCAATACCATTACTCATGATTATAGGTATAATGTTTCATTATTGTTCTGTAACAAAAAAGAATCAAACATAATTTGGAAAAAATATTTAGATCAAAAAAGTGCCACTTACTCATCAAGGTAAGATTAATTGATACTTTATGTTTTGTAATTTAATTTTAATAATTTGATTGATTTTGTAGACTGACTGTACGTTATATTTTATCAAAAGAAGAGAACCATGAGGGTGATAATAAAGAACATATCGATGAAAATGTAATTAGTAAAAATTTTCCTACATTAAATGAAGATTCGATGGATAAATATGGTATATGCATATGTGGCCCCCCAGGATTTAATAAACTATGTGAAAAGTAACTATAATCATTACTTATAAGTTCAAAATAATATTATTATCATTAAAATATTATTTATTCAATAGGATAATTATTCAGAGAGGTTTCAAAAAAGATGACTATTTTATCTTTGGTTAACATATTTTATTATAATCATTGTTTTTTCAAATACAAGTATACCATATAGTATTTTTGAAAATATATTTTTGATTTTGATCAAGATGAACCAAGTAATATTATGATTTATATTCTATGTTATTTTTTATAAAATATAAATGTGTTAATATGTAATAATGATATCTAAAACCATGTTTGATTCTTATTTGATATTATAACATTTACTTAAGTTAAAATTATCAATTATTAACTTCTTTCTAGAATAAATAAATAATTGAGATTGTGTAAAATGTATTAAGTAAAATTAACAAATAATTAGTGAATCTACATGAAACAATTTTGGAGCACATCTACCACTAAGTAAATTGGTGAATTTGCAGCTAAAACTAACGGTAACAATTTTTAGATATAATTCCTACTTTGATTAAAAATGATTTAAGATTAAAACATGGAATTCATAATTTTTATAAATTTTCCTAAATATTGTTGAGAATTAAAAATAACTCAATCATATAATAATAATTTATTACATCATAAAGTTACAGTGCATATTAATTAAAGTACATTTTATTTTTAAGTATAATAATAATAGCAAACTAATTTGATATCGATGAGGTATTATATGAATCGATTATAATACAAGCAATAATCATGCAGTTAGTTATTATTTTGATAACACAATTTTAGTTGATATTATAACTTTTAAAAGTTTGTTGTAAAATAACCTATATCCTATTTAAAACATACAAGTAATTGATTAAAATTATTAACTCTCATATGAATTTGTTATATATAAAACTATTTAAGCATACCGAAATTTCATTGGTGTCAGTTTTTTGTTCGGTGGTGATTGATTTTCGCGGGTTAATTTCACAAGTAGAACTGGAATAAAGCCTGGATATTGATGGAATCTCGTTTAAAGGTGCCAAAAGAGCAGCTTTTTTTCCATCTAATTTCATCAAATCCATATCTATGGTTTGTGATTTCTCAGCAATCTTAAGTTAAAGAATAGTTTATAGTTAATATAATATATTTTGAAATGTACCTACTACCTATGTGATTTAGATATAAATGATATACAACATTGTTGTAATTTACTATTTGAGTATTAAAATTGATTTATCTTGATTCAATTACTACGAAATTTTAAAGAATTTTTTGAATTACAAAATAATTGTACACCTTAATTGACATCTAGTTGTATTTTTTTAATTATACCATTGTCTAAGAAAACTTCAGATAAGTATTCAAATTATAGATTGTGTTATACTATAGAAATAATAAGAACATAAACAATAGTTTTATAATAAAAATATGACCCTGTTTGATTTATTAAAATTTACAGTTCATTAAACCAGTGCTTCTCAAACATTTTTGTCAGATTTTGTAGGTCTCCTAAATTTATTGTTAAATTGTCAAGGCTCCCTTAATTAAAATCATTTATTATTATTATTATTATTTTTTTTAATAATGTATTAAAATTACAAGTGCTATTTCACACAGCTTAACTATTGATATGTATATTAAATTAATGTTTTTTATTTACTTGAAAACATTTTTATTATATTGTTAACTACATCTGTACATGTAAAAATACAAGAAAATTAAGGCATAAAGAAAAAAGTTCAGATAAAATAACTATTTCAAGGCCTAATAGAATAATAATATAGCCTAAGAGGCTGTGGTTCCCAGTTTGAGAAGCACTGCATTAAACTACTATTTCTAAACAAAAAGTGCCAAAAGGTCTACGTTACATATGAGAATTAATGTGCTTATATTGCTATGATAAATATTAATTTTAACCAATCAATGTGCCTAAGTTACATGTATAGGTATGTAACCATCTAATAACTTATTATAAACAGGATAAAAATTAAACATAGCATTAAAAATTATATCATAGCAGTTAATTAATCAAGAGTTATTATTTTTAAACATAAATTGAATTTGACTGCTCACATACCTGTGAATTAGATGTGAAATTGTCATTCCCCAAAGCTGTAAATGTCAAGAAGAAATAAAAATATAATTAATTTAATTTTATAAAAACACAATTTTATGTAGTTCGTTTATGAGTTTGTTTCATGCCCATGGGCGTGCCCAGACCTGTATTTCAGGGGCTGTTTACTATTCTTTTGGGCCCTATCTTAACAAAACGTGTGACATAACTTTAATTTATTATTGAATACTGTAATTAGTCTCGATGAATATTTTTTCCTTGAATCTCATACATTTTTCCTAGATAGCTTCAACTACGTATGATTTGTATTTTTGTAGTCCATTACTGCTGAATACACACTAACTGTTATATTATCATAATACATTTTTGCAAGAACATTTAAAACATTTTGTTTTATTCTGTCTATTACGAAAAGTCATTTATTTTTTACCAAATATTTTAGAATAAATCACATTCAATTTGAACAACATCAGTTAAAATACAGGCCCATTACTCTTAGACTTAAATTATAGGGCCCCGTTTAATAAATATTTCAGGGGGTGCCCGAACACACCCGGCACCTCCCGTGCACACGCCTATGGTCATACCATATAATAATAATATTATGGGTATCCCATCAATAATATTAATAATACATTAATATAATAGTACATTTTATTGGTACATTATCGATCGATTTGACGGCCATTACTTACAATACAGTGGCATATTTAGATTTTAACCCCCCCCCCCCCCCCCCCCCAAAAAAAAAAAAAAAAGTTAAAAAGTTATAAATAACTTGGTTTGAAGGTACAAAGAAAGATAATATTAATTTATATAATATATCATGTAATAACTCTTCATTTTTATTAGGGATATTATTGAATCACTTATTTTTTAGAAAAATTTTAAAGCCTCCTAAAAAAAACTTGAAAATAGGCCACTTTAACAATATACTATCGATATTTACTTGTAGTTTGTTGTAGGCCAGTATTCGACACTATATTTTTTAGTTTCATATAGACTACGACCATTTCCGGACGGTTTTTCGCTATTTCTACTACGCATGTTTTTCCCAGAGATATTAACGCCACGGATACGTGATAAAAATCTTCTCCCGCGGTCTTGTCAGCAATATCTATCAGCGAAGACGTGTAATTATTCACAAAATCCATCTAAACAAAACAATAATTGAATCAATATGAATGTCAGTTGTAACTAACGTATATTTTGTTTTAAATTGTGTTATACGGGTACTAACCAAATAGTTGTAGTTTTTAAATCTGTTGAACGCTTTTAGACCCGTCGCAATTTCGAACATCACCTGCGTAAGTAAACATTTTTTATAAAACAAATTTTCAAGACATGTCTAAATTACCTACTATTACTACTATACCTAGTAAAAAGTATTATATTAAAAAAAACTCCAAGTGAGTATTTTAAAAGCAAGATTAAAAAATAAATAAAAATTAGTGCAGTAATTTATGATGTAGACGCCACACCCTTATGTGTTGTCTCTATCTTACAAAACCCATTCTTACATCTACATAGTAAATTTTCGATCAGTAAAACCAATTTTAGCTTCTGGGTTGTTAGCTTTAATATTAGAATAAACTGATCTAACTTAAAGGTAAGAACATTATTATAATATTATCTATTTCTTCCGGTAGGTATTTTAGATTTTATGTAAAATATTATAATTTAAAAATACTCATAGCTAACTTACAGATTAAAATATTGTAAAAAAAACCTATGTTTGCGTTCTAATCGTACGCGATTGCAGTCTTTTTTTCAACTATCTGTAGATTGGTTCATTAATGAAATGTTTCTCCACTTCTCTTAGCAACTTCCTTTAATTTTTTATAGGAACCTAAGTAATTCTAACATGATCTGCTTATTAGTGATTAGTTTATATCATTATTATTATTTATATGTTATCTATGCGTGTGACAATATTTTAATGGCGTATCGAATTTTGTACCGTGCACAGCAAGCGACTCCAAAACTATAAAATAATAAAAATAAAAAAAGGTTAAAAAATAAAAGGTTAATAAAGGTTAAAAAATAAAAAAGGTTATACAGTCTACATATTGGTTTAATTATTTTTATTTATTGGTTTAATCCTAGCGATCCATTACAAAATACAAAAAGATACAGATAATATTCTTACCATTAAGTTTGAAAATAAATCAGTTTAATATCATATAGGTAATAAATATCTTATATAATAAAGCATGCGGGTGTGGCGTCCTATGGATTAGTTCTGAATATAAATAAATTAGTTAATTAACAATATTAATTAATTTACCAGAAAGAAATGTAGTATTTGTATAATAAATTTAAGTAACTTAACTGTTAACTTATTATTTTGTTAATGCCCAAGCTTGACACATACGTACCACACCGAAACTAAAAGTGTCCACTTTTGTAGACATTATTTTGCTTTGGCAAAAGTCATCGGGGAGATAAGGTTTAGTACCACATACACGGCTAACATTGAAACCCACTGGTTCTTTGTTCGTTTCTTCCATCGGACCGGTTCGAGCAAGACCGAAATCTCCTATTCGAGCTTCGAAGTTTGAGTCCAAAAGAATATTGGCGCTGAAAAGTAAAAAAAAAAAAGGTTGTAAAAGAATATCAGTAATAAAATTATAATACATCTGTTTTGATTTCAACAAAGATATTTTAATATATTTACAAAATAGTTATTGTAACTTATTGTGGATAATTACACATTTTCGAATACAAAATAAAACGCGATGTATGTATACGGTAATATTTACCTTTTTATATCGCCATGAATTAAAGGTATTTCCATGTTATGTAAAAATTGAAGTCCTCTCGCTGTTCCTAGTGCTATGTTTGCACGCCTTGACCAAGACAATGGTTTTGTTCCGTTCTATATATACAAACAAAAGCGTGGTTAGGTTATATTTAGGGCTGGGATTTTAATACCCTAAAGAAATCCTTTTATAACCTAAAAACTCTAAACAATGCACTACCATTTTTATTTTTAATAATTTTAGTATAAATAAAATTATAATAAATTAATTAATTAAAAGACGGAAAAACTCATAAAATGCATTATAAAAATGACTTTAAATTTATTCAAAAAATATATTACAAGTGTATTTATTATAATATTAGGATAAATTTTAAAAAAAGCTGTACATAAAGCTAGATATCATAGATTTGTATTTCGTTTAATCTGAAAAAAAACGCATCGTTTTACTGTTTTATCATTTTTATTCCTAAGTTTTGACACATTTTAACAATTTTCCGATAATATAATACGAACTACGAGTACCTACTTATAATCTGTTATAATTATATAAAAACCATGTTGGTATAAACTTTTGGGTTTTTGCGGTATGCGATTATTTTGTAAACTTTTCGATTTGTACGATATAGAGAACATAAAATTATAATTTAGCTAATATAATATGAAATATTAGTTATAATAGATGTCGAAGACAAAGAATATGTTAGTCAATCCTATTTTGCAGGTTTATACAAAATATTCTTACTTCCTTGTGTATTTACGAAACACAATACATTATGTGGCAATAACGATAATGTAAAAATAAAATGTTACTTTACTTTAAAAAAATAAGTTATCATGTGAGTTATTAAAATTAAAATTTATATAATATGATTATCTTTAAAAAACCAATAAGAAATGTCATAGTTATTTAATCCTCGTGAAACAGTCTAAACATATTATATAAACTGAGCAATCCGTACTTTAAGTTGTAGACGATCTTCCAGTGATCCATTTGCCATGTACTGGTAGATCAAACAAGATCCAGTCGCGTGGAAACAAAATCCATACATGGGAAGTACATTGTCATGTTTGACTGCGTTTAAGTACATTATCTCTTTGGATGGATTTAAAATTTCGTCTCCCAAAGTGTGCATATTAACAACTCTCTCGGCTATTCCCTGAAAACAATGTATACATTACTGATAATACAAACCTCATATTTATATGATCATAGGTGTGTTCAGAGAAAATACAGAACTTGTATAACGGGGCAGTTTTAAATACATGTTTAATCATAGGTAACCTAAAATGTTTGAAATATTACTGAAATTTATTTATTTATTATCACAAAATTGATGTAAATATAAAATAAAATTTAAAATAATGCTATTATAATTTTTAAACTTTTATTAAATCTAATTAATCATATGGGTGATTAATATATTAATTAATTGCTACAAAATATTTTTCAAATATTTGTGTTCATTGCTTCAATGTTGATGTAAGGCATTTAATTAGTGTGAGTAACATGAGTTTAATTTTTTTTTTAATTTCTTACTCAAAACTACAATAGGCAGTTATAAAAATGTCTTAGAAAAAACTGATTGAACATAATATATTTTCTGAACAACGAAGATGGAAAACCTGTACTTGTCAGCAAACGTCAATATAGTTTGTTAGGGTTTTTAATAATTATATTTTCAAATATTATTTTGTATAACTGACCTCAGACTTCAACCGTTTGATAGCCACATCCGTGTGTCGCCAATTTCCTTTGTACACCACTCCAAAACCTCCTCTGCCCAACACGCGGTTCTGATCCCAGTTTTCCGTTGCCACTGCGAGTTCGTCGTATTGGATTCGTTGCATGTATACCTCTGAAGAATTTCTTCTATAACTGCAGGTCTCGGTGGAAACTGTGCGATTGCAAGAATTCCATCGATTGTTGCGGACATATGACCAAAATATTTCGTGCAAGTTGAAGTAAACAGACAAAAAACAAATAAACAGAACGAAACCCATAATGATTACAAAATAGAAGTAATCGATTTTCCATTTTTTGCATAGACTATATTCATCTATAAGGATGATTGGTTTAGTAGAAGACGTGCAGGTGATTTTTCTCAAGTCTTCGATCTGAAAAATCGACGAAAAACCATGTATACGGAACACTGTTAAAATAATTATGTATTATAGTGGTTCCCAAAAAGTGACCCGCGCTTCCTTAGGAAGCGCATACACTTATTGTGGAAGGCGCAAGGCAAATATTAATATTGTACATTACACTATCAAATATTTAGACTTTTAGACTGAAAGTAATTTGATTTTATTAAAATAATAAAAATAAAAAAAAAATTTTATTTATTTATGGAAGGCACGATTACATTTTTTTTTTTGTTATGGAAATGCGTGAACCAAAATAGTTTGGGAAATGCTGATATATTAGATTCTCGGGCATATACATGAAACTAGACATTTCAATTAGATCGGGTGAAAATATTAACACTCAAAAAGATTATATTTCACTTCAAGAATAGTATAACGATGAATATGTTATCAATAAGAGATATTAATTTTTCGGTAGTTGGCATTTCCTCAGATTAACCCTTGATTGTAAAAAATCTTTTCCTCACAAACATATACAATTTGTTAGGTATTCCGAAACGTGCATTTTACAAAGTATTCGAATACAGTACTATTGTTATACAATGAACTTATGTTGTACTTATGTTCTAATACTACTAACGGTAAATTATAAATGTTAGTGCAAGTTTCGTATAGTCGTTTTGTAAATATTAATTTTGACTAGACTATGAGCCTAATTATACTATAATCTCATCACGTTTAGTTGCTCTGAAATGTTGAAGACCTAAGAATATTTTTTCTCTTTGTGTTACAGGCTTTGCAACCCAAGTATTAAAAGTGGTTGTCGGTTTTTGATTCAGATTGGTTTATAAAAACAAAATAATTGATTTTCATTTAAATTAATTTAGTAATTAAAGGTATTTTTCGATATTATATTGATCATATACTGCAATCTAAGATAATTTTTATTTATTTATCGCTGCATAGTGGCAATAAATATCACTTTCCTTGGTTGTTATCCATATGATACTAACTCTTTATATTAACAGTGTTTTAGTTATTTTAAAGTAGTCACAAATTGAATTATTAAGAATAAAAAAAAAAAAAATTGTAAATTATAATATTTAGAGTTATGATTTTACAATTTAAATTACATGATTTTTTATGAATTTTTAATAATTTAGTGAGGTGTTTACGTCATTCATCAACAAAAATATCTCGACATAGTCGGTAAAAAATGATCAAATTACACACCTTTGATCTATGTTCTATTATAACAGTCCTTAGGAAACATTCACATTGCCACGGGTTTTTTGACAACGTTATAGTGTCTAAACTTGGTAACAATCTTATTACTTTATCATTCAATAATGTTAACTTGTTATTATCGACGTACAAAACCTAAAAAATTGGTAAATCAATGATGAATAACAATTTTAGTTAACAGCTAACGTATATATAATTTTTCTAACCTTTAAACTTTTGGGCAAAAGATTAGCGTCCAATGTCGTTAAACCATTTCCACTTATATCCAACAAGGTAATGCGATAACTGGTCAGATCTGGTTGAACTTTGAACAGGTTATCACTCAAAATTAAATGAACAAATAACGACGATTTGTTCTCGAAAACAGGAAAAATCGTTGGAGCTGTAGTCAAGTTTTTGTTTGAACATTGGATAGTGGTCGCATTTTCGGTTGGCAAAAAATAACATTCGCAAATCGTAGAACAATTTTCTATTCGATCAGCTATAATCCCTTTACAGAAATACACAAAAGGAACGCGTTAGGTATGCCAAATCATAATTTTTGACGTTCTTAAATCAATCTTACAATAATCATTTTCTCATGAACAATATATCCACCGTAAATCGATATCGTAACAGTGATTTTCAGCTCGGTGTGGGAAATATTTAGTCCTAAAATTGTGACTATATATTAGACTGTTTTCCATTGGTGCAGATGCGTAACCGCGAAAAACAGTAAAAAAAGAGGTAGGGGCGGAGAGAGGGAGGCTGCCAAAGTGTAAAACTACTGATTTATTACGATGACATAGTGACATAACGGAATAAGTAAAAAATAAGTCTAAACGATCTACCAACGTTGGTTCAAACCCAGCGAAATATGAACTTAATTAAAACAATTGCAACTCAAGGAAAAAAATTAGGATTTACAGAGCTCCCTACGCATAAACAACGGAAACCCACTGTATATTCAATAAAACTTATCATTCAGTACACATCGGTCTAAAAAAAATTGTCGCTCAACCAACCTGCGACGGTTGTACGAGTTTGAAAAAGTCAATAAATAATACTAATACGTAATACGTGTATCATAAAATATCAATCGGATGTTGGGTTGTTTTATTCCGCGGATTTTTAGTTGTATTTCGGGGACTTTTGGTTTCCTTTAACAAGATAATCAAAATCACACCCTAAAACAGTCGAAAGAATCGAAAGTCCTTTTGGATACATTGTAAGCCCTTCTGTCGCGCTCGCTCACCCAGCTGGAAGACGGCCGTCCTCATCACCCCACCGCAATACTTGTTGGCGTCGCCCGGACACTGGGCGGAGCACTCGTCGTCCCTCACTTTGAGATCGTAGCTCGGCGGAGCGTTCGCGCACCAACACGTCTCCCTGTACGAGAGCCCGTAGTACCGGTAACCGTTCCGGTAACAGTGTTTCGAGCAGATTTTCGGCGTGTTCACGTACGGGAAGTGGATCCGAACAGTGATCCCGTCGTCGTTTCCAGCCGGCTTGGCGCCGACGCTGGCCGCAGACTCGACGTAGCAGCCCATGTAATTGTCCCCGGCCACCCGAGACGTTATCAGACCGGTGGTGAACACGTTGTAATGGCCGCGGCCGCCACACTTGTGATCCGACGTCGAGCCGCCTGGGCACGTGGCGTCGCAGTGGTACGCGTCGGCTCTCGCTTCGAGCGACGGGCTCACGAAACTGCACACGCACTCCGTTCTGTGACACACGCGCGACGTGCACGTCCACTCGTAAGTACGATAATTATTCACAGCCTATTGCGATACATACATATGTCTACAATTGCGTGGGTGGCCCCGGCGGCGTTCGGCGACGGGACACCCCTATGGTTGGAAATAATTAACGGGATCGCATTGGTTTGCCTGTACCCTGCGCCCTAGTCCCTAACACGGATCTGGGTGCACAGTCGAGTCCGGGCAACGTACACGATCGTCAAGAAGCGTTATCGCCGAAATGCCATAAGGTCTGCTATTTAGCGCACGTGAAATGTTTTAGGTACTTGTCTTACCACACAATATTTTCAAAGCCAAACCAGCTACATGCGAATCGTAATTTCTGTTGGATAGCAACTGCTGCTGAGTGTAAAAATGTACAGCACTGATACAGTTCTTTTACGCCTCGATCGTTATACCTTTCATGGTTATTTAGCGAAATATCAACACTTGTAAACAAATTAACAAAAAAAAAAACAAAACCGAAAAAATCGTGACAGTTCTTATAGCGCGTTTATATAATATACCAAAAATATGTCAATAAATATAAATATGACGCATTGCGTGCGTCTAAGGTTTTAGTTCGAGAGATGCTTGGAGTTCAGTACTTCTCTAAACACATTCAAATATTCGTAAAATTTGTATTTAAAATGTGTGTGATTTTTTTAAGTATTTCGATTTAGAATACTGACATCGAGTGCTCATGAAAAAAATGTTGATTGCATTAAAATATAATATCGATTTAACAGTTATTAAATTTGTATAAATACTAAATAACCACTAGTAAGTGTTGTTTTTTGGCTTCATAAATAACTTAATAGGAAAATTTAGTGATTTTTAGAAGCGACTAATTTAGGTAGGTACAATATGTAATATAATCATTCGTAATTGGACTAATTTGTTTATATAGGTATATATATATATATATATATATATATATATATATATTCTACACAGCACAACAATTAACTCCTATGTAAACCTTTGTAATAGTACCTAAAATGCGATCACTTATTGTTTCATATATTCTATATTTACATATACTTATATATATGGGTGTATCATCCAGGGGCGTATTTAGACTTACTTCTAGGGGGGGAAGGCGACTCAAATTTTTTCTTTAACTCAGACTCAACATTTACAAGTAAAATTTTTGGTAATATTTACATCAGGTGAATTTTTAATATTTGTTGTTTTTTTTTCTTTTGATCTAATGCCGGATCCACTTAGTATGGTCTTTTTGTGTAGTTCTTTTTTAACACCTATCTGTGTTTTGAAAGTTTCGTATGTGTTTTATCTAATTTTTCACCAAGTATGGACTGGATCTTCAATCAAAATAATATATATTATTTATCGTTATGGGACATATAAATATTATAAGCAATTGAGCGTTTAACGCTATAAATAATTTAAACGTTATAAAAAATTTAGCGTTTTGCGTCATTTAAATAAGTGTAAAATTTGAAACGTTTTCAAATGTAGTAATACTATAAAATAAATCATAATTCTTGTTTCTTAATAAAATACCCATTACTTATATAAAAATTGTTTTGGTCTAAAAATTGTCATGGGGGGGAAGGGTGGTGGCCCCATCACCCCTCTCAAATACGCCACTGGTATCATCTGCCTAACACTAATAACATTAATACCAATTAAATTATACACTGTACAGAATTTAATTGAAATTACGCCATTTGTTATGTAAGTATTCTTATGTGTGTTTTCTCAATAGATACTCGTTTGTTGACCATCGATTTATCCTGGGGATTATTGAAGTTTTACTTGGCCCGTTTATGGTGTTAAGATATAAAAACAAATGTATTTAAACATAAATAAGGCATTAAACTAGGGTACGGCATTATTGGCAGGGTAAAAAATAAATTGAAGTATTCTTCAACCAACACCGAGGTGCAACAGATATAATGTCTGATAATATTGATAATACTGAGTCTCTTGTCGAAGAACGATTCGAACTGTATGTGAACAACGTATTTGGTGACGAGATCAACACCAAAAATACAAGTGTCTCTAATAAAAAATACGTTTAGCTACTAGCATCACTAGTAAATATTCATTTTTAATTATTAACGTGTTAATATACAATATATAATATAATATAATATATACAATATTGTGATGAAGTTGTCTGTAATTTTTATTTTATAATAAGAATACTTACTACCCGTAATATTTTACACGATAAGTGTAGGTAATATGTGATAACAGCTAGTAGAATACAGTAATTTGTTTTTGATAAGTTTAAAAATTATATTATTATCTAAACATTGAATACTTATAAGCAGTTAACTACTAGGTAAATATTTTTATTTTTACGTAGAATATTTCGAAAAAATGTTCTGTTATAGAGTTTAAAATTTAAAAAACTTTATGTTATTAAAATTTCTAAAGCGTAAAAAATGTCAAGATAAATAAAACCATAATAACTAACAAATAATGCATACATATTATAACTAAAGATATCTTAACGATTGTAATAAAATCCAACATTTTTAAAAAAAAAAAACTTCCTAGTACGATTCTCCAATAACTATATGGGAATTTTGGAGTAGGTTAATCCAAAAGTCCCACTGCAATGAACATGTTGTATAATAATTTCCGTAGCCGTTCATGATGCAAACATATGAATTAAGGTAATATACGTAACGTGATATATTAAAAATCGTGTGCAATATATACATAAAACACCAACTTTTTCTGTTTCGAATCTTTTAACTTCCCCGTCCCCGTCCCCGTCATCGTCCCCGTCCCCGCCCCCTCATCGTTAATCGAGTTCTGTTGATGGTAAAAAACGTGCAAAAATATAGAAAAACTTTTTTATTTAAACAATTTATAGAACTTACTGCGATGCGAGTGCGGCGTACGAATACCCTCGGTTGTAGCAACTCGAAACACACAACTCTGATGTTAGCCATCGAGGAAATGTTATGTTCCATCCTTCCATCACTGGATACATCCATGAGTTTCGAAAACATCCAAAAAGTTTTTCAGACAGATTCCCGGTGCCTGCGAACAGCAACGGTTTATATTTTTACTATAGTCTATCTAGCATTATGCTTACGGTTATCAGCTCCGTCCCACTATAAAATTATAAGAAAACAGAATAATTATTCGTAAGTTAATGCATAGTTCTGGGCAATCCAATTGTAATATTAATTTATAAATTAAACTTATGAAAAATGTATACGAAAATTTGGCGCACATAGTTTCAAAAATTTGACATTCGGAATTATATCAATCATTCTAACCGATTAAAACATTAAATATACATAATACTTTATGTTAGGGTAAACAAATAAATTCTCTTAATGTGAATTGTTTAAAAAAAAATAAGGACTTACCAATCCAATCATTTTCGTAAACGCTTATTGAGCTAGAACCACCGCAATATTCCGATTCGTCTCCTTCACATTTTTTGCACTCTTCTCGATTTTTTTGTTCGCTTATGCCTGGTTTTTCGTGACTGCATTCGCAATAATCCCTGTTAGTACACGAGTGTTCACGTAAGTGTATCGTAACATATACATATTTATGTGGTAGCAAAGCAAGAAAGGTAGTTTGGTGAGGGGAGACTGTTACAGAAGATCGATCGGGTTTATATGTTGACGTTTATAAATTATATTATACACATTTAATTTTTAAAATTTAAAACAATTGATACAATGAAAAAAATATATAAAATTCCGACTACGCAATCTTTTAAATTTTTCATATATTTTAAATATAGGTTAGGTTAATTGTTGAAAATGATGATAAGTATCAAACTGTATTAACCCCTTTCATCGAATCCGGTCCGATTTGCCGTTTCCTTTTTACGACTGACCCGAGAGAAGAAATCATCACCACCACCACCACCATCATCACTAACCCTGTTTAATGAGTAATCTTATGGAGTATTTATAAGAATAATTGTTAAAGTATAATTTAAAATAGAGAACATTAAAAAACAAAAAAAAAAAAAAAAATTAAAAACATTTAAAATCGTACTACCAACACACGTGTAAAAGATAGATCGAAAGCAAATACACGATAATTCACTCACGTCTACGGATATTAAACCGATTGAATTGTTATTCTCTCAGGAGTCGATGTTAAACCAAACCGATAAATATTAGAAACTGCGGTTCTCACTACTTTCAAAGTATGATGAGGGAATTATGCTTGACAAGAGTAAATTATAATATAACATACGCGAATATATTTTCTAACGAAATGAATTTTTTCACGCGATTACGCAGCCAGTATGTACTCCGTTTGTTCAGAGGTACTGACACAACATATTGCCAAGAGATGTACTTCATTTGGCACGGTCTTGGACCTGTTTTGTGGTGCCGGAGGGAATGTTATACAGCTGGCGTTGATTTGTGACCACGGTAAGCTTGATCATACTACGATTGAACAGTACTATAAATCAACGCAATAATATGATAGGCTCGTGTTTTTTTTTTTTAGTTATCGTCATCGACTTGGATCTAAAAAAAAAATAGCTTTGACCAAAAAAAAACGCAGAGATTTACGGAGTGGCCCACCGGATAGATTTTAGGGTGGGAAATTCTTTCTTGGTGGCCGCTAACCTCAGGGTGGACGCCGCTGTCACATCACCGCCGTGGGGTGATCCCGGGTACGTAAAACGAGCAAATTTTGACGCCAGAGACCTTCGTGGACGTGAAACTGGTGGCGTGGCAGCTATTATTCGGATGGCACGTGCAGTTGCGCCTAGGGTGGTTCTGCACGTACCGAAGAATATAAAGCCCAAGTACGCGTTACGCGATATCATAACATAATAATAATAATATAAAAACGTGTGACGTGTACAATACTTAATATCGACCTCCGAGACAGCGAAAATGTCATATTTTAGTTAAAAACAGATACTAGTTATAAGGGATTTTCAAATACTTACTGCAAACGATAAGTGATATTATAGAAACCTGTTGCCTTACATTAAAATTAATTGATTAATTGATTAAATCAAATGATACTTTTTATTTTCGTTTCACTATTCCGTGCATCGCAGTGTCTGCAGATGGCAATGGACAAGAGGTTCAGTCGAATACAGTACGAAAGTGTATCGATCGACAAAAAACCCAACTGTCTAAACCTCTATCTTTCAAGAGTACGTATTACAATACTATTACCATTTCTGCCATAAATATTTTATCATCCGTGGACGACGTTGAAATTCTATGTCTCACGTTATTAAAAGTACCTATGATATATTTAAAGCGCGTTCATTTCGACTTTCATTTCAGATCCCCATAGTAAAGTTCCAAGTTTTTTTTTTGTACTAACTCTTTTCAATTGTTTTAAAAGTAATAGCGGCTATTTTACGTTGGCATTGTGTTATCGTTTTTAGAATGACACTCGTGCACGAATAATACCACAGTTTAAACTTCAAAATCGGTGCAACTGGATAATCCATGTGGCTAAAGAACTTTCAGTGTATATACTTATAAATCGATAACACGTATGCTAATTTTATTTTCTTTTTTCTAGCATTAAATAGACAACAAAAATCGAGCGTCTTCGTACAGAGAACAAGTTCATGTACAAGAAGTATTTAAATAAGGTTGCCCGATTTTTAGAAACTTGATTTTAATCAGATTATTGAATCTATTAAGCACAACGTAAGCTAAAAGAACGAGGAACAATATATTTTGTTATTATTATTAATTAAAAACAATTTTTTTTCCTAGATCATCTTCATCCTACCAAATATACGAAAATTACAAGAACTCGCATTCAACTAATTTCGGTTCTTACTCAACCGAAAACAACGAAATTTGTTTGAATGCACAGAGAAGTTATTGAAATATTTATTTACTTGGAAAATAGAAACCGCATATAAATATTAGTGCAATACACAGAAAACCTAACGTAACCTAAATTGGCCTTAGAAATGTCCTGACAAAATATTTAAGTTTATGCGTCCCCGTTGAACATAACAATAACTGAATACAAAATAAAAAACGAAAACTGTATATAAAATTGCGATGTCGTTTATCTTACTGTACTTACTCGCTAACCGCCGCGTACTTGTACTGTCTCTCGTTGCAAATGTAAAAACACCTATGCGGATCGATATTCTCCTTGAGCGTGTTTATATTTTTTCCGGGTAGCTTGAAATCAACCAAATTGAAACAACCAACCGGTTGGCCTAGTGGGTAATCTGCGTGTGACAAAAAAAAAAAAAATTAATCAATTGTAGACATGTTATAACAATCCAATATGGTTTCGTATACTCCCCATCGACCCTATCGAATATGTTATACATGCATAATTGTCTAACCGACGATTCCAGTGGAATAAACACTCAGTCTCCATAAACCACCGCATTTCTTCGTCTTGTCGCCGGAGCACGGGACGTTGCATTTCGCATCGTTTATTTTGAAACGTCTTGAAGGATATTGATTACCACACCAACAAGCAGTTCTGGAAGTAAATCGTATAATTACAACGACATCAACAATAATTATTATCATCGTAACGCTAAAAACATTTGTATACTATGCCTATACGTATCGAGCTATTAATATTATGCACTAGTAAACGGTCTGAACTGCTCTGTAGAAAACAAAATTAGTTCGCCTTGCAAGTGTCAACTAAGTCGCACGTGGCAGGCTTGATCGTCATTAACAATAATTGTAATAATAAATCATACTGTCGTTATTATACGTTCATAGGTATAATATAATTTAACTACAATTTGATTAACAATCAATAATAAAGAATTATACGATGGTCGTACAGTAGCACAACCTCAAACATCACAATAACAATAAACGCACGCGGTGATCGTATACAATGACACAACCGATAATAATATAAATAAATAAGTTGAATGTACAGCCATAAAACTTAATAATTATAATACTAAAAATAATAATAATAAACATTAGTCCGACAATCGACCGACTGATTCGGATAGTAATAATAATAATGTACGGTGACTTGACCAATCGGTACTAACAGCAGTTGGATTTATTATTATCACATTTCCTACAAACAGCGCCTTGTAAATAACGGGTACTTGCAACGTTAGGGATAATTTTCTAAGATATAAAATATAAAAAGTTCTGATATTAATACTTATAGTATTTAATAAATGTATACTTTATTTATATATAGCACCGGGCGTGTTATGTAGTTTTTATTGTTTGTAGGTATTATAGCTGTGTTTAAATACACCACCACTTATGGCTGATCGGAGCGTCAACACCGCGTACCACTACCTAAAAAACGATGATATTAGTACGCGATTATAGGCGATTCTATGAATATTTAAAAGTCGACTACGAAATGAAAACAATAATTTATAAAACTGTTCTAATTTATACGAATTATTATTGATTTGGGCTTCGATAATATTTTGTTCTTGATCAGTGGTGGATCTATTATTTTTTTCATGGTTGGTGCTATTTTACTAATAATGGTTCTTAATGTACGACTTCGTGACAAAAACAAACTGTTAATTTAGGGTTTAAATATTCAGGATAATCAATAGTGTTATGTGCAAGTATTTTTTTTTTATTATCTCTCTCTATATATATATATATAACGTACATAATGTTCCTTCATCATATAAACATTTTTTAAAATTATAAACAATTCAAATAAAGTCGAATTTTTAAGATAGTAAAAACTATATAATGCCGTTATTTAGCCATCACAGGTATACTGCGTTTCTCGGGCGTGCAAGTTAAAAACGGAAAACGTACAATTGTTTGATATTATTACCCCAGTTTTTCTCCGTTCGTAGTGCCCGAATATAGAAATCCTATTTTGAAACATTCTTCCGAACATTTTTGAGGAGTGTTGTCTTCGTATCGCTCGTGCGGAAATTTCAACAGCCTGTTCTTCTCGTCTCCCATCTTTTCCCCGTAGCATCCTAGGTAAATGGCTTGAGGATAACTCTCTTCGCCTAAAATGCGCATAATATAGCAATGATAAATAAAAAAAATGTAAGCCATTGAAATGACGCACGCCGTTTCAACATCTTTGGTGGAGCGACTATTTACTTGTATTTCGAGTTTTGAACATTTTAAAATGCGTTCGATCACACCTGGCCGACGAGATTCCGGCGCAAGACGAATCGCAATCGGCGTCGAACGACTTCATTAATTTGGACATGTAATTATGAGTGCAGCGACAAGATCTATATATATATATATATATATAAACATATAATATAATAAAGGCGTATTGACGAACATAATATTTCAAAGTAAACGTTAGTTGTATTTATCTTACGACTCGTTGAACTCGGCATAAGTATAATTTAATGCTAGGCAATCATTTGAACACGTTTCAGGTGTTTGAGATGTGACTTTTACGCCATTCGAAACGCTCAAATCTTCGTTTAAAAAACATCCCAAATATTGCGGACTGGACGCTAAAAGATATAGAAACATACATTATGCTTCTGTTATTACATTTTGAATACCCATGGAGTGATAATTTTGGTAATGATAAACAGTGGCTTATTACAAACGTTAAATTACATTTATATTATGGATCTATAATGCATGATATATCTATACTTTATATAGAGACTTAAATTTTGTTGAAGCTAAGATTTGTAAAGTTCAATTCTAACTAAACGTACCTAACTCTAATAGAGTCTACAATGTTCAGTTCGTATTGTCCATGTGCGCGGATAACAAAATAATCGTTCGTATCGACTATAGTGTTGTAAAATTATTGGTAATTTATTTTTAGGTAACTTACTTGATGAAATAACTTGTTACTTGTTATTTTTATGTTACTTTTTTAAGGTAATATTGGGAAATTTATTTTTCAATACCCATATACTCAGTTGAATAAAAAAAGTAATATTAAATATTAATTATTATTTATTATTAAAACACCTAAATGACTACACTGGACTCCAAACTTTTATTTTTTTTTTAAGAAAATTCATCCTTTATTTCTATTTAATATTATTTCTTCTTATATAAAGCATTGAAATATATTTTATAAAAATATAGTCATTAGCCAATATAGATATTTATTAAATTTTATAAATTCTCAATAAAATATCCTTCGTCCAATAACGTAAAATATCAACTTTTTATGTAGACACTCACCGGCCGAACCGATTGGCGCGAGGTACAGGCACTGTAGGACGGCCAAGTGAATCCATGGCAAACGGTTAATGAGACGTTCAAAGACCATCTGAGCTGCACTGCGATGTTGATATAGTTTATTATATTACAAGAGAAATACGTGTACGTAATACGACCGGCCGACGGCCCAAACACGTATCGTATATGGGCGTGTGGTTACGAACAAAAGTTATTTTCCTATTACGATATAGAATCCAGACCTAAGTATCTAATGGATCGTTGTGGCGTTACGGATTCGTCCGATGGTACGTCATCATGTTGCCGTACGAGGAGATCGTTTTTGATTTCGCAATAGAGTTGAAGCGTGACCGCGCGGAGAAGGAAACCGAAAAGGATTGTTAAAAACGAAATGAGGAAATCACTTTTGCACGTATACTACGGTCACGCGGTTGTATTATCGCGCAGAGTCGGTCCGTCGAACAGCGCTGCAGTATTCGTACTGAATATTTCGCGAAAAACGTCTCTCGCCAATTGTTCGTATTATTCATTAATCATTATTATACTGATTTTCAATGTTATCAGTATTTATTTTCGATTACCATCGTTGTTTTTGTTGTTATTATTATCACTACTACCTAAAATTTATAATTATTGGCCCGGGTAGGACAAACGATGAGGGAAGTGTTGTAGTGTTGTACTGTAGACTGCTAGAGCCAAGCTCACAAAAACTGCGCACACGTTTCCGCAACGTTCCACTATAGAACGTGATGTGCACGCCGTATAATAAATAATTTATTTATTTTTTTTTTTTTTTTTATCAATCCGTGGTGACTCAGGGCCATTGTATTTTCTATGTTTTCGAAACGATAGTTTTGTGTCGGTTCATTTGTAGACCACTGTTGGTATATTTTACGTATTATTGTGTACGATATGGTTCGACGATCGTCCCGCGTCCGTAAACTTCCGAAACCGCCTGAGTTCGAACCGATACGTTCTGATCATCTTGCACCGCTTCGGCCTCGACGCCCCCTGCCGTTTCAACGGTGTTTCTGACGAGAACCAGACGTCCGAACGAATGCGTCCTTATTGTATACGCACGACGGTATCACGACAGCAATGTACGACGAAAACATTATTGTTCGCTTGAATGACACGCAGGATAGTCGTTGTTGCATTCGGTACGATGTACATACTATGTACCTACGTTACATATTTTTATGAATTTACGCGTTTCCGGCGACGTACTAGTGTCCTTGTCACCGATAGAGCTTACACGTTTCCGCTTGTATTAGCGGTCATGTTTCCGCTCTGCAGCTGTCCGAAACGAAACTAGTACAGTTATTACAAGCAATAACGTGTACCAAGTTACATATATTGCTTCAGTTGTACAATGGAAGTTGCGATCGCTAAACGATCGTTTCACAGCCTCCGTTTCGGAAGTTTCGAAAATTCATCAAAATATTCCAATATGTATCTCGGGCTCTTATTTTTTTTTTTTTCTGTTACAATTATAGTTTGTACTAGTGATGAAAATCACATTTTGAATTTTAGACTAAAAAATCTAGATTTCGAAATTTAACATCCAAAATCTGGTTTTTCGGATTTCAAAATTTCAATATCTGAATTTGGGTTTAAAATCGTTGAAAATTGTATTCTAATTAAAAAATAAAATTATAACGGAATGTATAGTTATCAAAATTTTAATTTAAGTCATATATAAAAGTATACATTTTCAATTTTTCAAAATCCGAAATCTAATCTTAGAGTAAAATCCGTATTTTTTAGCCTTTATTTTATAAAATAAAAATATATATGAGATAACACAGTCCTAGTGATTAAGATCTAATTAGTTTTTTTCTTACAATTTATATGCTAGTACAAACAATGAACTTATAACTTTAAGAAGTTAACTCTTGAAATATGTTTTTAATATTTGACAGTTATATATTACGGTTTTTACGTATAAATGTATACAGGTTTTACCTACTTATTTTAATAATCTAATTGTAAAATATATACTGACATTAAGAAATTAAAATCACCCCCAAAACAAAATCCTTAGCAAGTCCCTGGAAATAGACACCAGTAAATAATTTAAGTAGAAAATATATAATTATTCAAACATTGTAATAATATTATAATAATTCTGCTGAATCTACGATTTCGAATCCAAAACAAAAGTAAATATATTATTTATTATAGCAAGTATAAAATTATTTATTAGATACCATAGAGAACGTCTCTCGGGATTAATAAGTATGATTACGTATTAAAAAAAAATTTGTCCCGATTATTTGCACCAAGTTTTTACTGTAAATTGTCAAACTTGACGTGTTCGGCGTGTTTTAATGTGTTGTACAAAATGACCTTGGTTCGCAAACAAGTAGCGCACTGTTTTTCCGCGTTACATCTATAGCCGTTTAAAATAAATTATAATACATTTTTGTTTAAAATTCAACAAATTAAAATAATCTCGCCTGATTAAAATTTATCGAGTCATATTATACTCATAATACTAGTATTTTATCACACACAAGTGGTTCTCAAAATACTTTGAATTATTATTATTATTTCATAGTTTAGAGTCGTAAATGGAGTTAAATGGACTACATGAAAGCACATTTTATCGAACTTTAACTATGAGTAAGATAGCTGAAAAGTTTCTCGGGATCTTCCTATAGTTACCACTTGAGTATTTTAATATTTTTATCTTAAAAATTTATTTATTGTAAGATCTTGGTGACTGCAGAATTTATGGAAGGTACAGTTGGTGAACAGTCTGCTATTGATGATTTTCTTTGATTAGCTAATTGATTAAGAATAGAAAAATTAGAAAACAGTTCATCAGATATGTATCAAAAACTATTATTAATTCGTTTACAATTATATAATAATCAATTATTAATTCATTAAAAAAAAAAAAAATTATTAATTCTCAACATTCAATTGTGAATAAATAAAGTAATGTAAACTGCAAGGCCATTGTATCATTATACTACACAAAGAATATTACTTTATTTTAAAAATATATAACGAGATACATTTGAACACCAAGTAAACATATTTTGAGGAGACACCTGGATAATTAATTAAACTTTAATAACGATTTTCAACACTCTTTTCAGTTTTGTGATGTCAAAATAATAATGGTTTTTTAAAATAACTGTTAAAATAATAATTTTAGTTTTCATCATGAATCAAAAAAATCCAAACTATAATTTATCAAAAATTTAAGATTTCGGACATCGAATATTATTACTCTAAATTTTTATTTTACAATTTGATTTCGATAAAATTCCTAAAATAATGTTCATCACGTTAGAAAAACATAGAATTAGAATAAGAATTATGATTTTGCAACTGTCAATATTTTAATTATATTTATTATTTTCAGTGTTCAGTCGTTGTTAAATATCATTATTACTCTAGACGGAGAATAATCATAATTTAGTTTGAAAAAAATCGAGCTAATTGTCACAACACAAATGAAAACCTAGAATCATACATCTGTCAATTTGTAAATAAAATAAAATAATGTTTGTCATACACACATAGCTCGCTGATCTTTCATAATTAAATTCCAATATAATTAAGATAATTTTTTCAAATTATTGATAATGTGTTCTGGGATTTTTATGTATAATTAAAGTTACAGCTATTTACTAAGAAATATTTTTAGTTGCCATTTACTTCACGTCTCATCAAAACTACTTTTCGTATAAATTGAATATTTGTATGTAAATTACTAGCAAATATTATACTATGAAATTATCCACATTTTAATCATAATTTAATATAAAAATAGTTACTCTTCACTGAAAACAGAAATTGTCAAATCTTCTCGAAAAACTTGGTTGATAATATAAAATAATACTGGGTTGTAAAATCAATGTTTTAATTCATCCATTCCGTTTTTTATCATTAACTCATTTATAACTAAAATATTACAATTTTATTTTAGAAATTAAGTTAGTGTTTTTCTTTTTAGAAACTCAAAAAACAAAATAAATATTTTAAGCAAATTGATATTATCATTATTTTAAAACAATAAAATTCATTGAATCATATTAAAATAAAACTTAAGCACGGGAATAGTTCAAGCACCATGATCGGAAACATAAAGAAAATCCATACATGAGTGTGAAATTAATAAAACTAATAATAATACAAGGTAATTTGCATTCATCAACATACAAATCGCGTGTTAGCTTTACCGCTAAACATATATTGTATATTTTTATACGAATAACGACATTCGTTTTATTGAAATTACTCCAATAATGTAGCTTAAAATTACAAGGTAAAGCCCTTATGATGAAAACACATTGTAATTATTTGTAATAATATTCTTAATGAATTAAAAAAAAAATACAACATATTAATTAGATTAAAAGCAATTTTTAATTTTTATTATTTTCGAAACCCAAAATCATAATTTTATATGTGTAACACATATTAAGTATAATGCAATTGATTATAATGGCTTTAAAACAACTACTTATTACTATTATACGAATACCTTCGTTTATTATTTTGATCCAAAGTCCGAATATAATATTTGTAGAGAATAAATTAAAAAATATAAAAACTAATGTTTTTTATGTTATATAGCAGGGGTGGTCAAATTACGGCTCGCGAGCCTCATGCGGCCCTCGTCATAGTTGTATGCGGCTCGCGGTCTTATTTACAAAAACCAAAATTTTAAATTTTTTTATATACATTTATAAAAAAAAAATTTTATTGCATAGATATAAGGCTATAGTGTACAGATTAATAAACATAAAAAATAATAATGATTAATAATTTATTATTGTTATAATATTTATTATATTAATAATCATAATTTATAAGAATAATGAATTAAAAAATTAAACATAAAGTTAAATTTGTTTGCGTGGTATTTTTTTCATTTCTACTTTTGTAGTAAGCTTCTTAAGATCTGAATTGATGTAAGAGTAGCTCTTAGTAATTCTGTGAGATAATCATTAGTCAAATTTTAACGATATTTTGACTTAATTATTTATATATATATATATATGTTTATCGACTGTTAGCTTTCTTAATTACTTTTGTAGTATAAAAGTACTGATTAGATAATTTGACTCTTAATATAATATTATTAATACATGTGGTTCGTGTACAAAGTCATGTTGGCCACCCCTGTTATATAGCAACCTACAATGACGTCAAATTATGTATTATTATGCCTCATATAGAAAAATAAATAAGGCTTTATTTTTTACGACCCTTATAGTATGTCATACACACAAAGACATAAGTAATAAAATTAATTATAAATAATACATATCATACACATACACATCAAACACTGATATTGCTAATGAAGTGGTTAAGTTTAACAAGTGGTCAGGGCTGTCCCGAAGATGAAAATCAAGGGTGGGTGAATAATATGAAAAATGCCGACTACAATTTTTTTACTCAATGTATATAGTACTATAATTAAGTATATGTAGTTGTATTTTTACTTTTCAACATGTATATATGTGTCAGTATCGTACGTTCTTAAAATTGAAAATTTAATCATATATATATAACTGACAACAAACTACTATCACCACTGTTTGTCTTGAAATGGTCTCATACGAATCGATGTGTTACACGACTTTTCTTTTAGTCGGCGACTCAAGCGTGAAAAACGCGCGACAAGCCCAAAAACAGTGTGACGTCTCGATTCATATGAACATTTTGCAAAAAATACAACTAAAGTTTTTATTTTTAAATTTAAGGTAATATCCTAAAAATATAATTGAATAAAACAAGATTTTGGATATTTCAAAAAAATTAAAAAAAATCTACTTTGAGCTATCACAGCGAGTACGCGTATGCTAATGTCCTCATCCATTCTAGAAACACTCTGTATATAATAAGTAGTTATATAAATTTTATTCGTGTATAAACTGTATTACGAAATAAGTAATATTTGATTACCGTAAGTAAAATTAGGTCCTTCTAGGCTATAATGAAACAAGTCGGACTGCCGACTGGTGTTTTTGTTAGGGGAAGTGAGACATTCCCCCAAGACCACCCTTCGGGACGCCCCTACAAGTGGTCACTGACTCTTGTCCATGCCAATCACCGAGTTCAGTTAATTAAAATTGATTTTAACAAAATTGGAAATTTGCTGGTCTACGCATGACCCTTTACAATCGATCTCACCCATTATATTTCCAAGCACGACAATAATGCTCTTTTTCATTCACGGTTATGTGATTTAAATCCCATTTATCAAAACTGCTCAATATCTCAAATACTCTCAAATGTTAAAGATATGTATTTAGGTTATATTTGTTTTTATTTGAACATGTTGATAAGGTAAATTATAATTATTTGATATAATGTTAATAAATAAAATTTTTAATTTCAGTATAATGAGTATGCAGATGTTTTTATCGCTTAGAAGTATCTGTTGATTTGTGATTTTATGTACAATACGTGTTTACTCGCTTTAATGATAAATCAGTGATGTTCTGATATTTCATACTATTGGATATCATCATCCTTAATACTAAATTATACCTGATGGCATGTTTAATTTTAATGATTTAAAATGTATTTTAATTAAGATTTATGTATTTTGTTCAGAACATGTTGAATGTATACATGTGCTCTAATTAAGAAAAGTGTATACAACATAAATCTCTAGGATAACGAGCTTTCTTTAAAATTCCATATATTATACACGTCAAAAAATTCCAAACTATAACCTCAAGAATTCGAACACAGTGCTGTATTTACCTCTTGCTCTATTTTAAAATTTGATCAAATTAAATAATGTTCAATTATTCATTGTTGTATATAATTTATTTTTGATCTGGTACAAAAATGCCTATATATTATAAGTTTAAATAAACAGAAATGTACATTCTCCCTCCCCATTTAAAATAACTTTGTAATAACAGAGAAACGCTAATATGTAAAAATCTGGTTACCAAAAAAATGAATTTACTACTTAGACACCGCGCTTCATTTGACAATCATTATTTTACGAGATCCATTTCTTACATAGGAATTGCTCATAACTACTTTTTAGATTTCAAATGGACTCAGGACTTCAACAATTATATAATAACCCATTGTTTAATCATATATACAATTGTAGTCCACCCTAATACGTTGCTCGGTGTCTTAGTATTAGAAAATATGTGGTATACGTTTGAAATGTCCACAAGTACTGTTTGGACAACTACAAATGAGTCACAAATAATAATATTGCGCCCGATTTTTGTTAGAATAGGTCATTAAACTTACACGTCGTAGTTCCTGTATGTAGGCAACTCGTAACATGTTACGCACGAATCGTGCGCGCGGCGATGGCGAAGGAACGGAACACAAGTTACTTTTGCACACAGGAACGAGGATGGTAAAGTTTATTTATAAGATGGTAGGTCTCTGTGGTCGGATCATACCGACCACACAGAGGTTACACACAAATCGGACAAATACTTGTAAACTAAATTTAAATTACGTGACCACTAGGCGATGAATGGTAAAATGGTAACTGGTGAGAAGTTATAGACTACATGGACGGCCACACGAACACCACACCGGGTGTTACACGTCGATGGAAACAACAGCAATCACGGATGGACAATGACACGATTATGAATGGAACAAAATACATACAAAATGAATAACTCACAGGACACACAATGTGGTAATGGAGTAAATAAGTTCTGGTAATTCTGTGGTTCCTGATATTGGTTGGTTTATTTTGTTTAAATAAAGTAAAACGTATACATTGTATACTATACAAGGTAAAATTACAACTGCTTCAATGGCGATAAAGACAATAGATAATAGTAATTAGTTGGTCGCAATAGCAGATAAATATAATGAGAAAGTGTTGCCGCAATGGCGAGTAATAATAAAAGAATATAAGTAAAAATAGATTAAAGCAAAAAACCGATACCTTATTGATGACAAAGTGAACGATGATCAACAATGAATTGGCGACCAACGTAAAATAAAACAAATAACATGATTATATAATTGACAATAATTATAATTTGCATAATCAACATTTCCAATACAATAAATTGATGGACGGTGAAATGAGGAGACGGATTAAAAACGCACGCTTTGCCGTGCGTGGTACACATCTCAGTAATTATAATATTCATTATTCACCAAGAATAATAATAATTTCATAATTTAATGACTAAATGTGTCATTAATAGGTACTAATAAAAATTGAACTTCATCAGTTTCTATTGACCTAAATAACACGTATATTTTGTACTATACACGATAACGGAATTAAAAAAATGAGAAAATGCCGTCGGTTTCTGATGTCAGACGTACACCTATTGCCTAACAATCTGCGGCCTCACTATCAAATTTGTAACTGTTAAAACAATTGGATTTTAATTAATATCAATTTTTTTTCTTAATTAGTATTTAAAACAGATTTTTTTTTCACTAAACATAAAAAATGTAATTAGTTTTGTAATTAAACTAGTTGTACCCGTACAGCGTCGGCCGGAAAAATAATTCCAAGGCGAAAACCCTTTAAATTTTCATTTTTGTTATTAAACATAATAATGTGTATGAAATGAAAAATAATTATATTGTCCGTGTCTATAGCAAAATTGAAATTTATTGCTAATTTTTATCTTTTAATAGATTCAATTTCTACAAAGTGTAAAAATTAGCGTTCGTGTATGAAGATTTTGTAGGTTATTATGGATGAAGCAAAAGATTTAAATTATGCTAATATTCTAAAGATTTAAAGATTTCTTTGTAAGCGACGTTGTCGGATTGGAGGCGAAAATCAATGGTCACATGTGATAGAACAACGTTCAGTTGACCGTGAGAAAAACATTAAACGGTTAGGTCAATTCCAGTAATATTTAGTGTTTGTCACTGTACTTTATTTATAATTATTCCAAATGTTAATTTAATGGGAAATTGAATAAGTTTAATCTGAAAAGGTAATTCTGAGGGTATAATTGGTATTCTTGATATGAAAGCAGTTTCTGCAGTACTATAGCACTTTAAAATTATGCACTTGATCAATAATTATATTATTTTGCTCAATGTATGTATAAAATGCGATTGCCATGAATGGTCGTTGCGACCATGCGATGTGTTACGATATAAAATACGTAATAATGGGGGACGTATTACATAATCAGCTAATACACATATTAACATATTATGTGTTTAAGCTAATTATGATGTAATGATAGTTACATTTTATTTCATAATTCTTATTTAATACTTATTTTATAAATACTCCAAAAGGGTTTTATTTTTTAACTCAAATATAATAGAAAAGCATTGCTGTAAAAATATATATACATTTTTAATAGATTTAAACTTTTTAAATATTTAATTTCAACGAGTAATATTTTTGTTAGAATTTACAAGCTTTATTTTATTTTTATTTTTATACAGAAACAATGTTTAATCCATATTATTATGAAGTTTTGTACGTTTGGATAGTACGCCCTTGACTGAGAACAATCATTTCAGCAATCTGAAAAAACGATACAATGTGAATTTGATAAAATCGATTTCGTGATTTCAAACAGTACAAATGTAATATATATGAACTGATAACTAGTGATAGTACCTTAACTTAAGTTTGGCGAAATGTAGGGTTGGCCAAGAATGCAGCAATGTAATGGGAGTTTCATTTAAATTATTTATTTTTTTTTTTTGTATAAAATAAGCACCAAAATAAAATTCGCCAAGGACGCCATGGAGAGGAGTGCGGCACTGATTAGTGACATAACCATGCCAGCTGGGACAATGGGGTCTTGATTAATTTGTAGATACTATATAGACGTAAAATGTGACAATTAATGTATATATTTTATTGTTTGATTAAAAAAATGAAAATTTTTAATGACGAAAATGTATTCGTTGGTTCGACGTTTTTAAAGTAGCTTCTAGAAAACCACGATTGAACGATTTTTAATTTAAGTTTAAGTAATCTTAAGAATATTTGTATTAATATCATACTTAATTATTAATTTTTTTTTGTTAAAAGTTTAATTTTAATTTTAATTTATTGCAATTGTTATTTTTTAAAATTTGCTTGGAAAAGAATCGATTGTACATTTTTAAATTGACATATACTGAATTCGAACTTATTAAAATTTATTTTAAATACAATATATAATAAAATCAAAT
This sequence comes from Sipha flava, assembly GCF_003268045.1. Classification (NCBI taxonomy): domain Eukaryota; kingdom Metazoa; phylum Arthropoda; class Insecta; order Hemiptera; family Aphididae; genus Sipha; species Sipha flava. The sequence goes on from NW_020272062.1 coordinate 3,486,647, forward strand.
ATCATTGATAATATTAGAGTTTATATGAAATAATTTCTTTCCATAATGATCCTATTTTGGTGGTAATTTTGCACGCCCTTCCTAATTTCCGATCAAAAAACTTTACCACGTTATTTTAGCCTTTTAATAAAATTTTAATATTTTAATTACCAATATATTGGATCCAGTTGACATAACGAAAACAATCATATCGGCCATTTCCTCTGAGCTCAGCGTCACAGAAGAGTTCAATTTGACGTGTGGTATTTTGGCCGCTTCGAATATTTCCGTGTCCACAAAACCGGGACTGATGCTCTACGTACCAAAACATATTATTAATTATTAATAGCTACGTTTTACATATAAAGTATTTTGTTTTTTGTTTATATCACACGAGAATCGGGAAATGGATTTATGAGAGATTAAATGATTAATCGATTCACGTTTATCGAATGATTATATTTTGGTGTATACGAGGTAGAACTATTTTAACTGTTAAACAGCGATTTTAAACTGCAACCGAGGTACAGATAAACACAAAATCACACATGTAAACTATGGCAGAGTTTTTATTAAGTGTATGATAAAAAGATAACATTTAACCCCGCCTCCCAGTACCGGATCTAGAAAATTGGAAAGCCCGGGGCTAGTAAAAATGCAATGCCCTTAAGTATGTAGTATTTTCATGACTTCATTTTATTTTTTATAAACTTCAGAGCACTTTTACACCAAAAGCGCTTGGAGCAAGCATACCTACTCGCCCACAGATCAGACCCCACCTCCTGTACAAATTAAAATTTTATTATAATTTATATTTTGTTCAGTTATTCAGTCACCAGTGCCGTAACTGAACTACTCAAGGCCCGGTGCAAATCAAAATCTCGAGGTCCCTTATTGTTCATTTTTGAAAATTTGACCTTTTGAAGATCCATAATAAGGTACAAGCCCCGGGGTTAGTTATTACCTGCGTGCAATGCACATTTTGTACATTTTGTTTTTACGGCACTAGTCGACACCTACCATTTTTAAAAATACTTAGCATATTTTAACTGTCCAACGCCATTTAATCTCACCTGAACTTGGAGGCCGATTAATTTTACGAAACTAAAAAAAAAGTTATTATGTTATTTTTACGACAAAGAATTGATAATATTTCTTTGGTCATGTTTTACAATATTATTTAGACATGATGTAATTTTCGATAATTTTTTATTTTATAATCAAACTAATAAATTTTAATTTTAGTTGGTTATTCTTCTCAGATTGAACAAAAATGCTATAATAACCTACAATTATGATGTATACACATCAGATTCGAAGTTTTCTATTGTACAACAATTTATCGTAGCTTTTTAATTTAACTACATGGATAGAGAATCTCTAATATATTATCTTTCGTCGGCACAAATTTTCTAATTTTCAACATTTAATATTTCATCGTGGTATATGTTGGTAAAACTCACAGAAGCTTTGATGTGGTCATCTCCGGCTGCGGCTAATTCGTGGCGAAGCCCTTCGGTCAACACTCTAAGAGCTTGTTTGGACGCGTTGTACATCTTGTTTCCAGGGTTCACCGAATACGAATGGCCCGTTAAGCTAAAACAAAAATATATGTATAATAATAGCAACAGTTATAACTTTTAATAGCATTCAGTATTATTATTGTGTGACTCCAAATGGAGACGGCTTATAAACATCTTTTACCGGGGCAGTGACTCGGTAAAAATATTTTTTAGGTACATTTTGGTTAGATAAATTAAAATAAATTAGGTATACCAGTCAATGTATGAACATATTAAGCAATAATTAACACCTGTTCCGGTAAGATACACATGTTAAAACAAATTCTGACTACAAGCTATATTTTATAAACGACACGTTATATTATTATTATTATTAGAACGCTTAATTATGTGACGCGATGAATATTTATTTAAACTATAAATTTTAAAGTTAGCACCTGTTGATTTGAATAATATGACCTCGAGTGATTTTGTACTTTTTCATCAATCTATAAGCTTCCCTTGAACAGATTGTAGGTGCCAATACATTGCAGTCAATTATTTCTTTCCAATCATTCGAACAACCACCTTCCGAAAAGTAATAAACACATTATTATTGTAATTTTAGAATGTATGATACCTTTTTCTATAAATGTGTAATTGATATAAGATTTGAGTAGGTATAGTAGGTAATGTAGTAAATTGCAGATCGATAGATTGCTATTTTTCGTCATAATTTTATTTGATTTATTGTATTATTATTATTTTTTATTATAATATTTGTTCCATCACAGATAATGTTCTTTTCTTTTAAATAAAATAAAATTTGATCCTTCATTATGAATGTATACTGAATGGTTTTGTTCCATGTAATAAGTAAGTATATCATGTTCTCTTAATCCCTGTTTTAATATTATAAATGGTGAATGATATATATTGTTACAAATTGTATGTAATTTTTGTGTAGGTTATAACTACAACATTAGATTAAAGTGTTCCTTGTTCAAAACTAAAATAAATTTACTGTATGCTTTGGTATTTCTTTGTAGTTTTATTAATTAATATAGAATTTAAATCGATGTATTAGATTTATAATATTTCTAAGGTAATAAAATATATTACCTAAACAAGTATTCACTATATTTCCATAGGTGTTTCTAGGCTATGAAGTAACTTTAACATCATAGCCTGTAAAATTGTAGAATTTGAGGAATGATGTGTACACATTTTTTATTTAAGTTGACGTGTTAACTATTTAACATTATTTTTTTTTTTAATATTTTATAAAAATAGAAAATAAATGTTATGATATTGTATTAAATATATATTTTTCAAATCTTCTTAAAAGTTTTTGATATTGTTTCTAATCAATGTTTTTTCATTGCTTATTCTTACTTAAAATGGGTGAAAACCTTACGATTCCAGCATTGTTGATAAGAAAATGTATACCACCGATGTTTTCATCAATCCATTTAAAAGCTTTAAATATGTCATTTTCATTTGTTAAATCACATTCCAATGGATGAAACTGTCCAGAAAAATTATTATCTTCCATTTTTTTTTGCAATACCTGAACCATATACATAAAATATGAATACCATAATTAATTATAATTATTTATTGCATTTTTAAAATTAGTATAAAACATATTAGCTTACAATCAATATATGTATTGGCTAAAACTATGAGCATTAAGTATTACCAGTAGTCCAACCATTTGTCTGAACTTAGATATAGTAATATAGTTATTTTTTTATAAGCCGAATTATTTTAAAGTAGTTTTGTCATAGTGTTTTAAATTTTAAAATCTAGTAAATACCCCCATACTATTTATTATAATTTTATTTTTATTTTGCTAAAACCTCGTTTCTTGTGGACCTTATAATACCTTATAATTTATACCTTCACTACCTTATCATTATTGACTTCCTATTAGCCCTACCTAAAAACCTGGGGTGGCTACTGCACGACTGTCCAGTCTGGCGCATACATGAATACATTTAGCTGTAAATATTAAATATGTCTGACGGACTGAAGTGCTTATACGAGTACAAGTGTTATACGTTTTCCAACAAATAGTTATTTAAACTTACCTGAAGTCTATGAATCCTTCTAGCTATCCCCACAACGATGAGCCCAGCTTTGACTAGCTTAATCGCCAATGCTTCTCCGATACCAGCACTGGATCCAGTTACCACAGCAACATTTCCTCTTAGATGATCCATTTAACGAATTATAAGAATGAAAAAATACTAACACCGTATACTTAACTAATCTCGCGTTCAACTATAGTGCTTAGGTAAGTGCGTGTGTTCCGTGTTAACTGTGTCAGTTTAAATATACCTGAACGTATATTTAATGGTTTATATAATATTAAAAATAAAATAAAAAATATACAAATACATTAATGATATAAATTTAAAATAAAAAAATAAATATTATTTCATTATATGATATGTAACTTCCTGTTTAATTAAATGATCATATGCTCATTTAATCACTATCATTTTAATGAGGAAGTATAAGAAGTTACCTTTTTTCAATAATTCAAATAATACAATAATTCAAAATAAATATAAGTGTTTACAATACTAATACGCACGACATTATTTTTTATTAATATTTAGGTTTACCTTGGAATGAATTATTTTAACACTATCTAGTTTCAGACTGAATGTACGCCTATGCACCTGATTTCTGTAGCTGCGATCCGAATAATTTCTTGCTCCATTTACATAAATGATTACATAATCGGAAGAGGGAATCAAAGCAAGCACAAGTATCAGGACTATTGAATCGACACAACCTTATCGACATGATAACACTACGACCTAAGATTAACAGGAGTTCTTCAGGAGCGTTTGACAAATTAAGTCTATAACTCTATAACAGCCGCGATTGGCGCGGGTGAACGATATTCTACTAGTTTATTTAACCACATTCATATTGAGGTAAAATTTAATGTGTCACGATTGATTTTAACTTTTATGGCAATTCGATTAGATATAAGTTACTAGAAATAATATATTAAATTATCAGTATTTATAATTAAGTATTCAGTAGAACTTGATTACAATTCAACTCAATGAATTGTAATCAAGTTCTACAGAATACTTAATTAAAAAGAATAACAAAGAAGAATACTTAATTGAAAGAACTTGAAAAAAATATATTCAAGAATTAGATTTAAGTTACATGATCTAAATGAAATCGTATATACAAACAAAAAAAGAAAAATATCGATATTGATTGATTTCCTATCGTGAATATTTTTCGAGACTTTCAGGTAAAATTATTTTTTAATATTTATTAACTATTTTATGAAAAACCTTGTTCCAAATTTTAAGTCATAAGCACTTAAATTGAAAGATTTATTGCTGTAAAAATTTTATGGATATTCGTAATTCTTATTGTTCTCTTTTCTTTTTTTTTTTGAAATATTACAGTTTTTTTTCATTAACCACTTGGATCATATGAACCACATGGATCTACTTGTGTATAATTATTATATAATCATGCTATAACTAATATTTGGTTGTTCTAATATTCATGTTTTAGAACACTAACAAGGAGTCATATTTATATTGAGTTTTACTGCATATTTAAAGAAGAAAGATAATTTTTGTTATCTATATAGTTAACATGGACTTAAAATTTTATTTTTCATTTAGGAGTTGTAATTAAATTTAATTCTAAGCAAAACTGTAGTTTTTTATCAATAAATGGACCCACAATATGTTTGGATAGATGATTTGGTTCCTTAATTATAATGAAATAATATTCTGAATATATTACATAATTTTTTTTTTATATTTGATTTTTACCTAATGTTTGAATTTATATACTTCTAAATAACATGAGATATTATGGGCAATAATATTTAGATTATTTTTAGGGATGAAGGAAACAATTTAAAAGTTATATTATATTCCAGGGGTGGCCAACATGACTTTGTACACGAACCACATGTATTAATAAGATTATATTAAGAGTCAAATTATCTAATCAGTACTTTTATACTACAAAAGTAATTAAGAAAGCTAACAGTTGATAAACATATATATATATATATATATATAAATAATTAAGTCAAAATATCGTTAAAATTTGACTAATGATTATCTCACAGAATTACTAAGAGCTACTCTTACATCAATTCAGATCTTAAGAAGCTTACTACAAAAGTAGAAATGAAAAAAAATACCACGCAAACAAATTTAACTTTATGTTTAATTTTTTAATTCATTATTCTTATAAATTATGATTATTAATATAATAAATATTATAACAATAATAAATTATTAATCATTATTATTTTTTATGTTTATTAATCTGTACACTATAGCCTTATATCTATGCAATAAAATTTTTTTTTTATAAATGTATATAAAAAAATTTAAAATTTTGGTTTTTGTAAATAAGACCGCGAGCCGCATACAACTATGACGAGGGCCGCATGAGGCTCGCGAACCGCAATTTGGCCACCCCTGTTATATTATATATGATAAAATAACTATAATATAAATAAATACTACAAACAACGTCATTCTAACAAATTTTATTTATTTCTTTTAATTATTTTTTACTGTTCTTGATAAGTTGATGAAAATGGAGTTATCTGGTTGTTGCATTTTGATATCAATAATGATCCTCCATAGTTACCAACAAAACAACATTTTTTATCAAAAAAAGCTAAGTCCCCCCCAACCTTCCCCTGATTTTTCAACCTATGGGTGACAACCTGAAATTGAGTCGCAAAATACTTTTTATGGGTCGCGAGGCATCCAGTTTCATCAGGCAGTTCAGTATTATGATTATTAATAATACTATATTATCACAAGCTTTTTTTTTGGGGGGGGGGGTATTAGCAGGGGTATGTCACGTAATCAGCAAGCAATACATTTGTAAGTCGCCATAACAAAAAGGTCAGGAAATATTACTATAGATTATAGGCTATGACAGCGGTTCCCAAACTGTGAGGCGCGCCTCCCTTGAGAGGCGAAAGCAACTATTAGGGGAGGATCAAGGTAAATATTTATATTGTACATTGTATTATCATATACTTATATATTTTTCGGACGAAAATAATTTGTTTATATTAAAATAATAAAAATGTTTTATTGGGAAGCGCATTTAATTATTTTTTATTTTAGAGATGCGTGACCTAAAAAAGTTCGGGAACTAATGGGCTATGGATTTTATAATAATAAATAACTTAATACTACTTAGTTAATAATATATATTGCAAATTGATACGACTTTTAAAATGTCAGGTCATTTGTAATATTTGACAATATAAAAAATATATATATATATATTTTTTATATATTGCTAGTTGCCAACCGTTATTACAGGTGCATCGTTGTAGCACTTGTAAATTATCATAACTTTTCTTTATCTATCTCATTTTTTTGTACTCAAGTTGGATCCATTTATACCCTCTTTTAATACATTTTACCCAAAACCGAATTCCACGTTCTGAAACGACGCTGTAATAGCACCCAGCTTCTGGATTAATACTTATTGTTTTTAAGAATCTTTAATTTTCGATTTGCATAAATGTAATGAATTTAGATTAGATAGAAACCCTGACAATGGTACCCATTCTAAAGGTGGCGGTATCCTGATTGCCCATTATTACCCTGCCTATTTCAGCTCCAATTATTTCTAGTTTTTCGGATGTTGAACAAGTATTTGCCATCGTATCCAATAATTACTCCTCACTTTTAATTGGTTTTACTGATCTACCCCTTTCTAGATCACTTTCTGCCATCGAATCTCACATTTTCTCTATTGAGAATTTCATAAAAATCCATAAATTAATCTTTGTCACTAATTGCGGTGATTGTAACTATCCTGGTACGTATATTATGATCATCCAATAAGTTTAGTCTCTCAGCCTATGAAATTTTATCTCCGGAATCTTCTCTAATAATAGATTCTTTCTCTTTTCTAAACTTATTTCAACTAAACCATATCTTCAGCAACAAAGAAAACATCCTTGACTTAGTCTTTTCTGTTTTTAGTAATCAATTAGCCATTAAAGCTACTTTACCTTTAATTAAACCTGACCCGTCCCATTCCCCGTTGTTTATTAAATTACATTATAAAATTAAGCCCAAAATTAATTTTATACGTTCATATTATAATTTCAAAGTTGAGGACTATGGTTCTATCTCGAATTTCTTCAATTCGTACAACTGGATTGTTACCTTTAGTAACTGTTAAATTAACGACACAGTCACAGTATTTAATGAAGCGAATCTAAATTCAATTAAAAAATTCGTCCCTATCAAGATATTTAAAATTCCGAAATTCCCTCGTTAGATATCTTCTTTCCTGAAATCATTAATTAATAAGAACAATATGCACAAAAAAATATTTGAAAAATCAAATAGGACCTCTAATTAATTAATCTTCTCCGAACTTCGATTAAAATGTAAATGCTAATCTCTTTCAAACTATCATTCATTTATAAATGATACAAGAAGACAACTCTTTTCAAACCCATCTTACTTCTGGAAATGCATTTAAGACCTTAAGCAATACTCTGTTATAACCTCCGCTGTTCACCTTTTAGGTGAAATAGCAGATAGTACAATAAGCTCAGCAAATCGGTTTTCCTCATTTTTTCCTTATTCTTTAAACTTTCACTGTCTTCTTATCCCTATGTTAATTCTAACAAGAAGTACTCATTTGACATCCCTTTAAAATGTTCTTTCTCATGTGATGATATAGTCTTATCCCTTCAATCTCTATAAACAAATATTCCAACGATCCTGACAACATTTCTATACAATTACTCTACAACTGCCAAAATTCCCTGGCATACCCTATTTATATCTTCTTTCGGCACTTATTGAATGAACACATTTTTCTCATTGTCTGGAAAATAGGTTCGATCACCCTTATCTTAAAAACAAGTGATCTCTCTGATGTGTTTAATTATAGGCCCATATCCATTCTTCCTCACTTAGCAAAACTTTTCGAATCCATTGTTTACTTCTCAGTTAAAAGAAGTATCAATTACATAATCCATAACAACCAACAGGATTTTAGAACTGAGAAATCTACGGTCACAAATAGCCTAAACCACCTACAATTTGGACAATATAGAAACCGGATTATAGGTCGATACCATTTTCACAGACTTCAAGAAAACCTTTTATACAGTTGATTATGGTCTTTTAATCGACACCCTTGATAGTCTCGACATTAAGAAACTACTTCTCTCCTTGCTAATATCGTACCTATCATCTAAAAAAATTTCGTCTCCATCAATGGAAGGGGGGGGGGTCAAGGTAAAAATATAACACATTTTACAATTAACAACATTATGCAAATCCTTAATTTATTTTGACTTAAATAATAGCCTTGATAATAGAATAGACTATTCTATAATCAATGATACTAGGTATTCAATACTAGCTCTTCATATTTCAAACTTGTAAAATTTGTAAATTTTAACCTAGATATTGGAGAAAATTTCGGGGGGGGGGGGGGACCCCACCCCCCCCCCCCCCCCCATGCGTGCGCCACTGGATATAGTTTTTGATTTTCTATTATTTCTCGGATTGGTATTTTAATTTTAATTAGAATTTTTGATTTTGAAAACTGACACTCGGTGATAGGTAAATTATAGAATGGAGTTAAATTTTCTAAAGGTAGGTATAGTTAATTCGTATCCATCTTTTTCAATTACCCTTTTTAATTTTTTATATCATTATATAATATTTTTGTTTTTATTATCCTCGATGGAAATTTATTTAATTTACAGTGTAAATGAATATTTGTATCTCTCTCATGGTTTGTAAGTTTTTGGATTACCGATATTAAATTGTATATCATTTCTTGGATACCTTGAATACTCATGAATAGTATTTTTCTAGTTATTTTTTTCTTCATTTATAAATGTTGAAAAAATATCTTTTAAAAATTTCATATTGTTTTTAGTGTTTTTTGTATAAATATTTAGTTCTGTTATTAAATTTATTAGGTCTTTATGATCTGACACAAAAGCATTTTTAATTTTTTTGATTTTTTTTGTTCTAACATTTTTTCATTAGTGTAAAAGATTTTTAATTATTTTTTTATTGCGACATTAAAGCAGAAGTGGTATAAGTTCCCAAAAAATTGAATCTCTCTTTTAGATCTACTCGTACTATTAAACATATTTTTATTTATTAAATCTAACATATTTGTATTGCTTTCTTTTATGTTTATATTAATGGTGGTTAATATGCCTTGTGTTTAGTTCAGGCCCTATTTTTATGTGCACTCCGACACACAATGTGCACCACGAATGTAAAAGTGTGCACTACGATCTACAAAACAAAAATTAAATAATAAGCCAACTACTAGGAAATATGAGTATTATTGAATTTTTTAAAATTTAATGCATATATATATATTCTTTTTTCTAAGACAGTAGCGAAACTAAATTTTCATTTAAAGCAGTAAAATCAAGCGTGCAGTCCGAAATTATACAAATAATAGGGCCTGGTTTAGTTAACAATTATACAGTTATTTGTGTTTTTATTTTCACAATAGTTTTTAATCCCCCCCCCCCCAATTGTCATTTGGGTTATCGTCTAACATTTCCTGTGTGTAGATTAAAGGAATGCTTTTATCGTATAAGAACTTCTGGTACCTCGTCGAAAAAGTTTGTCGTATACGTCGATTGAAACGAACGTATATACGTACACTCAAAAAGAAATAAAAATAATACTTAGAAGAACGCCAGCTCACTACCATGACCGTATCACACAGTCACCATAAGAGTCTACTTTATTACATATATCTCTCCTCTTATATCATAAAACTTAACCTACTTAAAAAAAATGCTTGCATGTTAAATTTGTTTAATTTTCGTGATATTGTTTTTATGTTATTTTTTATATGAACTCTGTTCTAGTAATTATTATACCTCTCGGTTTGTATAATAATGATGAACTAATATTTCTTCTAAAAGGGTCAATACAGTATTTTGAGGTGTCCAATTTAATAGTTATAATTTGTTATAATTATTATTATAAGTAAGAGATTTGAATTTTATCTAATATAAATACAAGTTATACATGGTGTTTACTCAAATTTATAATATTTTTAATATTTTTATACTATTTTTTTGTTACATTTTAAATAAACTTATAATAAATAGTCCTTAAAAATTGTATACGATAGTTGTTCGGTAAAGTTATCTCGGTATCTAAACTAGGGTATCTATTAATAATATTGATGCAATTTATGTTGAAATGCTTATCGGTCAGGTTAGTGTATCGTTTATTGGAAAAAGAAAATTTACACTTTCGGTGGAAACGATGTTACGTACTATACGGCACAGTAAACTGGTCTAAAAACCCTCGAACAAATTTTTCTATAAAACCCATTTTATTTTTCAAATCAATAAATAAATAATTATTATTATAGAATAATAAGTAATAATAATAATAAGCCGTAAACAATATTTACAATAACAATAATAATAATAACAATAATAACATAAGCACTAAAATTATTAAAGTCGTGTACGGAAAGATATCTGGAAGAATGGAAACCTCTGCGTAAAACAACTCCAACTGAATAAAAGCTCTTTCGTTATGATGGATATGTTTGTATTGTACGACCTCGGCTGAGAACTATCATTTCAGCAATCTGAAATAAGAAAAACTTTTATATTTACCGAAAAAGTTGATTTTTGCCGTAATAGTTAATAACACCACACATGCGCAACCAGTGGCGTGGTGAATGATGTTTGCCTAATGCAATTATTATCACTTGAATTCTATCAAGGGAGTGGGTGTCCCTTGCTCATACATTTATAAACAAATTATATTTAAATAATTTAATTAATTAATTAATTGCATCATAGGCACACATTCAGTTTAAAAATTGGGAGTGCTAAAATCATTCACCTAAAGGTGATCCGTGGGGGTAAACCACTCAAATCTAGTGTCGGATCTAGGAAATTTGACGCTCAGGGCTAATAAAAATGCAGCGTCTTTATGAAAGAAGAAGAAGTATATGGTATGTTCATAACTTTTTTTATTATTCGTTAACTTAAGAGCGCCCTTATACCAACAGCACCTGAGGAAATCATACCCACTAGTCCCCTCTCCTCAATTAGATCTAGCACTGCTCACACCCTTCTACATATAATAGATACAACATTCTTTAGTTTTACTGTTTAATTATAAATTTATAAATTTTATTTATTATAACTAGATAATCTTAATAAACTTAATTATTTTTATCAATATGCGATCAAATCGGTAGACGATAAACAAAAACAAATTATAAATAGTAAGATATTAAGTATTTCAGAAATGAATACTAAAAATAATCACTTGATCTCATGCTTTATAAATTGGTAACAGGATAAGCCCAAATACCTAATACTCCTATTGCATATATACATGTACGACGTATTTACGCTTTACGTCAGTGGCGTTAGTGCATTACCAATACAAACTGGAATAAACTCATTCTCAAAAACGCAAATCCTTTTTCAAAAATATTTTTACCTCAAAATAAACTGAAGGTGCTAATTTCGAATTTAGGGGTGCTAAGCATCACCTGTTATCCTCGTATATGTGCCAATGACTAGATGGTAAAATAATGATTGTTATCGCCAATGAAATGTATTTTCTTATACGAGTAGATAACGAGGTGTTGCAAATTATACCTGTACTCTTGGAATATAAATCAAACCGACTTGACGAAGAATTAATTAAACATCGGTGAAAAGTGTTAATGTCGAGCATTTTGGTTATACGAGTATTGTTTAAATACTTTGCCAAGGGTTTAAAATATGCTCGTCACGCCACTGATACCAATATAATTATCATAAATATATATAACACATAATATACGACAATATTTATGTAATAATTACCAAGATATTTGGTTGGGTTGCCATGACAAAAATAATCATGTCGGCCATTTCTTCTGCGCTCAGCGTAACAGACGGATTCAATTTTGATTTATGTATTTTGGCCGCGTCAAATATTTCTGTATCCACGAAACCAGGGCTGATGCTCTGCATGTATTAAAACAGTTTATTATAATACTGTAGTTTAAATATTTACATAATATTCGTAACCATTACTGTCAATTTTATTGATAAAATTTCTGATTTTAACGATTATATTCATAATATTTGTATTTCTGCTGGTACGTCTCATTTATGGGAACATTTTTGTTTTAGTTTTTATATAATTTCATTATATTGTAAAGTAAGTTACGAATATTCGTTGACACATGATTTCAAAGTCCATACGTACATCATCATACTTATTGCAATAATTAATACAGTACCCTTAGACCCCCCTCCCCCCATACGAATACTAGTTCGATTTCATAATACCATCGGTAGCAAATTAATCTCCACAAAATTGATTCACGTATTTAGAAAATATATTTTCATTTATTTAGTAAAAATAATGATACGAACGGCAAAACACAGCAAACACTGCGAATGGCATAAAATTAAATATCGGACGACACCATACACTATAACAGGGATGGGCAACTCAAAGTTATTAAAGGGCTAATTTTTAGAAAATTAAAATCCAGCGGATCAAAGTATAGGAAAAAAAAAGGTAATTTTAAAATATGAATTTTAATTAGCATTTATATACATCGAAATAATAAATTCAACACGCACAATAGCACGACGCGAATGATACGAAGAAACTGATATAGTTAAATAGTTCGGTACAAACGGCAATGTTTGAAAGTTATACGTATATATACATATGACATTTAGATATTTAACAATGTTTAATACCAGATAGCAATTGTTATATTGATAAGATAGAGTATAGACGATACATTTTAAAATTGTATGATGTAATTTGTAAATATAGCACAGGTCAAATAAAAAAGGCTTGAGGGCCACCAGTTGCTATTCCTACACTATAATATAGTCACTATATTAACAAAATTACCAACGGACACATAATAATTTTGTTATAGAATTTATTAAAGGTACTCATAATTACTACATAAAAATAAATAAAGATTAATGGAAATAAAACCTATTCCGTTGATTATCTCGGTATCGTTTTTTTTGTACATCCATTATACACATGCTTAATTATATGTAATATATGTATATATGTTTGACCATTAATTATTAATCAATCTATACCTTTGAGTATATAGTACATTAATGTATATAAACTGTACAAGTTTACTGTACAATATCTACAATATAATATAAAATAATTAATATCGATGATATAGAAATTGATAACATTTCTCTAAAAAATATTTGAACATGTAGGTATATAAATATAATTATTATGAAAATTATTATGGAATACGCACAAAACAACAAAATATGCAACCTTTATTATATATAACCTTTATTCGTCCGTTCGACCAAAACATTAGTCTTGAAACCGTGAATCACGTTACAACGTTTGGATGATATACTCACAGAAACTTTTATATGACCATCTCCGGCTGCAGCAATTTCGTGACGAAGACCTTCAGTTAACACTCTCAGGGCTTGTTTCGACGCGTTATACATCTTATTTCCCGGATTCACTGAGTACGAATGGCCCGTTATACTGAAATTAAATAATATTAAACAAACACAAATTTCCACATTCGTGCATAATACTCGCTTACTACATACGGATAAATTTAATTTGCACAATACAATCGATTTTAAAAAATTCACCTGTTAATTTGAATAATATGTCCATGAATGACGTCATGCTTTTTCATTAACTTATAAGCTTCTTTCGAACAAATTGCTGGAGCCATAACGTTGCAGTTGATTACTTCTTGCCAATTGTCCGTAGAACCACCTAACGAAAATAGCAAAAGTGTTGGATTCATAAAAGTTATATTATCTTACGTTGTTTTTCTAATTTATTTGAAACTAATATATTGAGGGCTAACAGCGTCATAGCTAAAAGTTTACAAATACTAAATTTAACTCTTGAAGTTTGAAGTTGGGTATAACACGAAACTATATTTATAACAAATGTACTACAAAATTCAAAATCAAATCCTCCGCAATTATAAGTACTAAAAAGTTTACGTAATATAATACCCAATTTTATTTATTTATTGTTGGCTTAAAATGTGATATCAATAAATTCGAGTATCTAAAATTTTAAAAATTAATAAAATTCGTTTTTATTTACTTATAATCTAAAAATTAAGTAATAACAGACAACATTTTCATTAAAACATTTTCAAATATTGTCTTTTTTTAAATTCCTATCGTCATTAATAATAACAATCTCCGTAAATAATAATTATAACACATTGATATTTTTGACTTAAATTGTGGTTTTTGTTTTTAAAATATCACAATTCTTACCCATTATGGAAGATATTCTAACAATTCCAGCATTATTAATTAGAAAATGTATACCACCGAGGTTGTCATCGATCCATTTAAAAGCTTTCAATATGTCATTTTCATTCGTCAAATCACATTCCAATGGATAAAATTTACCAACCATATTATTTTCCTCCATTGCTGTTTTTAACTCCTTAAAAATATAAAACGGTATAAGACAGTTTTAATCAAGAACTGAAACCTTTACGATTTTATCGCTTCCAGTCAAAAAAAAAAAACAAATTTTTTTTGGTATCGGTTTTAGTTCTTATGAATAATAAAAATAAGTTTCAATTTTGGTTTCAGTTTAACCGGTTTTAATGCAATACTACTTTTTTTCTGTAGGACAAAGGACTTTTTACTACTTAAAATTAGCACAGATTACATTAACTTTTAACATTACCATCTTTAAAGTCTAATTTCTAAATATTATTGATCTATACGTGGATAATTCAAATATGACTATCTATCACGATAGGTATAAATCCATAACCATAAAATCTACATAATAAGGAGTGCAGTTTATTTATAAATCTTCTAAGCATACATTAATTAGAGAGAGCAAGGATAGATCGTAAAAATGTATATACATTATATCAAGAGCGTATCCAGGATTTTTTTTATGGGGAGGGGGGGGCAAAAGTTTTATTTTATCTGATAATGGAAAATTAAAATACACTATATACTATTATTATATTATTTACTATGTAGAAATTTCAATGGGAGGGGTCCGGATCCGAACCCCCTCCCCTTGAGTACGCCCTTGCAATATATCAACTTAAGAAAAAATATAATATTTAGAAATTTATTAGAATACTAACTATCGGTAAGGTTGTTGCTGTTGTTGAAATATCATCAAACATTAGAGTATTAAATTATGTACAATGTAAATGATTAACATTGCGTATTACATAATGCGAACATTACTCACAGCGTACAATGAAAGAGTTGGAAATTTGAAAATCATCAAAAAATGTGTTTTTCAGTATTCCCTATCTTTCCTGAAAACTATATTTCAATCTGAAGTCACTATACAGAAATATTTCATATTACCATTTGATGTACATCACAAAGTACATGTTGTTTCCGCATTCTATTACGTTCTAAAATTTTTAAAATATGTTGATGTAAATGTATTGCACTTAAACAATTACGAGTTAGTTATATAACAATAAAACATAATCAATAGGAGATAAAATGAGATTAAATTAAAAATAAAGTATAACACAATATGTAAAAAATTACAATGTTAAAATATTAGTTTGGAAACAATATTTATGTATAATAAAACTATATATAATAAATTTTGAGAGCTAATGGGACAAAATAATTATATCTATTGAAAAGTGAATTTACAAATGAGAACAATTAGTTAGAATTTAGATCGATAATGCAATTGAACAATATGGTATTAATATGAATGAATTGTATGGGAAAATATATAATACAGTCTCTGGTCACGTCATCGTATGATAATTTCTCACTTTGGTCCAAATATGTGCCACTATAATCTTAATTGGAAAGAAATCTAGAGTCCGTTAAAATTTCATCTATTTTTTAAAAGTGATCGAGCCTTTCTTGCTGATATTACAATTAATTTTTTTGTACTACGAAAAAATTCTGTAATTGATGGAATGATCATTGGTACATAAAGCATACTGAACTATTAGTCACGTTACTTGATACGATCCACAGTAATATGTCATCATCACATTTTACACACCACAGTAAATGTCTGCGGTATGTACGTTTGTATCCGTATGATTTAAAGATCTTGCAATGCAGGGGTTCATGGATTTTTCAACGGTGATTATATAATTTATCAGTGAAATCAGCTGATAAATGTTATCAGTAAGAGAAGCTTCAATCTTAAATATCTGGAGGAATAATGAAGTAAATGCAACGATTCACTACTTGAATTGGACAAGCATGACGAGATAAAATTAATGATGAAATAAATAATCTTGATAGGTAGGTATGTAAAGTGAATTGACTATTTTCAAATAACTTTTGCAGTTTTGTTAACATTCAGACATTCTGACTATCGGTGTTGGAATTGCGGCCCAATCCTTAAATTAAGTTAACGAGTTAATGAGTTAAATTAAGTACGAATTGCGTCCCGTGTTTATAAAACAGACGTATGAGTTGTGGCCACATTTTATTTATCACTTCATATCAGCCTATCAGCGTTACCTAGAAGACACCACTAGGAGGTTGGCTGAGTCGTCTCCCAAAAAATTGTGTTTTTTTTATTATTTATTATTATTTATGTAAAAATGGCAGCATTTATAGTAATTTCCCACATAAAATTTTACAATGTTAAAACTACTATAAACGTTGAAGTTGAGTTGAAATTGGAATATTCGATAAATAAGATTCAGTAATACTTGATTTAGTGTTTATTATTAAACATTTACATTAAAGTAAATGTTTAATACTGTATAAACACTTGAATTAGGTTAGATTATAAATATTAAAAAGTTAATTTGTATTAAACGCTGAATAAACATACAATGACTAACCTTTAAATAGAGTATCATAAATAATGCTTATTAAACCTAAATCTAAAAGTATTTGAATTTTATGGTATATATATACGTATTAGGTAGGTAACGCTATTTTATACCATATGGTCGTGAGCGTCGCATTTTAGTATAAAGTATAAATAAATAATATATTATGTTCCATTTGTGCATGTTATACATCGATGTATTTATAATCGATCAGATCCCTAACCTATATATATATTATAATATATATAATATTAAAATTAACTTTATTACTCCAACACAATGGTCCGATAGTCGTCACTCATTAATAAACGGACTGGAAGGTCTACCGCGACGATAAGATACATAAGACCGTCAGCCGATGACGCGATGACTAAAAATAACAGTTTTATAAAATATAGGTATTCATTTTATTTTTACTATTCAAAAAGTCACAAATATAAGTTATAACGACTAAAAGTCAATTAACAACGAATGCAAATAAAAATGTTAATTATACAACAATTGAACGAACAAGAATTATAATATATAGTATAGGTATAATAGTTCTTAATATTTGTACAGTTATTAAAATAATTTGTGTTTTATATTGTATTTTTATACAATATGATTATATGAATACGACTTATTATTATATTTAATATAATAATATTTTATAACTTATAATTATTATCACATACGATTAAAAAAAATTAATTAAAATATATATATATATATATATATATATATATATACCTAAAATTATTTAATAATTTATAGGTACAATAAAAACACAAAATAACAAAGCTAAATATTTAATTAAATTATTAATTTTGTACTCCTAATATAAGTATATAAATACAAAAACTACATATGAAAAAACATAAATTAATTATAGATACTTGCTATTTCATATATTTTATAAAGTGTAATACAATATTTATATTACGTTAATATGTGGAATGCCAAGATTGTAGATGGATTACTAATTTATAAAATTATATTATTTATGGCGCTTATTTTAAATTCTGTAAGTGTGAAGAAGTGGAAAAGCTACGGTCTTATTATTATAATTCACTTTTAGTATCATACATTTACATTTAATATTATCTACAGACTAACTTTTTAAATTATTATTTAAATTATTAACAGTAAAAATATCCAATTTAGAACTGTCTATAGGTTTTTTTAAAAAATGGTTCTTTTGTTTTAAAACAATATCCTAAAATAAAACCGTTGTTGGATATTTGACTTATTATATTTATAACTTTTACAATATTACCGTCGGTCATAAGTACATAATTATCAGCTTCATGGTGAATTCGAGTTTCAGTGTCATGAAAAATAAATATTTTATATTGATGATTTAAGTAATTGTTTAACTCTGTTGATAACGGCCCTTCGCAATGTTTATTTTTAAAGGTGAAATTATTTAAATTAGGTTCAGTTGAAATTGAATTTAGACTATAACATGTGGATTCATTATAACGTTTAACCGCTTGTTGTAAGGGTTGGTTACTTTTTCATACATATTTTTTAAGTACTTTCATGTGATTTTCGAATGGAAACGCACTGCAGTTTTCTAATGAACCGAAGCGAGAATAGTCATCGCTAAGTGCTGCAGTGCGTGAACATTGTGGTTAGATAGATACCCATTCGCGACCATAAATAGAAATAAAATTACTAATAAAATAGTTTAATAGTTTTTTACTGAACTTTAATAAATTATTACTAATATTTGATCTAAGTAATATGGAAATACTAACATGTAAGCACATAAAATTTAAATAACATTTTTCATTTATTATATTTTTAAGTACTACGGGTCTTAAATATAATAAAAAATTTCGAAACTCAGTAGCTTTCCACCTCGGTAGTTCATCGAAACCACGAGGTTTCCGATGAAAGTCAATAGGTATAACATTTTTAAGATCAATTAAACTATTGCTCAAAAATGTACTTTTAACACTATTTAAACGGGTTTTTAAAGGACCTTTTAACCATAAATTAATAAGTTTTTTTGTTACTCCTAAACATATTAAGTGCATATAGTCTAAAGTTATGGTAATATAAATTTTTTTAGATTATTGGTTGGGTAAAAACTTAAAACGTAATGATTTAATGAAATCAAACTGCTCTATTTTTTTTTGTGATAGCTTTATCATCTGTTGTCTTATAAATGCTTCTTTTTCACATATTTTCTTAGTTTTTATTCCATCGCTTCTCTATTTGATAAAACATTTCTGATCTGATTGAATTTCTACTAACACTTCAATAAAATTAAAGATGTTAGGATGACTAGAGTAGAACGATGAATTTAGGTGTGAATGAAAACTTTCACAGCCGTTATTGGTACGGTTACAGCTAGCAAAAAACTGCGCCCAAATATTTGGGGGAAACATGGCGTCCGGGAATATATAGTTATCGAAAATATAGTCGGTAAATTGTACAACCCAATCATTTTTAGCGGGCAGTGTTGCTAAAAATTCATCCGTGAAACAATGAATGTTGTCAAAATACAAAAATGGCAAACCAAAAAAAAAAAATTTTAAATAATAGGTAACTTTCATCTGCATTTGTATTTTACATTTTCATGAGCCCTAAACTTTGAAATTTGTAGCCTTCGTAGAGAATAATTGGATTCGATTTTTCACTAGGTATTTACAAACTTTAAATAAAGAATTAGAAAATGCAATATAAAATAAGTTATTTCAAGTTAAGTCACATGCTATCGAAAACAATTTTCAGCTAATAAATCATCTAAGCACTTAAAAAACAATGCAAAATAAATCAACTTCCGAGCTCTAAAATGACAAACAAAAAAAAGACAATAAATATTATAAATTTTTTTTTTTAAATTATCGATATATCGATATTTTCTGAACCGATATATCAGCATAACATTTTTTGCTATCCCTAGGTACTGAGTGGTGAACAGAACACTGTAATATTTTTTGTTTGAACTATCGACGTTATGGTACTTTAGATAAGGTACGGCCAATACTGATTTACTGTAACATCTCATAATACCGAAAATAACGCTAACAACTACAATAGATACGTCTGTATGATATGACAGTCGACAAGGAACATAATGTTTAGGTACCTTCGCTCAATTAAAAATTATAAGCTACTCATTTTTTTCCACAGATTTTTACATAAACCACATTCGTAGAAAAATTTGAATTGTTTTTTTATAACATAATTAAATAACAGTAAATTATAATTTATAATTAGTGCATTATTACTATAATAATTAAATAATATATAAATTATCTTTCATTTAATCATCTAGTTATAAAAATAATAATAATGCATCTAATAGAGTTTAATAAAAAATTAAAATAATAATTTAATATGTAATTCAAATGTTTAATGTTATTGATTAATTTTTTTTTTTTTTCTCAGCGATATTTTCTATAATGCTAAATGCTATGGTTATTTATAAATTATATTTTTAATTCATAAAATAAAAAAGATATAGTTAATCAATATTAACAGAAAATAGTATATATATATATATATTATAGTAAAATTTGATCTTTTACAGTATATTTTTCAAAAAATAAGACAAATCTGACTGACCCTCTCACCAATTTAGGTAAATATATGTTCAAATATTAGATATTTAAATAACATTCAGGAATCTTATCTCTACTTTAAAATAAATCTTAAAATGCTATCACGTATCCAACGGTAATTGAATGCAGTAAGTGTCTAATTACGCCAACAGATAATAAATAATAAACCTTATAATAAATGTAAACTTGTAATAAAATGTTAAAGCTGTAGGGCAGAGGGTGTACTTTTATTACCAGACTTATAAAAAATAAGTACATTTCAACCATTGATAAAGTATATTTTGATTATATAAAATTATTCGTATTAATTTCATACCATGTATAATATTTATCACATAATTGACAATTAAATATATATATATCTGTTTTTTTATAAATTGACGTTTTTATAAATCTATCCTTATTTAATTTTCCCGTGAAAATTATGATTTATGAGTTGATTGGAAACTACATGTTAATAATAATTTATTAATAGATAGCAAATATTTTCTTAATTTATACATTATAGACTGATCGTTTCTTAAAAATAAAAATTAAAGTTAATGCTATCATTCCAACAATTAAGAACACTTAAAAATCATATAATTTATATAATTTGGTCGATATTTATGAAAAACTGATGGTCGACCTAAAATAAAATTTTGAAAATTTGTGGTAATTACTGGTTTTTATTTTTACTTCGAAAACTCCAAAATATCATATTTAGTAATTTAAATTCTTAATTGACTGAAATTTACAAAATTGTAATTCTCTAATACTTTATAATACTCACTTAAAATTTAAAGTCTAACAAAATCGACTAGTTTTGAGTACAAAATCAAACTACAGAAATCACAACGATGCTATATATATATGATATATATAGCTATATAGATCCTATTAGGTGCTATTGTATATCAAATGATATACAATACTTAAAACTAGATTAATAATAATTATTCAAAGAGAGTTTGTGTTTAGATCAATAAACAATTATAATTTTTTTCTAAATAAGTACAATTTTATATATTTGGATCTAGTCTGGCTTTATAGCATTGTTATTAATACTGACCTGAAGTCTAATAATCCTTCTTGCCAATCCCACGACGATAAGACCAGCTTTGACTAGCTTCATTGCCAGTGCCGCTCCAATGCCAGCACTGCATCCGGTTACTACAGCAACATGGCCTCTTAAGTGATCCATCGAGTACAACCTATTCAATAACAATCGACAATTTAAATCAAAAATAGTAAATCCGGAACTACAAGTTTAATTGGAATGAGTATGTTCTCTGTGTTATTATTTAAGTTCTTAAATGTTTTATATTTTTTTAAAGTGAACTATAAAAAAAAATTACCTGCAAAGAATTACGTTTTATCTTGTTAGGTAACAAATTAATCTAATAATTCTACTAACTGATTATTAATAATTTTATAACGTTAAAAAATGGATGTGATCGCTCTTGTTGGTTTGATGGGACAGGGATTAAAGTTTTAACAATATATAACACTTAAGGAACAAGCAAATTATAATTCTGGACCAAAGTGGTGCGTTGTAGTTATTACACAGACGATGACTACGCGCACAGTCATTTAATTTGATAGTGCTAAAAATGTTCGGTTTTACGCGGTCGCTTACCGTGTTATCATCCAATTGCATCATACGATTTCCAACTAAGCCCACTCCACTGTTAGTGTAATCCAATCGAGTCCCATTTCGAAGAAGGGGTTAGTGTCATGGAAAAGGTAAAGCATATATACAAATAAATAAATCGTATGATCTTCTATTTTTGATAACTGATTAAACCATTAACAATGATACAGACCTCGAGGTCTTCTCGATGAATATGAATAGTAAGAAAAATATGAATACGAGTACAAATGCTGATTATCGAACTCAATGTAATATATTATTTATTTAAAATTTAATTTATGTACTCGATTGATTACAATGTAATAAAAAATATATTTGATTTTCCTTACTATGGCATAAAATGTATGTATATATGTGTATACAAATTGTGTATTATGTACACAGTACCATTATAAAAAAAGCAGAAGTTAGAGAGTAGAGGTTTTGACCCTTTTTCTATTTTAATTAATTTTATCAAATGGTTTTATAGAATGTTTCATTAAATATTGAATTTGATATGCAACTTATCAAATTTTAAATTAACCCCCACATATTTATATTTAAAATGATAGACTTATATAAATATTAATACTAATACTTATATAACAGTATAACACCAATTAAATTACATTTATACTTGAATCGATTTGGATAACCGTTTTTTCATAAAAACGTAACCACTAGTAATGTGTGCAAGTTGCTCATTATGAAATGCAGGGGAAAGATCATTTTTACACTTCCTGTGAAAAAAATAGATAATTTTTTATCAAATTATTCGCCCAATACGTGAGAAACAGAAAAAAGATTTAAATATTAATATGACGTAAAGAACAAATCTACATTAATATTATGTACTTATGTATTGAATACTATGCTATATATTCTGGAAACCTATACAATATCAAATATAGGCAGCTCGATTTAATACATTGAAAATATATTATATTATATTATATATTTATAAAGAAATAACAAATATACTATTTTTTAATATTTTTGTATTTTCCTGTAAATGACCTATACCTCATATAGTCCTTCCTGAGGTTTTTTATACAAATCGTCAGAAAAAATTGTTTATAGCTTTCATATATTATGTTATTAAAAATACACATAGAAGATAATTTTAATTTACTATAATTTTTGTTTAATATTTAATTACGAAAATTTAAATTTGATGGATAAAAAAAATTACATACATATTACCCACACAGAATTTATTAATCATAACGTTTGAAACAATATTTATGTATAATTGGAATTTTAATATATAAAATAAAAACTTAATACAACATCGAATATATATTTGATTTTTCATGTTGAACCTGAAATATGTAATAAGAACTTATTGACATTCAAAGACAAATATTTAAAAGTTAATACAAATTTAAATTTGTATAAATGTATAATACTTAATTCAATGTTTAAAAATGTATAACCAATGGATGTTAAACATTTATCAAATATTTTAATATTTTATTATTCTTTTAATACATATTAAATACTTAAGTTGTGTGGGTATTATATTGAACATATAAAAATTTAATCAGTTTTAAAATGTTACAAAGTAATTAAAATAAAATCTTATATAATTTAATCTCTTTTTTTTGCGCTTTCAATTTCACCATACTACGTAAAAGTTATGTCACTCCCAGCTCAAATCAAAAATAACAAATATACAATCTAGGGCGCTCGCAAGCAGGTTCAGGGGGGACAACTCCCTCCCTAGTATTTCAGTTATTCAAAATAATTATATCCAACTTAAATATCCCAAAATCCCAAAATCATAATTGGTACCAAGGTGTATTAATATTTATAGCTGGTTATGTTCAACAATGTATGAGAATCGTTTATCCAAAATATGTATGTTAAGTTTACACAGAAAAAAAATCGAAGAACTTCATTTAGCTGAAAAAGTTGTTGCTGAATTTAGGAAAAATAAAATAAAATTGCAATTTGTGTTCAATTAGTTAATAAAAGTGTTTAATTAGTATATACGTGTTTGATTATTAATAAAAATTGATGCTATCTCCCTCCTAAATTTTCATCTGTGGGCGCCCTTGTATACAATCAAATAATGAGCATTTAAGCCATAACTATTCTTATTAACAACAGTTTTAAAAAACTACTCCCAACAACTATTTCTATACCTTCTCCTTAAAATAAAATTATTAAATACTTCAATAAGTATTAATTTCTTTCCTATTTTATTTTATACTCGAAAAAAAAAATCTCTTATTATTATTACTTTCGCTTTAAAAATAAATTTTTTTCGATCAATTTAGATCTCCATAAATATTATCTTCACACCCTTATTGTGATAACTAGGATCCGGATTTAAATTCACTTAAAACCATACAAATATGCTCTAAAAAATAGCCAAAAATGTCCTTAAAAAATGTATTTTACCACAAAAATGACTTAATTTTTTTTGTTTTGAGTATTATTGAACACACTATTTAATACATTAAAATCACAAACAAACGTAATACGAGCAACATTTGCAAGATGTTTATTTATTTTATAATTAAAATTATAATAATTATAATTATTTGTTATTTGATCGGATACTGGTGACGTTCCATAGTCAATAATAAATTAAGATAAGATAAAAACTGAATCGAAAAATAGATTGACAATTTATGAAATAAATTAAACAATTGACAATTGATGAAAGATTGACATTGAGTATGGAAAAACTCGATAAACTTACTTAAATATCAAGAAAATAATTTGTCTTTTGATTTTATTTTGAATAGGCTAAATTTGTTAAGTGTATTGAACAAATATGCATTAAAACCCAAGAAAATGACCCAATAATACTAAAAATTCTTTAAAAATGAAAAAACGTCGAAATATGCAAAAAAAAATCCAAAATAAAATTTGTAGTTTTGAAACCCTCGTTACATGAAACGAATTATGTTTTTAGAGAGCATTGTACTCGTATATGATCAATCAAAAAAATATGCACTTTGTACTAAAATCCGGACCCTAATGATAACATATTATAATCTTATTATTAAATAATTTATAATTTCTAAGATCTATATACCTATTAATGCTAAATTTGAAAAATGGTCTTGTGACATTGATGAAAGTAATCAATTTTTTATCCATCGTATAGCAGAAAATGCTTTTTGACAAGTACCACTACTAATAGGAATTGAATAAGTTATATTCAACAATTTATAAAAGTTTTGAAAGATGTTGGATGATACTAGACACGTACACAAAAAAATATTTTGAAAGGGGCTTTTAGGTTGTATATTTTCATAATCATATAATTTCTATACCACTTTTACTATATATAAATATATTTAAAAATTTTCATAAATTTCGAAAGGAATTCGAACCACTAAAACCTTCCCTTGTGTAGGTGCCTAGATGATATCACCGCGTAACTTCGGGCATTTCCAGAGGTGTCAATATTTGATTATCGATAAATTGTTTTTTTAAGGGTTTGTGCAATCATAATTTTTGTTTTTAAATTTCTCATTAAATTTCTAAATCATAAAAAATTAAAACAATTTGGGGTTAAATTCGTCATGCACATTATATATCTAAATATATAAAAGAAGAATAAATTGTAGGTGATACAAAATGCACCAAATCAAATATACCCTTGAAAAATATAGCAATAGCAAAGTGTTTCCGGGTCAGTTTGAACATTATAAATAGCATATTTAATTAGGTATTAAAAAAATAGATAATAATTTAAAAATAAAAGTTAAAAGTAAACAAAGTATTAAAATATTTAAATAACCATGACCATCCCCTTAAAATGAACTTCTTATCACAGACAACTATTCATCACTGAACCCGCTTCCCATATTAGAGGCGGAACTAGAAATTTTTACGCCTGGGGAAAATGTTAAAATTATAGACCAATAATAAAAAATACTCTTATCGGAAATTTTTTTCTAATAATTAATATACAATCATACTTATTGAGTTTTAACCTAATAACAGTATTTAACAAAGTTAAAAATATAAAATTAGTTGTTAATTATTACAAAAACAACACCCTCTAAAATTTTACAATAACGGGATGAATTCCCGCCTTCCATCTCCTGGTTCCACCCCTGTCCGTTAAAAACACTATTTTTATCATTCATTATACATGAAACTATCTCAATCCAGAGTAAGGTGTATATCCGTTATCGATTAATGTTATGTTATGAACTGATAACGAGTTTCCGTATCGAAAAAAGGTGGCTTTCTCATTGATAGGTCATCGTCGTGAACAAGTCTCCGCCACCATATTATTTTTAATATATCCATATTTCGAAGGTACTTCTAAATAAAGAGTAGATTAGTTTTGTTTTCCCGCGGTGGAATATTTATTATGGCTGAAAAATTATTGACTGATTGAGAATGAGTTAAATTTTCGATTTATAACATTTGTATTTATCGTATTTTTCAAATAGTCTACTTAGAGTTTTACAAATGTATAAGTGATTTCGTGTGAATTTTTCTTAAAAATTAAGTGTACTGTCATAAGTACAAGTAATTTACATTACTTCTACAGGAATTTTAACTCACCTGCACATAACGCATTAATTGTTCATAAATATTTAGAGAGAACTTTTAATCATCGATGGATTGAGCACTCGTGGGCCAGTACAATGTCCGCCAAGATCACCAAATTTGGCACCTTTGGATTTTATTTTATGGGGACATCTGAAAACAATTGTCTATTCTAACCCACCAAATGATCTTCAAGATTTGAAAAATAAAATAATTATTGCGTGTGTATAGTTAACCGAGGAACAAATACTTTCTGCAACACATAGAGAAGTATTGCGACGGTGTGAATGCATTGTAAATAATGGTAATAACTTCGAGCAATTCATGTGATGAATTGTAAATTTAATCAAAACTCACCTATACATAATTTAATTTTTTAATAAAATCAAAATTTTGTTAATTAAAATAATAGAATATGTGTTAGTTTGTTTATGTGTTATTTTTAATAAACTAAAATTATACCATTTACAAAAAATTTGAGTTCAAATTTCTGTAGAAGTTATGTAAATTACTTGTACTTATGAGAGTACACTTAATTTTTAAGAAAAATTCAATGACGAAATTACATATAAATTTGTAAAATTCTAAGTAAACTATTAAAAATACGATAAATACAAATGTTATAAATCGAAAATTTAACTTATTCTCAATCAGTCGGTTTTGAAGATAGAGCAAAATTGTAAAGATCAAAGTTGCTTTTAAAAATTCACATAATTCAAATTTGAACTCAAAAATGGGGGGTATCTTTAAAAAAAATATTATTTTGCGCATGTGCAAATTTTTTTTTTAAAAATTAAGATTTATCAAAAAAAAATTGTAATTTTATGTCCTTTATGCATTACAAAAAATCCGAATCGCATACAATATCATGCGTTCGAAATATTTCGTGTTACCTTTATCGTTATACACACTGTATACTATCTGACCCGACAAACATTGTTTTATCATATAAATTATATCTAGAGAGTATTTTGCTAGAAAAAAATAACTAATTTAATATAGGTGTGTGAGGATGTGGTATATAAGTGGAAGAGGAATGAAGTGATGAGAACGGTGACGAAATATAAAAATAAAAAAACATAAAACATTTATTATTTTAATAATTTATTAAAATTGATCCTTTAAAATGTATCGCTAATTACGACAATATTAGTAAAAAACAATATCATTCCCTTAATGCAACAGAGTACACAATATTTTTTGTTGTCTCATCTTTCACCAACACAAACAAACTGGATGGTTCGAGAGCACGCCACGTACTCATATAATTGTCCGTGTAAAAAACATGATATGCTCATATCTAAGCCACAGACATACATCGTTTGGCTTTGAGACTTATTAATAGTCATTGCAAATGCCAATCTAATTGGAAATTGAAGGCTTTAAATTGTATTTGCACCACTGTTGGTATAATAGAGATTCACGGTAATAATATATTTTCACCTCGGAATTTGCCATTTAAAATGATGTCTTTGATAACATTTTTCATTAATTTTTTAATGACTAATAGCGTGCCGTTGCACAACCGTGATGGGTTCAAATTACGAAGCAAAATAATCGGAGATCCAACTTTCAGTTGTAAATTATGCTGTGGCATTCCTGGTAAATCCAATGAGTTTAAAAACTCTGTTGGATAATTTACAGCTTCAGTAACATCACAAACTGTATCAATAGATTTGTATGACACCAAGTCTCCTGGTAACAAATGTTGTATCTTGAGATACAATTCGTTGACGACCACATTTTTTGCTGCTAAAATTGCTCTTTCTGTCAGCCACTCATGATTTGTGTATTGCCTGTGTACATTGAGAAATATCTGGTCAATGAGAGCATCTTGCGAATCAATGATTGTGCAGAAATCGGTCGGTAATTGTATGCATCCCATTTCTCTGTAATAACTTTCCCATCACCGATATCTAACAATTGTTTTGAAAATCTTTTGCACGCAGCTTTTTTTGATTGAATCACAAATATCGTAATCGTTCGCTCTCTATCTTTACATACATGTCGACCATGAATTGTTGACCAAGCTCACGACATCGTAGAATAACGTTGTTCTAATCGCATCTAATCATCAACCGATATGCATACTAATCCTTCGAACTAACATTCTTGTTTGTTTTGGCACCTGTTGCGGAATCTTGTTGGTTAATATTTATGCAATATCCATCATTTAATATGAAAAATAAAATTAATAGTTTTTAAATAGTTTTTAATAGTTTTTTATAGTTTTTTAAAAGTATCATTTAATAATTCATTTTCAATTACGCAGTTATCGACCGGGTCAAAAATTATTAAATTAAACTACGATTTATTAAACAATAGCACTTAGGAGTTTAAAAAATAGATAAGAACCTATTCGCATACCTACCAAATGTATATACAAAATTTCATTAAAATGGGTTGTCGTTTCGGAGGAGTATGGTCACAAACACTGTGACACGAGATTTTTATATATATATAGAGATAGATAAATATTTCACAAAAGATTGGCCAACATTGGCACATGCAAATAATAATAAATCCCATTTTTCCATAATATTGATAATATAACAAACAATACAGGTTAAGGAGATGAGTTTAAAATTATGATTAACTTCATGTATGAACATTACCCAAGAATGCATGTATCTACGGTATCGTCCCAGGACGTACCGCCGTAAATTGATAGTGTTTCTTTGGCATTGTGTTATTCGAGACGCCAGCAAAAAAAAAAAAAGAAAAAAAAAAGAGGCATCGGCATCGACCGTTTACATACACCACATTAATACAACGATAATAACCTTATATAAAAATCGATAGGTCGGTATACATCTATGACTAAGAACTAGATACGCACACACTGACGGCATATAACCAAGAGCTCACTAAAGGAATTTGCACCCTTGTTAGGTGTGTATATATATATATATATATACATATAAGTAGATATGGGGAGTTAGACCTTTGTCCGGTTCTTTGAAGATTTTTCCTACTTAGGACAAATGTTGTAATGGCAGTGTTGGATTAAGCCTTTATTATTTAAATTGTGTTGTCTGAGCAAATTGAAAAAATCGTTATTTATTGGTTTATAACATGTTACATAATCTAATGGTGTACATCATTACAATTTATATATGAAATGGTATATAGTCAAATGATGTACATCATTACAATATTAAAATACACAACATTAGCTGTATAATTGAATATTTTACAATAGTACACGTACATAGACGATCAGTATACATCAAATTCAATTAATAATAAAATAATATAACAACTTTACAAAATATAATAAAAAATGAAATATTTATTACATCAGTGAACTAATATTAATTCGTATATACTATAATTTAGTCGTATTTGAATACTTTAAAGTGTTTCGATTACAACTTTATACGATTGAATCGACACAAATGGATATCTTATAAATAGGATAAATGGTCTCCTTTGACTTACTCAGTAAGCTGGTTGTTTTTTAGTTCTCCTGAGCAATCCGTAATATCCAAAGGCATATGATAAAATGTAGAATGTAACTAGAATTAAGAGATCAGTGTTGAAACGATTGATGTCATATCCATAGCTCAACAAGACTTCCTTGCCGTTACGCAGACAATTGTTTACATTGAAACACGCTGTAACACGCACATGTATGAGTAACATCAATTAAACGGCATTTGGACTAACCTAAATCATGTATAATATATTAAATAGTGATTTACAAAGATAACTTAATTTTATATCAGACCACTTATACCAATGTTGATGTGACTAATTTATCGAAAGTATTTCGATATCGATATCATCATTACAATTTATATTTTCTACAATATGAAAATTAAGTAAATTTTAAGTATTATAATCGTACAAAAATATTAAGCAATACATTTTTTCTAAATACATCAACATTTCAGAGGGGGCTTAAACACCCAACCCTCCTAAATACGGGGATAACCCGTTTGGGCGCAGTATAAGAAATTTACCTGGAAATTGTTAACACGTTTGGGCACATATATGAAAACACCTTTGGATACAATAGGTACTGTAACTAGTAATTGAAAGTCTTGTGTAATCGAGTTGGTTTCGTACAATACTAATTCGCAAACATTTGTTGAAACATTACACTGAAGATACAGGTACTGGGGTTTGACTTCAACATTCTTTTGGCTTGAGTTTTTTATCGTCTGATGAAGTTGAATTTGGTTTTGTTGAGCTTATGTCTATAGCGTCACCTGATGAAACAGACTTTACTAATTATATACTTGACAATTATAAATCTGAAGATTCACAATTTCCACCTTTTATTTGGGCTGAAGAGCTAACAACATACCCAAGAACAACTAATGGACCGGAATATTTTCATTCAAATTATAACCAACAATTTTATAAGCAACATCCAAATCATCAAAATGTTATAAACGTATTGACTGAAATTCAAACGAAGACCAATTTAAAAATGAATAGCATTGAAAAAATAACTAATAAATTAAAAAAAGAAACTAAAGAAAAACAAAAATTTGTACAAAAATGTTGAGAAACTTATAAAGTTAAAAAAAAGTATATTGAATTACATAAAAAATTAGGACCACGTTTTACAGGGAAAAAAATTAATTAATTACATAAAATGTGATACATAAAAAGATCACAATATAGTATAAATATATAAATAATTAAATAATAATGAACTAATAATTGGAAGATTATTAAGCCAACCTCCTCGCGATGTCTTCTGGGTAACGCTAATAGGTTCAGATTTAGTACAATATGTTAATATATGCAAAGAAATAAATGCATTCAAATGTACTATTATAAAGGGAAATATTACGCACAAACGTTTTATAGATTTAAGCCCTAAAGTGTTCTGTTTTAGGTAAATGCGCCCAAACGTATTTCCCCCTAGGAACGTCCCTGATTATTATTAGATATCGATATCGTTTGTATTTCATATATAGTAAGTCATAAATAAACCAATATCGATAGTTGAAAAAATATCGTTATGCAACACTAATAATAAATAACTAGACTGTATATTGATTGTTACAGACATACGTATAAAGGAGATGTCTCGCCATTGCAAAATCAACATTGTTTCACAGCCGAGGAAGAAAATTGAAAAATACTTCAAGTAATAAAATATAGACGGCAACGATCTAAAACAGATATATTATCGGTCATTTCATGAGTAAACAGTGTAATTGGTCAAAATCTGTGCTCGAAATAGAGGGAAATGCGAAAGTTTTTTTTAAAAAATATAAAGGTAACTTTCATTTTAAAAAAAAAAATTTTCAAGGTGCAAATTTATCGCGTTAATAAAAAAAAAAAAATTTCGACGGTTGATAATAGTTATTAAAAGGACACTACACCCACATAAACTCGTATTCTCTCCATCTGACAAACGTACAACATTGCAAATATGCGTTAAGTTGTAATATCAATTTATGTGATGTTAGTAGTGATGTTAACTTAAACGTTATAGTAAACTGACCTATAATCAAACTTTAAAGGAAGAATATTATCTGTGTTTTGTTGGTCGGTTTTTCTAATATTTTAATTTTTAAATGAGTTATAAGTATGTAAAATATTTCAATTTAAAAATTTCCTAACTCGCTTGAAAATTAAAATATTGAAAAAAAACCGACTAACATAACCCAAATAAGGTTCTTCCCTTAAAGTATTATTATAGATCAATTTACTGTAATATTAAAGTTAATACCACTACATTTAAATTACTGAACGCAATTTTTTCTATATTGTACGTTTGTTAGACGAATATAACACATGCCAGTATGACATTCCCCTAATGTAAGTTTTTTTCAACGAGACTTTTAAACTTAAAATTTCGTTAACTAAAATATCTAATAATAAATTGGTGTCTACCCGTATATTATTTCGAGCATTGTCTAAAAAATACTTTGAAACCATACCCAAGCGATATGTAGGCGCCACAAAGTGATACAGCAAGATAATCGTAAACCAATGAGAAAATAACAATATTTTCAAACTTTTCAAAGAATGCTGACAAAACACTTCCTAAATCATGTTTAAAAAAAAAAAGATATAATAACAAAATAATCGCCAGGGATGCATTCTGGGCTACAACATCAGTAGCTCAAACCAAACAGGGCATGACCTCAAAACTTGGAAATGCAAGAGTTCCTTTAATAATTAAATAATTGGAGTATATAAATACATATATTCTTCTTCTTCTCCTTTGCCTTTCTTCAACTATTTGAGGTCGGTCACCTTTGTTTTAAACCTACACTCACGTACCCCAGCACCCCCACATATGATATTCGTATTTTTTTTTGCTAAATATTTAGTATGCAATTTGTATGAATTTGTATGCTTATCCCCCAAATTTGTACGAACTTAGTTGTAGCACTACGAACGAAAAACCGGGGCGGTGCTGTGGACACGTGTCTCCAGCACCCCCAAAATGAACTGTTGAAATTGAAATTATATTAATAAAATATAATACTGATATATTATAATTTTTCTGTAATTCATTTATTTTATTTTATAATTTTTACATAACATTTATAGTAAGCATATTATGTATGTTGTATATTCAAATTGTGTATACTAAGTATTCACACGGAACTATTGTTGTAGACTTCATTGGGGTTGAATGTTTTTTCATGTCATCAAACAACTCCCAACTGTTCCCTCTTTTACAAATGGCATAGTAATGGCCAACTGCCTTTCTTAGACGGCTGAGTCCAGGCCGATAACAGCCAATACCTCTCAACTCCATTGTTTCATTTGAACATACGATTATTTGTGGTATGTCCTCAAGTTTTATATTAAATTGAGGACTGGCCTCCGTACTGTAATTGACATCATCACCTGCAATTAAACCAAAATGTATGAAAATTATACAGAATTCAAATAAGTATTTAATATTTTGTTTGTTTACACCAACCTTCCCACTTGATTAAATCCACTATAATGTGTATACTTGATATGGAAGTGGTTATTGTTTTTGTCTCTTGACAAGAATAATTTCCTTCTACGGAACCACACACCGAATATTCTGTCATTACTCTTTCTTGTATGAAGTTGGGAAGATCACTCAAATCTCCATATGTATTATACGTTGAGTATATCATAGAAATAATTCTATTGCTTTTACATGTTACGTTTGAATATGCAATGTTTTCAATAATAGAAGGTAATTAGATAAACAATGTATTAAATATTTTTGATGCCGTCGAATCACAAACTACTAATTTTAGATCTCCAATTCTTTTACATTTGGGGTTGTAGAGTGTTTATCATAATATCAGCCCTTTGCGAATATGTTGATGCTGTAATACCATATTTTACTATCTTAGAAATAAAACTAAAGAAAGTAGAAGAATCCAAAATGATATCAATTTTATTAGAATATAATTGACTATCGCAATAAGCAACCAAAAATATAGACGCAATTGTTTCAAACGCACAAGTATTCGTTAATACAACTTTTCCTATTTAGTTAACAGAACAGGTTTTTAATTCTAGAGCTCGTGATCCATTTTTTAATAATGGTAAGGTCCACACAATTTTAGATTTTTTTAAATTAATATGTCTCAAATGAGGATTTGGTTCAAGATAAGAATTATTTTTTCTATTTTTTTTTTAGATTTCTTATTCCAATTCTGACATGCCAATGATTCTCCGTCTAAATTTGTCGGTTCATTTTCAGTATATTGTAAATGATTTATACATGAAAAACAAAGTCGTCCATCCTCATGACCTGGTTCATAATTTGAGCATAAGGATAACGCGTGAACCGAAATATTGCACTTCGTACAACGATGAGCTCCACTTTGAGAAAGAAATACACCTAAAAATAATAATTTATAATTAATTAAAATAATTTATAATAACATGTCTAATTTACCTGTATTTTACAGAGAGCATGTCAATTTATTTGAATTTACTGGTATAGTTTTAGATATATTTATCACTGTATCTTCATTGATAGTTTTGTATAATATATTATCTGGTGATCTTGATTGTACATTTTGTATTGTATCAACTTTTACACCTGTATCAACTTCATTAAATAAATTATGTTCTTCTAGTGCTGAGCTATTATTCCCTCGAGTTATTGACGCTTCTCTTAAAGACGAAATATGGTTTTCTAAAAAAACTTTGAGATTTGTTGGGAGTTCAATATTAATAATAACACGTGCCCCCAGCACCGCCCCGGTTTTTCGTTCGTAGTGCTTCAACAAAGTTCGTACAAATTTGGGGAATAGACATACAAATTCATACAAATTACATACTAAATATTTAGCAAAAAAAAAAATAAGAATTTCATATGGGGGGGGGTGCTGGGAACATGTATGTCCTATACTCGTCTCGATTTTCTACATCCCCTACGCACAAACCAACGCCCCTCATATCGTTCTGAATCATATCCAACCATCAAATTTTTGGTCTTCCTCCAAGTAGATTACCATAAGATCTGCATATCAACATATTTATCACGAACGTCGTCACCAGCAAAAACTCCCATTTTATGCCCACTATCCAAAACACCAAGTATGTATAGATCAGCGATTCCAGTACGGTCCAGATAAACTGCAAAGATTTAAAATTTCGTTATTCATATAATATTATAGAAAAGTTAAAATAATAACAATTAGTTGTGAACGTTAAAATGAATGAACTATTGTTTTGCCGCACTAACCGTGATAATGATCTGAGATATGTAGTACACGCTTAGCGCGTAAATGTTGTTGCTGATTTCTCGATGGACAACCGAGAATTCAGTTTGATACGTTATAATTGACGTGTAACAGTACTGGAAAATAGAATTGGTCATTAGACATAACCAGAATCCTTGCCAGTTCTGTACGGCTTTCACATCAAACTTGAGGTTTAGGTATGGCATCGACAATATTAAACCGAGAAACTAATGTAGGAAAACGTAAACAAATTTAGAATTAAACACAAATAAACAGAACTCGTGATTACCATTAACGTTCCCAATTCCAACAGTTTTACTTTGTAATTTCTTAACATACATACGATGGATCTATTCAATATCAATATTAACTGTGTAATCCATAATGGTTTTAGCCTAAATCGGAAACGATCATAAATTAAAAGAAATATAGTATATAATAGAAATATAAAATTTGTATATTATGTAGAAACCAAATTAATTTTGAGTATACTAAGTTGGTACTATAAATGCGCATTGAATATTATTTTATGTCACATACACAGAGCTACTCTAACCAGGTGTGCAAGGTGTTCAAAAAAAAGGACGACTCTATAAATCAAATTTCAGAAAAATAATATAATAATGTATATATAAAATATATAAATATATTATATTATATGTATAATATAATAATAATTTCATAATAATTACTTAGGTAATAATATTTTATTTAAAACATAATATAGTACATCTTTTAAACAATAACTAAAAATAATTTTTATAACATTTTTTAAGTTAAACAAAATTCTGATCAGTGCTCAGATATGAAATTTGGAAAGGGGGGCAGCAAATTTGTTTGTATGACATAGATGGTCAAATAGGTTAGTGTAGACGTATAATGTATAACGTAAATGTCCCCAGCCCCTTCAACGAAGATATTCTAGAAAAATATTTTACAAATATTTTGTTCGTCATTTGTTCGAATTTGTTTGATAATTATCAGAATTTGTTCCACGATAGTTTTTATACAACAATAAAAACTATGAGAAAGGGCTGAGGACATACTCGTATGTCTATAGCCTCCACTAGTCTTAATACTTTGGATATCTCATTAATTTTTTTTTTTTACGATCATATTGTATGTCATTTGTTTGAATTTGTTTGACAATTTTTAAAATCTTCACTTTAACTCTACTCTCATTATAAGCAAAAAACCTATTTTCCCGTATCCCCCTCCACCACTTTTTAAATATTTAATTTTTTTAATTAATCTCAAATTTTCCATTATAAGCGAAAATTATATTTTCTCATGCCTCCCCCACTTTTTTGTTGTGAAATTTCTAATCATTATAATACTGTCTGATTTTTGCTATCTTTTTTTTTATCGAATTTTGTTTTTGTTTGCATATGTTTGTATATATTTATGTATATGTATTTTCGTTATAGTTACTATAAGAAAAAATATTATTATGGTAATTGCAATCATCAATATGATAATTTAAATATAAAATAAATAAAATAAATAACTCATACATTTTATAACTTGATACTCAAAATACTAATTCTAGTAGTATTTATTGTTTAGATCAGTGGTCGACAACTTTTTTGGACCCTTGGGCCACATTCATAAATTAAAAAGGATTCACGGGTCAGACAATACACAAAATTGATATGATATTCAATGACATATCTTGGTTTTGGAATTTAATGCGGACCATATAAAAGAGGCGTGTGAACCGGATGCGGCCCGCGGACCGCCGGTTGCCGACCACTGGTTTTAGATATAAAAAATTAAAAAAATAAAACTTGCATCATTTTAAAACCCATGCATTTCATCCATAATTTAAAATAAGTGTTAGAAAAATTCAAGAATGAAATGTGTTTGTGGAAGGTTAAAAGACCTAATTT
Organism: Sipha flava; assembly: GCF_003268045.1. Taxonomy (NCBI): domain Eukaryota; kingdom Metazoa; phylum Arthropoda; class Insecta; order Hemiptera; family Aphididae; genus Sipha; species Sipha flava. Next base: position 3,524,243 of record NW_020272062.1, read on the forward strand.
TACTTAACTATAATAAAAAGAAGATATTTAAAAATAGTTAACATTGTACTTGTTTTTACACTATCATATTTTTATTTATTTATTTATTTATTTATTTAAGTATTTAACACCCCAAAGGAATAATGAGTATAGTTTTTAAGTTAACAAAAATTATACAAACAATTTTGAATGATATCATATTAATACATGTTTAAAAGAAAAATATAAGTGAATATAATATAAAATTTAAGTAAATTATTTAATATTTATTATTAGATTTTTTAAATTAAGTTGAAAATCATAAAATAAAACGAAGTGAGGTTAACATACATTATTACATAATTCTAAAAGGTGGTACTCCGGATTATTTTTGATAATATTTGTCGAACAATGAGATACTAAAAAAGGATGATTATTTCTTGAATTGAAAGTTGGAATTTTAAAACTTATTTTACTTAGGAATTCTAGTGAAGAAAGTTTACCATTTATTAACTTATAGACAAAGTTTACATCATTAAATAATCTTCTAGAAGCTAATTGTTCTAAGCCTAATTCTAAAGCTATAATATCGAAGGAAACATCCGATATTATTATCAAAATATAAAGTATTGTCTTTCAAAAGTGAAATTGCTTCAATTGATGAATCAACAAGTTTTCTACCCATATTATTAATAAATTAAAACAATTTAATTGATAACAAATTAATTTAAATAAAAAATTACTAATTTAAATTTCTTAAATATGAAAATATGAATGATAGATATATTAAATCAATACAACATGAAATACGGACATACGATATCCTAATACAACGGGTTTCAAACTGTACTCCGTGGAGCTCTAGAGTTTCGCAAGAGAAGTCTAGGGGCTCCATGGAACCGTGGGCATATCTGAATTAATTAAATTTAGATATTAATATATTTCTTAGTAATCGAGGAAAAACACTAGTATGATTACTTGAATTGCGAAATTAATTGTAATTAATGATACCCATTTATTTATTTACAACTCATACTTCTAATAAAATGATTTATTATTCTGATTTCATTACTTGGCTGGTAATTTCCACAAAAATCCAAGCCTCTTATAATAAAAAAATTAACTTTGGACTATGTTCTTCTCAATCTGTATATATAAAATGACTTGTTCTAAGTGATTCATTATCCTCTAGCCGGAATCACTGAAACCATGAGTATAAAATGTGGACAGTAATTTTGTTTTGTAACGGAAACGCCACTAAGAAAAGATTATTTAAATTCCCCTTAAAGGAATTAAAAGGGAAAAGCATTTAAAAAATCACCTAGCCGGAACCACTGAAGCTACGAGTTTAAAATGTAGACAAGTAAGTTCATTTTATGATACAAAAAATCCCTTAAAAATCATATTTCAAAATTCAACCTCAACAGGTGTTAAAGGAGGTAAAAATGGAAAAAATTGATAAAAAATTATATTTTTATATGCTCCTTAATCAGTACATTTGCTATTATTATTTAAGTAGTTAGGTATTGTAAAAACTGTATCATATTAGATAGACATATAAGATATTACAGATATGTGGTTTATTATACCTGTTTGTTAGTATAATAAGAATAATGCTAATAATAATAATAATTCGTAAATATTTTTTTCAACTAAAAATTCTATACAGTAGTTATAAATTTGTAGGCATATTTTATTTCAACATTTCTCCGATTAAAATTGCATCTTACAATTTTTCTTTGAAATATTAAAATATACTAATTTTTGCCGATTTCTGGTTGTTACAATACGCGAGCAACCTAGGGTATACATATCTAATAGGCTCTATCCGAATTGAGTCCCGAATTATTTAAGGTACTACTCTAGTTGGGTCCCGGATTTTTATAGGTACTAAACTAGTTGAGTCTACATTTTACTATAAAAAAAATTCATAACTGAAAATATGACTGAAAAAATTTCAGGAACAATAAATCGATTTAATTTTGTAAAATTAATGTAGAATACATTTTTACCAACACAAAAGTGATTTTTAAAAAATTTATTTAATTTTTATTTATATTATATAATGATTTTAACATTTTTAATATTTTTTCATTTACCAATATGGCTATAATTATATTATATAATAATATGTATTTTTATACTTGATTTTTGACATTTTTAATATTTTTACTTACACAATTCTAATTATTTATATTTTAACGAAAAAGAAATTAAAAAACAAAAAAAAACTATAAAAATTTTTTTTAACCATACCTGTGGTCTAAATAGATCATAGATATCCTAAGTCTGTTAAAATGGGAAGGAAAATGTTTCTATAATGTAGTACTTACCAAAAAATATACAAAAACTAGTGTAATACCTAAAATAATTCAGAACCCAACTAGTGTAGTACCTATACAAATTCAGAACCCAACTAGTAAACTAGATGTGATTAGCTCCTAGTACTCGGGACCAAACTCGGATGCTCCGAACTAAAAGCAAACTGTAATATAAAACTGATAAAATAAAAAGTTAAGTATCACAAAAAACTCCACACGGGCGAAGCCTAATTACTTAGTTAATATTGATAATTATTGTTGTCTCGAATATAAATTCCCAATTTATGGGGCTCTGTAAATTTCTTTAGAAATATAAGGGCTCCGCGAACAATAAAGTTTGAGAACCATTGGCCTAATAACATAATATATCGATTAGCAATAACGATCTGTTTAAATGAAAATTAAAAAAATATATTATGAACATATAATTTTTTCTACAATTTAAGTTATTTTGAAATTAAATTTTAAAGTGTAGAATCTGTACTGTATTTGTTAAAATAAAGAGCCCTGTAACCAGTGTTGGGCAAATTGTAATCTTATTAATGATTAATGATTACGATTAAATTTTATAATCATTAATCGCTATAAAAATTAATGTAATCATTAATCACAATTAAAAATAATTTCAAATGATTAATAATAGTAATAATAGTAATAATTTAATCATAGTATTGATTACGATTACAAATTGTATCAATTTGTATTCATAATTAATCTTTATTGTTTTTTCTATAATTATTGTATTTTATATATGTTGTATTTTTATATAAAAAAATAAATACCTTCTAACATGTGTCAGATAAGATAACGGAAATAAACAATTAATGGACTATTATAGTCCATATACCTATATATGATAAATTCCTGGTTCTAGGACTTAAGTTGAAAGATTGGAAATTATTTAAAGTCTACAGAAATATAATATAAATAAAATGAGTAATAACGATTAACGATTACCAATGTAATCGCCATTACTGATTACATTAAAAACTGATAATAACTGATTAAATGATTAATAACTAATGTAATTTAATAAATTAATCGTAATCGATTACGTAATTTAAGCGTAAATTAATCGATTACGCCCAACACTGCCTGTAACGATCAATTTATTTGTCAAAATTTGGTTTGACAAATGTTAATTATTGACCTACTCCTAATGAACTAAATATGGACCCTCCGAGTGCATGCTTATAACTATAACATAATATAGTATATCTATCCGAAAACTTAAAGGATGAAATTATTTAAAAAAAATGTATATCATTAAAATATATTTTATACGATTATACTTACATTCGTAAGTGTTGTGTATAATCGAATTGAATCTGTAAATATTGTAAAAAGTTCGTTGAAGTAACAAAATTAATTATTTGATAATAATTATATTTATTTTACTTGATCATTAAATAAATCGTAATTTATATTTATTTGATTTTCTGTTGAAGATAGCTTGCACATTTCATCGACATTTTGTTTTACTTTTTCGTTTTCGGAATTTAATATAGAAATTACGAAATCCGCTTTGTTGTATAAATCCGGGCACTTATAATCAAATCTAAATAACAAAATAATTCAAATTAAACCAGACTATAGAAATAATCGCTAATACTGTAATTTATTGTTAAAACAATAAAAATAAAAGGTAATAAAACTCGGATTTATATGTAAATAAATATTTTTACTGTGATTTAATTAATTCATTTAGGTAAATGATAAATTTGTTTCAAGCGATTTTCAATGAAATTAACTATATTTTATTTTACATATTTTTTAATTATTTCATTTTTTTCCTATATATATATATCGATAATTTGTTCTTAAATAATTATTTTTTGTGTATGATTGTATTTTTCAATACAGATAATTTTCCATGTTTTCAAAAGTACATAAATAGAATAATACCAATGATTGAACTTAATCCACGGTCGACAAAAGTTCGAGACTTATGTCCTCGATAAATGATTAATAATAATTTACTAATACTCCTTTGTGTTTGAAGTATTGATAGCGATTCAATATACCTACATTAACGAACTTTGAAAAAATAAATGAGGTTGTGTCAACGTTTGATCCTACTTCAGCAGTTTCTATTCAAAAAGCGAGAAAACTATTAAACAAAGATAATATTAAAAATAATTTAATCTATATATTTGTTTATTTTGGATTTTTAGAGAATAAAATAAAAAAGCTAGAAATTAGAAAACTGACATTAGTTCAAAGTTTAGAACTCAGAAGAAACTGTAAAACGCATTGAACAAATAAAAAAACCATTAGGCATGGCAGTACGAGAAAAATTGCTCAGTGTACCTACTGCATACAAATCCTGATTTAAAATGCTTAAAAATAATTAAATATCTATTGCAGAATTAATGGGATAATATTGTAGACTGAGCTCGCAGCTTACTCCTTTAGATATTGCAAGTATAAAATTTGCACCGATAACCACTGTTGAAGTCCAGCGTTCTTTTAGTTGGTACAAGTCTGTGTTACGACTAAACCGTTGATCATTTAACTTTAAAAATGTGAGCACGTATATGGTATCTCATTGCTATCAATATCAAGACGAATAAGATTAAATTTCATAATAGTTTCAGTTCAATTGTCTTCATTTTTTTTTTCATTTTTTTTTCATTTGTAAAGCAATTTTTAATTTTTTTTTCAGTATTATTTTCTTTATACAATTTTTATATTCCATAATTAAATTTTTTTATCAAATAAAAAGTGATTTTTATTACAAAAAAATAAATATATATATTGCGATTTTTTTAATACATATAAATCCGAATCCTAGTAATAACATAAACATATTATGTCCAATATTCATTTTACAATCTACATAGTAACAATCAACGCGTTTTGCACTCTCAAGTTCCAAAAATCTTATTGGAGTTAAGAGAAGGTTTATCAATACTCATCAGTAGGCCTTGGAAGTTATTGCGCTTAAACGCATTACAATTGATCGCATTATTGTATTAAATAAACAACCATCATTTGATTTAAGAATTGCATTACTGCTGTAAAAATACCCAAAGTTGCACTTAAAAATTGCACTAAACTTTATATTCACCAAAATAACTATTTAAAAAAAAAAATTGTAATATTATTTTTTATTAAAACTCTTAAATTACAAAAGTGAGCTCTTTTACAAAATATTTCAAAAGAAAAATTCATATTAATACTGGAATTGTGATTTTAGTCTGGTTTTCCAGGAGTCTACGAACAAAATTATTAACGTTTCGATTAATTATCATTCATTAAAAATAATTGATTGATCAAATAATCGTTTTATAAAAATCGCATGGCCCTGTTCGTGCATCGTTTTTTCAAATATTTCTATTACAGTCATCAAAATCGACAAAACCCGAAATAATAATAATAAATTATTATTATTATTATTAATATTATTTATTAATATCTATTTATTTATTATTAATATTAATAATATTTAAATATTTCTAAAATTGAATTATAAATGAGGCAAATCGAAAAAATTCTAGAGAAATTGCATGAAGTTTCACTAAAATTGTTTAAATTTTTATTCGTACTTGTATGGAACGATTGATATAACCTACTCAGCAATAAATCCGAACAATAGAAAAAAAATTGCAAGTGCAGCAACTTCCGAGGCCTATTCATGTAGTAAACTATTATGCACTTATGCCGCCATCACTGGAAATTTTATAAACATAATAGAATTAATTTCCTTACGACGAGTCCAACCCGTCCGACGATTTCGATGATTTGCAACCGGATACAAACAATGCTTAGAGGCAGTGGCGTGCGCGGAGATGATGGATGATATATCCTCCCTCCCCCATAGGCTTTTTTTTTTTAATCTTAAACGTTAAAAAACGTATTTAAGAAATACGACGAGGCAGTCACGGTTAAATGGATTGGCGTCAATGAACATACATCGAGACATTCCATTATCTTCAGAACAAATAGTTGATGAATTTAGTGTAAAAGCCAGAAAAATGAATGAAGGATGAATTTTCACCTTGATTGCAATATTTTTTTTTTTATACCAAATTCCTGCGCACGCCACTGCTAAGAGGTAGTGACTTCGTAGAGAAATCTGTACCACGAGACACTCGCGATCTATACATACAAGGTTGACAAGTTACTTTTGAAACAACTGGTTGACCATGGCAATGGGGCCCTGACAGACCAATCGTCCGTTGGACAGCAGGACCACGTCGTCGAATTTGTCGAACACGCCGGACGCGGGCTGGTGAATAGTGCAGACGACGATCTTGCCGGTATGGGCGATGCGTTTCAGCGCGTCGACGACGTGCGCGGCCGCGTAACTGTCCAGGCCGGTGGTGATCTCGTCGCAGAACAGTATTGGCGGATCGTTGAGCAGCTGCACGGCCAGCGTGACCTTCTTGCGTTCGCCGCCCGACAGAAGCGACAGCGTCGTGTCCGCGAACTCGCCCATGCCCAGCTCCGCCACCAAGCGCCCGATACATTCGGACCGGGCCCCGGCCGTGGTGCGCCGGTCCATTTTCAAATTGGCCTCGAAACAACAAGAGAGCGACGTTGATGGCAAATTAACATTTTTAACGTACGTCACGTGCATAATTTATTAGACAAACGATCGGAGTGTTCGGCTGAAACACCTGTAGGCCGCGCTAAACGTGAATCCGATTCGTGGGGCTCACCCAACGTTTTCGCAGTAAAATAAAACAAAAATATAAAACATAACATTGACCGATTTTTATTTTATTAAAATAAACCCAACAATAATTTGGTTGTATTGGCTGTTTATTAGTTGTACAGTCGAAATCGTACTGTCAACCGGTTCTACTTTTATTAAAATATTTACACAAAATTCACTTTAATTTTGACTATAATTTCACCATGGATTTACTATGACAACCAAATTTCTGGTCGGAGCACGTTGTATTTTTCATGGATTTACACCAAAAAAGCGAAACTAAATTTAACATACTTTTCTTAGTTAGATTTTAATTTAAACTAAACGTATGAATATCTCATATTCTCTTCTATGACAACTAGGAAACCGATTTTTTTGATTTTTTTACCCCAAGAAGTCTTAAAAAATATTTGATAATTACATTTTTTTTTTTTTATAATAATTTTAAAATTGTTTGTCTTTAATTTTAAAAAATTTAAGTATTAATAGAAAAAGTGTTTTCTAGTTTTCTTAGCCAAAATGTTTAGAAATCGAAATATTTTTTCAAAATAAAAATCAAGCATCGGGATTTCAGGTTATTTTAATTTTCTCTTTGGCAATTTTCACTGTCTTGTAGAGATCAAAATTAATTCATAAAATTATTTTACATGCACTTTAGTGCCTTCTGCATATGCGTACGAAAAGTAATATGTTCTCGGAATTAACGTTGAGATAGCGGCTATGAATATCTACGATAACGAATAGGTAACATCAACGATTTTTTTCTATAATCATTTCTATAATCATTGATTAAATACTAGTGGATTCAATCAATAGAAAATTATTAAATCAATCATAGACACTAATATTTTCTGTTTTGAATGTACTCGTAAAAATAAAGTTAGGGCCATAATGCACTAGGTAGCCAATGCCATACATAATTGCTTATTAGAGCTCGCACACTAGGCAGCACAATTTTTCCAGGCTGTTGCAGCTAGAAAAACTTGCACGACTACACGGCAACCAGAACAAGACGAGGTGAATGCATGTGATTACCGTCAGTCTCCGCTCACTAGTTCAAGCAACCGGAGGTATTTTGCGTTCTTGAGTTTTTCCTCAGTTATACGATCACCCCGTTATTTGTCGAAGAAAATATTTTTGTTTTGTTTACTCATCTCAGAATAATTACTAATTTTTCTTCTGGATACATAAATTTTCGCGTACGAGTGTCAATATCCGACAATGCATTTTTTTAAATTTTCTAAAATTCCATTTAATAATTGCATTAACATTCTTCTATAATTAAAAAAACGTTTCGGATATTTTCGAAGATCCTTAAAATAATTTTGAAACAATCTCTTTGAGTACCGTTTCAAAAATATAGGATGAATTCAATATAATTTTTTTGTTCTGCGTTTCTTACAAGACAAAAGGTAAATAGTGATTGCCTCTTCTATGTCCATTTTGATACGATTGGTATTTTTTGCGATCGAACGAATGACGGACTCAACGACGCGTTATAAACTATTGGTTATAAACTGGCTGTTCAATACTTCGGCTGCCGCAGCTAGGCTGCCTAATGCATAGCGGCCCTTAATGGGAGTGAAAATTTAGTCAGTTAAATAATATTCTAGAAATAGGTATAAGTACGTATTACATTGATTACTATATGGTTGATTTCCACAATTTAACTTGTATAGTTGTAACATTGATTATAAATACTATTAGTATTATAATATAATATAATAGTATTTATCAAAAAAATACTAGAAAATACTCCACAAGAAAAAATACCACAGGGACGCTCGAGATTACGATAGTGAGACAGGACAAGAGAAAATGTGGAAAAAATTAGACTAGAAGACTGGAAAATAATATCATTAAATAGGGAAACTGGAGACAATTAAGTTGGGTTAACTTGAAGGCCGAATATCAATGAGAATAAGAAGTATTTACCAACCCTAATGTTACGGACATACAAGAATGTAGGTCCTTAAAAATATCATTATATGAGGGACCACTTATCACATAAATAATATTAGAATAACTCTTATATAATCATCACACATAGGCACCAGTAGTACGGTTGCAATGGATAAAGGATTATGAGCGTTTTCCAAATAATAATACGTAAATATATATCACAAGATAGAATATAAGACATGTGAAATGTGGCTATACGAAATGCAGAATTCACGAGACCACCTAATTATATAATAAGTAATTCAGGGTTGGGTGTACAGTAATAACTAAAGTACAAGTCAAAAACTACGTATAGAGGATTTACAAATCATTAGCCAAATACTATTATTGATAGTTATAAAAAACGAAACAACAATTTAAATGTTAAAACGAGTACAGGGAGTTCATATGAAAACGAAGTATATAAGGGGGTAAGGAACAAACCCATAATCAGATGTGTTATAGTCCAATCGTAGCAAACATCTTTTTAAAATGCCATCAGAATATTTTTGTTAAAGAAATATGAATATGTGAGAAAATTTGAGATACATTTAAAAGATATTTCTATGAACTTAATTTATTTTACAGACTAATAAGACTAATAAAATAAATGTTAAAAAATATAATTATTACACGTTGTTTACACTTACATAGAAACTTTTTATGATTTTCAAAATTATGTTTACCTAAATAAGTATACTTAAGTACACTAAAAATAAATGAAGACATATATATTCCAAATTTTTATATTGAATTCAGACTAAGTTATGAGGATTCTTCTTCAACGATTTCGGATGTTAAAATTAAAAATAAGAAATCTAATCGAACTACGAATTTGAAAAATTCAAACCTATAAATAGTACAAATATATCTTAGATATTTAAAAAATGAAATAGATTATATAAAATTATAATGTAAATACTTGATAATTATTTCAAGCCACTATGATTAATACTATTAGAGCAACAAAAAACTAACTAATATTGTTTAGTCGAAATTTATTTAAGAAATAATTGAAAGTACAAACTAAAAAATATTTGGTATCAGAAATTGATAATCGAAGCAAGTAGCTTATAGACGAACTAGAACAAATGGAAAAATAAAAAATTAAATAAATCAAAGTAAAACCAACATGTACATTTCTCGCTCCGCTTGAAATCTTATTTGTGAAGAATTTCGAAAAGAAAAATGTTCAAAGAATTTAAAATCGAATTAATTAAATACCGTTATTAAAGTATGAGCTACAATATAAGTACTTTTACATTATAATTTAAATATTTTAACTAAGAGGGATGAATTTAATAACAATGGTTTGTTTTACATTTTCATCAGTGTATTTGTGACTAATATAACATTATTTTTTTATACTCGTATGGCATATAATAATACTGTCTAGAGATTCAACCACAGTTATATCATTTTTTTTTGAATTTCTGTACTCAAAATAGACGACTAAAATGTTATATTACTAATAATTGTATAAAGCTTTTGAATTGCTTTATTTTATCAAATCGATAACGCTATCAAGTGACAAAAAAAAAAATAATTTGAAGTTATGTCTTTGTTATATAAATGTATGCTTATACTAAATTCACATTTTTCATACGTAACCACTGAGATGTCTTATAAACTTAAGTCTATTTTTTACTTGGTACCATATTATTATAAATTATTGTACACAAATTGAACACAACATAAATAAATAAAAAATAAATTCATTTGTCAAAAATCACGATGAGTGTATTATAATATACATATGCGATTAAAAAATTGAAAACTTCATGAAAACGATAATATTAATATTAATTCAATATTCACTTTATAAAGTTGTAAAATATCACAAGTCTAAATTTATGGGTTTTAAAATATATTTCACAATAGTAGATAAATGAGATATTGTAAAGCTTGTTTCTTATTTGAAATACGTAAGTAAACCATTTCAAATGTTCCAAATTTCGATTGGCATATTTTGACGATGGTTAGGGGAATGTAGCATAAAATATATTTGAATGTATGATCTCAATAGTCGATTACAAAGAAAATGAAAATAAAACCCTTTATATGTTGTTGAAACTCCACATTTATTTTTCTCAAATTATAAATTTTGAGTTTTGGTATTTACGAAAATAAAATATGAATAACACGAACACATAAATCTTAGACTCTCGTCCGTATTGAATTATATACAATTAAAAATAATAATTAAATTTTTTTTTTTAATTTCTGTCAATCGCAAAGATTACGCAACGATGATGTTACGTTGGTCATAGTTTTTTCAGTGATGGGGTAGGGGTAAGACACTAACCAAACGATCGTCAGCACCAGGAACAGTACATATCGGTGAAAAATATTTTTTTATTTACCGTAAAACATGATTAAAGACCGTTTACCCGAACATGTTTTACATGGGTTATATTCAAAATAATTAGACACAGTTTTCACACTTTATTGAGGAGAATATTAACTATGATGTAGCATTCGTATATTCTTCTTAACTTGACTCATATTAATTTAACAAACATTTGAATAACACA
>NW_020272062.1:3535666-3539570 GCF_003268045.1 Sipha flava
ATAGTTTTTTCAGTGATGGGGTAGGGGTAAGACACTAACCAAACGATCGTCAGCACCAGGAACAGTACATATCGGTGAAAAATATTTTTTTATTTACCGTAAAACATGATTAAAGACCGTTTACCCGAACATGTTTTACATGGGTTATATTCAAAATAATTAGACACAGTTTTCACACTTTATTGAGGAGAATATTAACTATGATGTAGCATTCGTATATTCTTCTTAACTTGACTCATATTAATTTAACAAACATTTGAATAACACAAAATCATGAAAGTTTAAGTTTTAATAACTTTTTTGATAAATATTTTATTAAAAAAATAAAATAGCTACGTCACAGATACACTTCCCTTCTACATTGTGTAAAAAATCTGAATTTCTAGAGTGATTATAGTTCTGTTAAAATGTGTTCGCATAAATCTCGTTTTTGGTCAAAATATGTACGTGTGTGACATCCTAAAAACAGAATCGGTTGATACCATGTATTTACTATGAAAATCAAATCTGTTACCCCGGTGGCAATATTATAAACATAAATAAAATGTAAAAATATATAAAAAAGTATAAATAAATATTCTTAACAATTATTGTAAAATATAATATAAATAAATATTATGTAATAATAAGTTTAGGGCAAAGGTGACCGACCCCAAATAGTTGAGAAAAAGGCGAAGGAGAAGAAGAAGCAGGCATATTATATAATATGTACGACCCGTTCCAATTTATATAATTATCATTGAGTATAACATATAAAAAGATTTTATAAATAAAAACCTATTATTTATATAAAATGAATTATATATATATATATATATTTATTAGCTAAATAAAAATGAATATTACCTAGTCTGTATGTTTGCTATGCCTTCCTAAACTATTTAACCGATTTTGATGACATTTGGTACAGAAATAGATTAGACCTTAGAAAAATACATGAGCTACCTTTTATCGCAAAAAATAGAAAAGTTAAGCATCAGTACACCTGTTAAGGCCCGAACGAGCAGTTGTTATGATATTGCTCTAACAAAATAAAAAAACGGAAAGGAACATCGGCTGCATGCTACTTGCGTCCCAAAAAAGGTATATTAAGCAGGTAATTAATTCGACTGGTAACTTGATCCCGATGTAGAGACTCAAATCGGCTGTCATAACTATCGATATGTTTACTAAAATATATGATATCTATCGATAACTAATCAAATGTACTATATTGGTGTAATAAATTGAGTAAATCATATTTACATTATGTTAGAAATAATTGTATCAGCTTCTCTTTATTATCTCTTTATTGTACTCGTAAATCACTACTTGTTATTAAAGATTTTATCAGACTTCAGGCATCGAGTAGACCGATTAAAGGAATTTTTAATTTTATACTCATAATTTATTTCATACCACAATATATTATTTTTATTAATATTTTGTTTTTTTTTTTTTTTAATATCTAATATCGATGTATTTATAAGAAATAATAAATAATATACAATCGATATGTTCCCGATCAAATAATCTATATTTTTGCTATCAATTATCGAGACGCAACTCGGTTATTAAAAAAATTGTACTGGGGCGCAAGTAGGTTATTTATTTATTTATTAATATAAACGGATGTGAGTTCTTAAAACATGATACAAACGTTTTGTGTTAACAAAATATAACACAATAAATTATATTTATTATGACCTGTTATCGACCATTTTGGTCAGGACAAAATTTACCTATTAAATAAAATTTGGAACGCAAGTAGAATGCACCGAAAACATGACTGTCAAACACCTCAATGTGAACTAGAGATCTGCACGCGCCTGATCCGGCCCAAAACTTACAAAATGCCTCCACCCAATCCTGATCCTTAATTTTTTTTTTTAAGTCCAACCCACCAAGGCTTCTTCACAGTATTTATTATTTGTTTTTATCAGTGATCTATTTATAAATATCATATAAACAAATAATATATACGTATTTTTATTATGATTTGTAACAAAGCTACAACATCAAAACTCCATCAACCTATTCCTTATCTAACGCCAATAATTGGCACTAATATTATACTCTTACATTATAATACGAACACATTTATTTTTATTATTAATGACTATATAATATTGTCAATGACTACTATCAGTGAGCGAGCAATGGGATAAAAAAAAATTTATAATTATAAAAATACTGCAGGCTTTACGCCATACCGATTTTCGACAAAATCTTCTTCTTTTTCTCCTTCACTTTTCTCCCAACTATTTGAGGTCAGCCATCCTTGTCCTAAACCTCCACTCATCTCGATTTTCTACATCCCCTACGTACACACCAACAGCCCTCATATCGTTCTAAATCGAATCCAACCATCTCTTTTTTGGTCTTCCTCTTCCTCTTTTTCGACAAAATCAAATTTTTATTTTAATCATAATTTAAAAATAATAATTTTAGAGACATGACATTTTTACTGAATATTAATATCACCGATTTCTATTGATGCAATAATTTTAAAAAGATTTTTTCGAGCAATTTTTAGAGAATTAAGTATTTATGTTTTCTTATTTTTGTTTGAAATATGTCGACAAAATAGTTTTGATTTAAAAAAATTCTTGAATATTTAATACGAAGTTCCTCGTAATTATATTCAGAATCGTTTTTTCAAGAGCAATGGGTACATAGGTTTCACGTCAATACTAATACAGCAATGCCCTGCCTCAACTATTGCTGTAATAGAAAACCCTTCCCACCGATACACGTATAAAAAATGAATTTCAAAATTAAAATCGTTACTTGAGTAATCTATTGGGTCAAATATGATCTGTATTGCTATTTTTAAATAAAAACAATTATCTATTTGATTGAAATACCATTATAATTATTAGTAACAGTTAACGGCACTCAGTGAAAACCCGAATGATTTATCAATTTTTGTTATTACAATATTATAATCAACTTTTAGATAGTAAATCATAATAATTAACTAACTGGATTTTTCGATTTTAAAGTTCGTCTTTACCACACGTATATTACATTCAATATACATTTTATTTTTTTTTACCATTAAACGCAAGTGTTCCGAAGCTGTTAACTGATCGAAGCTAATGTCTTGCTGAGGAACGAAACCTGATATTTTAATCATCACTTCTTCAGATACCGGATGACCGTTTAGTAGAAGTTCTCCTTGGAAATTACCTTAAATCAAACGTCAGCGGTAAACGTATGATTAAAACGAAACGACGAAGATAAACTCAAGTTAAGGAAACTCGAAAAATACCCACAAACACACTACCTTTAGTTCGATGACTTACAGTGGCCATAAGTGTAGTTTTTCCGGAACCGCTAAAATAATGAACGTCTAGTAAAATTTATTATTTAAAGATAAGAACATAATTTATTGAATTTAAATAATTTCTATTATCTATATACCTTGGACCCATTATTCCTAGAAGGTTGCCACATCGAACATTTCCACTAACTGAAATAATTAAAATCGATTACAATAATACGTTATTATTATATTGGAATAAGATACTATATAGAACTTCTCCATTCGTTATATATTGCAACATTAATATATGATGATTGTGTCATTGCTGTACCTGTGTTAATTTGGGAAAATTATAGTGTGCATCATAATAATTAAAACCACGTGGAGTCATTATTGTAAAAATTACAATCATTATCATTACCAAAAGTCCTAATGAATATTTTCCACACGTTTTATTCGACCGTGTATACAAAAAAAAATTTGTTGCCATTTATAAATTTACTAATTAAAAATACGCTCACCGTTGTGCAATATATGTTTGTACGTGATTTTAGACGACTTGAAAGACTTGTGAACAGTCTTCTTCGCTAAAACGTTTAGTCTCTTCCACGACAGCACCAGTTGATGACCGTACGGCTGTTGTCGTGGCTCTGCTGG
>NW_020272062.1:3539580-3560886 GCF_003268045.1 Sipha flava
AAAAAATAGAACTAAAAGAAAAGACTTAGTCCCCTCTTTAACAAATCTTAACAACACTTTGGCCATAACTGACAGTGAAAAAGCAAATTTATTCGGTAACCACCTATCAGAAACTTTCCAACCCCACTCAGATACAAATGCTAACATAACGACACACTTAAAAAATGTTCAAACTTTTCTTAACAGTCTACTACCTATGTCACTGCTAGCTAAACCAATTACACCCCAAGAAATAAAATCAAATATTACTAAACTATGCAACAACAAATCTCCAGGGTACGATCTAATTTATAACAAAATTCTCAAAAAACTAACAAACAAAACCATACGTCTTCTGACTCATATATACAACGCAATGCTCAGGTTGTTATACATTCCTCCGATCTGGAAATTCTCAACAATAATATTAATTGCTAAGCCAGAAAAACCAAAGCATTTAGTAACTTCATACCACCCGATAAGTTTACTATCGACGTTAGCGAACTTTTCGAAAATCCTTAAAATAATAACCCCTATTATTAAAGAAAAGAATATCATCCCAAATACTCAATTTGGATTCCGATCATATCATTCAACAATCCACCAAATACATAGAATCACCGATAAAATATCAACATCATTAGAAAAAAAAAACACTGCCCATGTAATTCCTTGATATCACGCAAGCATTCGATCATGTTTGGCATGACGGATTACTGTTCAAATTAAAATCGTTTCTACCTGTTCCATATTTCCTCATTTTAAAATCTTACTTAGAAGACCGATATTTCACTGTTAAGCATAACAATTCTTATTCTCCTTACTATAAAATTAAAGCAGGAGTACCACAGGGAAGTGACCTATCACCTATACTCTACAATATATATACATCAGATATACCGAAAACAAACCATACAACTCTAGCAACATATGCAGATGATATCGCCATACTAACATCAAAAAATGACCCAAACATAGCCACTCATGACATACAATTCTATTTAAATCAAATTTCCAACTGGACTAAAAAATGGAAGATTAAAATTAATGAAAAGAAATCAGTTCAAATAAATTTTTCTCTTAGTAAAAAAGAATGTCCTCAACTATCACTAAATAATGTACTAATTCCTATCAAAAATATAACCAAATACCTAGGAGTTCATCTAGATATAAGACTTATCTGGGCCCATCACACTAAACAAAAAAGAAAACAATCTAATACACGCCTACATCTCCTTCGTCCATTATTATCTCCTTCTATGAGTATAAAAAAAAATAAATATATTAATATATAAAACGATTATTACTCCTCTTTGGTCATATAGTATACAAATCTGGGGCCAAGCCAAACCATCTAAACCATCTCATGCAAGCTTTTCAGTCCATATTTCTTAGATAAATAACTGGTGCCCCTTGGTATATGACCATCGACGCATTACATAAGGATCTACAAATTTTAACAGTCAACGAATTAACAACTCGTCACTACAAAAAATTCCTCTCCAAACTGCACTTAAACCAAAATCCTCTTATTTCTCGCATGTCCTCTATAACCATTCCCAGCAACCTTCCAAGGAGGTTAAAAATAAAATGGCCAAGAGACGCCTTTACCTAACAAAAAAACAAAGGTCCCTATAACATAAACCCATCAAACTAATAAGGTACTGTTGATGGATGGTTTTCCTCAAGCAAGGCCGTAACTGGAAAAAAATTTCGAGGGGGGGGTCTAACATTATTATTTAATACAATTTATAGTTTATAAACTATATTCACCGCTAAAATATTTCTACTTATGAAAATTTCGGAGGGGGGTCCGGACCCCTGGACCTCCCCCCAGTTACGGCCTTGCCCTCAATATAAACATGTCATGTTTTATATTATATATTATCATATTTACTTATTGTACTACTTGTTGTATAGATCGTGAATATGCATTTAAATAAAAAAAAAAAAAAAAAAAATACACATGAAAATAGTAAATGGAATGGTTTGTGTCAAATCAAGTCAGCGGTAAATTGGCTAAAAATTTCAGCCGGGGAAATTAACGCTTGACCGGCCCACCATCCAATAATCACAATTTTCCATAAGTCTCCTTTATTCATGGATTAAATGCTTGATGTATTAAAATTACTTTGATCGGTTGAGACTTAAAAAACTATATTTAACAACGCTTTACAAACTTGGTGTGCATTTTGTTATTATACTCGTATATTATTGTGATAATTGAGGGGCCCTCCGAATTAATTTTCCCCAGACCCTAACAATTTTTAGGATATATATATATTGTTAGTTTGATAAAAATTAAATGTTAAACATTCAAATAAAATTCAATATTATTAAATTAAATATTTGTAAACATAAATATCATAAAATCGTGGGGACCCTTGGGTTGTAGCCTACTTAGTCCTCCTCCTAATCTAGTACTACCGTTTTTAATTGAATTAAATAGTATTGTTATCCGCATCAAATCTCTCGTATTGCACCGAACATAAAGTGTTTTATAAAACTCGTGTTTCTCTCAAACTCTTCCAGTATTTACAATTATGTCCATATTAGAGACGGCGATCGAAGATTTTTTTGAGAAATTTTATCTTAGATAACTTTTTATAACTTTTAATAACTAATTAGATAACTTAGCATTATTTATCTAAATAAGATAAAAGATGACAAAAAATCTATATAGATAATTTATCTAGATAAGTCCCAACTATGGTCACAAATCATTATATCATAATTTGGATAATATATTTATGGATAAAGTATGATATATTTATACAGTATCTTACCTAATTGATAAACATATCTATACAGTAAATTATATATTTACATATTATAAGTACTTGATTAATTTTCCCTACGGTAATATTGGTCTTACTTAGTACTTACGTATCTCATGGTGGTTGTGTTTTTCTCTCCGAAGTGTCGATAATTTTCAAAATTCAATAAATCACTACTGAGCACCTTATATATTCAAATACCAAAATGGATTAAAACGATACATAGCTTACTTTTTATATCCTTTGATTTCATGATAATATATCAACAACGTGTAGGAAACAAGGAAGACTAACTAATTGTATCAGTTGTTGTGAACCTCATTGCCGAAATTAACATGTCATTATGCTCCGTACATACGATTTCATGCTTAAAATTTAAAACTGAGATTAAACTATTGTTCAGTTCAAAACACCGCATATAATAAATATAAAGAAATTAATACCTAAGTACGTAAAAGTATACAAATGAACGAGTTGCCTACGACCTACCTTATAGCGTTGTGCTTATAGAATAATTTAGATGATTATGAATACTCTGAATATCAATACCACGATTAGTCATCAATATATATATATAATAGATTATTTTCACTGTATACAATTTTTACTCAAAACTAGTAAAATTTGCGGCGATTCACACATACACACTTACGAGTATACAATTCATGATTTTAGAGTGAGTTGGCTGCATGTTTGCCTTCCATGAATATCTTTGAAAAATTGAAAAATATTATTCCTCCTTTTAATAGCATTATAACAACTTAATATATAATAATAATAATAATAATAATAATAACTTGTTTAAACCTCATTTTATATATATATATATATATATACATACATACATACATACAATATATCTACAAAATTAGTTGCTTATTTGAATAGTTAAATTTACGTTAATTAAGTATACGAGTGTGTCATAGTGGTACGTAACAGACCCCTCCTTCCAAAAACAAAACATTGCATCCGCATTCAATGACAAATATTTAAATTTTTCCTTTCTTACATCAATTTATTTTATTTTTTTAAAATAATTAATTTGAGTTCTATGTTTACGAGTATCTACAATGATATAGACTCTGTATCATTGTGGCTGATTTTATTTAGCAGCAGGACCAGGAAGAAATAAATGTTGCAACAAATAGCTATATATAGGAATTTTTGTTTGTTTTTAAGTTAGTGTTAAAAATATATATTTTGTTTAGTTTGAAGAGTAAAGAAGATATTTTTGATCCTTATGGCATCCCTGTATTAATTTGTTTGGTATCTGAGTTGGTGCCATCTCTTTAAACGGTAAATGTTCGAAAGTTAATATTTAATGATGTTTACGATTTTTATAATAACTGTGGGTGTGCATTTTAATTTATAAAACAGTATTTATTAAGTGCGCTTAAATGCAACTATTTCATTTGCAACATGCCATTACATTTTTTTTATACAAAAAAAATGTACATTATACCATTATTTTGGTCTTACCTTACAACAATGAATTTATATACTTACTAAATGTATAATACAATAAACATTTTTACATCACACAATAACGAGTATAAAATATATGCAACCTATAACCTCTTTATGTTACGATTATAAAAAGCTTGTATTGAAGTTGATATAGAGTTATATCGAACAGAATAAAATAATTATTATTTTGTCGTGGAAATAGTGCGAGCAAAAATGTTATTAAGATAATTAAATGTTAAAAAAAATCACTATTCGCTTAATTCTGCAGTTGCAACGACTCTTAAAGGTTCAAACAAATTAAAAACAATACTTCTTATCTAAAAAATTAATAAAACCAAACTACGAAAAAAAACCACGTCCGCTCTTTATGTGTACCTAATTTTAATATAATAATACAAATACAATTATTAATATATCGTAAGAAATATTGTGCTTACTGGGAAAAATATATTATATCTAACTAATTTATATTTTTTGTTCGGATCAACTTCTGTGAATTATATTTCAAATTCAACTTTTTTTTCGCAATCTTCTTACACAACAAAAATGTGTAGACATAAAACAAAAATAAAATGTGGAACATGAAAAAATTAATTTAAACATTGTTTTAATGTTAAATCTCATTTTCTCTTCCGATGCGGACAATTTTATCCAGGTCATCAAATTTGCAAATTTAACCTCCCTCCTCCTTAAATGAAAATCTAGGTCTAAATACGCTTCTGTTTTTCAACACACATTTTATAATTTCGCCTTATAATCAAAATAAAAAGACAATATATACCTACTATTTTTTTTCTATTGCGGATTAAATATGTTTGTTTATTTTACATGTAACATAAAATACAATTATTCAATGACTATTATCTCACCAACTACAATAGGTCAATAAATATTATTGTCTATTGTATACTTGTTTCGAACATAGGCGGACATTTGGTTGAATTTTTTTTTGTGGGGGGGGGGGGGGCTATAATAATTCAATGTAAAATAACCCGAAGGGGCTTCGCTCCCTAACCCGTTTCGATTTTGGGGGACTATTAAAATATTTGGGAGTCTAAGCTCCCCAAGCCCCCCTGATATCCGCCTATGGTTCCAAAACTCGAATAATATTTGCAAGTTGTAATTTAGTAGGTAAGTAATCAAGAAAATGTTTTTCACTCGTGTCATTGATCACTCCCGTTTATCGAAATATCAGATAGAAAATCATGTGGCAAATAACTCCTTTTCGTAATACCTATATCTTTATCATACATTAATAATATTAAGTAATACTATATTAATAGTAATGTACAAGGCCGTATCTAGAAATTTTTTTCGGGATGGGTCCAAAATATGTATTTTATAATTTTATTGAATTTAGATTTTAATTTTTGATATTTGGTTAAAAATAAGACAGAAAAAAAATTTAATCTTCTTTTATTAAAATTAATACCATATTTTCATATGATATTGTACTATAAAACTAAAAGCAGTCAAAAATTAAGGTCCGCTCAAACCGAAACAGTAGCGGTGACGGTAACGGCAGCGTTATCTATCACTTTTTAAATACCGCTGATCTAACCTAACCGAAGAACGAAATATTTCGCCGAAAATTACTAGTCAACATTGTGACACCCATGCGCGTATATTTATTTTAGTTATAATTATATTTTTATTTATTAATATTAATATTTAAAATACAAAACAACAAATTAAAAATATTATCTTTTTTTCTCATATCCTTGAATTCTGGAAGTGTCATATTATACATGATGGGATATTCTTTAACAATAGCTATTAACTGTTCCACTTTATTGGTCATTTTTATAATAAATAATACATTTTAAGCGAGAGAATCATACATTCAAACACCACGATTACGATGAATAGATGTTTGAATATAAAGTCAAAATATATCATACAATGTAATGATGAGCTTTCTGTAGATATTAATATATTAATAATAAAATGAAGATAACTCATAGTTGAAAATGTACAACTAATAATCGCAGCGGGAAGTGAAAAATGTAGTGTCTACAATGCAAAATAAAAATATCGCGCTTAAACTTGCGATAACATTTTCGCCGCGGTATTAATTTCGTGCGCCCGTATTAAAACCCATGGACATTAAATTTCGCTGCCGCTACCGCCACCGCTTCGGTTTGAGCGGACCTTAAATTGAAGCTTAAGTCATTTTTTACTTAAAATATTAATGTTGGTATTAAAAAAAAATTATTATTTTAAACATTCGTAAAATATCAAAGAAATTTCGGGGGGAGGGGGTACAGACACCCTGGACCCCCCAGATATGGCCTTGGCAGTGACGTATTTTCAATTTTTTCTGGCAGGGGTCCACAGCTTATACATAATTAATTTAAACTATATATTATATTGTAATAGTTACGTCCTTGTGTAGTTTTTAGAGGAAGTTGAACTAAATATATAATGTAATAATCGTATAGTCTTATGTAATATTATATATATATATATATGTACCTATATATTGTATTTAACATTATATATTGCAAAGTATTGTTATAAAATAATACTTTATTGAATAATAAAATTCCAGTTATCTCGATTTTTTGGCCAATTCCTCTATTACTTCATCAACAGTAATTTCAACTTCCCTGTGAATGTTTAACATAGCCAATTTTGCAAATATGTAAGAATTTTAGTTTATTTTTTGGAGAGATTCTGGGGAGGGTCCAGTACCCCTGGACCCTCCCACCACCCGTAAATACGCCACTGGGCCTTGGTAATGTAGTTTGATTTCAAACTTGATGATGTATTTTCATTTTTATGGAACAAACCTAAATTAATCATCATCATGAGACACTTCAACCATTGATTAAACAATATTATTTATCAAATAAAATTGAACATTGAATACAAATTGGACGAATATTAGGACTTTGAACAATTTTTCAAGTCGAAAAAAAAAATGTTTGTTCTTGTAATTACGAGTACTTCATTTTACTCTATTTAAATCGAGTATACGACTTAAATTAAGTATTCAACTTGAATCAAGTACTCAAGTTTATTTCACTACTTTACTGAGAAATAAATGTTTAAACTATAAATAACTGAGCCAAATATTTCCAATAGGAAGTACCAGAAAGGTATTATTATTATTTTTTTTTTATATTAATATTTATGTATAAATAAGAAATTTCAAAAAAATATAACTTGATAGATCATTTTTAAATCAACTATGAAAAGCTAAATTATTTCAACTACCGAATAAACTAGTTAAGTTAAAAAGCTTATTAGAAAATAAGCTAACTAGTAAAGTTAAAAAGTTAAAAAAAATTACTTTTTAACTTAACTTTTTAACTAGTTAATGCCCACTTTTGAACATTTTTCCCTTCACTGAGAGGAATGCTGTACAAAACGTCAACCGTCAAAATGGTCACAATGTTATTTAGTTATCGTGATAAACTGATAACTGCATATTTGTCTATGAATGGGCTTACAGGCTTAGCATTACTAAATATTCATAGAAAAATTGAAATAAATATTGATGATGTAATTAATAGATTCACAAGTACCTATTAAAAAAAGAAGTATAGATTTTGTTTTGTAAATGAAAATGTGCTTTTTTTAAAATGTATAAATATATATATATTATAGATTTCATCGAACCACAAAAATATGATGGAATACATAATATTGATTAGAGCAGCTGTGATGTAATCAATAATTACAATCATACTAGTTTTTAAGGGCAGCAGGACAAGACAATTAGTCAATCAAACACCAGGTCTTGACGGATCATTTTTAGTAGAAAATTTAATTTTAGCCCTTCTGGGACCACAGGCATTAATAAAAACTTTAAAAAAATTGAAACTATACCAGAAGTGAGTATTGATCATAATTACATAAAAACTATTAATATTTAGTATTACCTCTTTTAAATTGTAATATGCAAATGAATACATTTTGTTAAATACCTCATTGCTAGAAATTAAGTAACAATTACTAATTATATTCTTTAAGGACAAGATTTTAAAAAATAAGCATTTATACATAGAACATAGAATGTTTTTATATTTGATAATATAATTATTATTATTTTACTTTGCAGTCGGCACCAATTGCATCAGCAATGGAGTTGTATTTGTCTTTCCTGAAATCATAAATTTCATTATAATATTACAACTTGTTTAATATTAGAATTTTAAAACAATATAACAATCATCAATATTTATTAAAATAAATTAAATTTAATACAAAATATAATATGCACTGTACAAAAAAAAAAAAAAAGTGTTGATAACTTAAAATTCTAAGGCAAAAATAAAAAAATTGACTAATTTATTTTATAATCTATAATTCTAATTTTAAATTATTGAGTTATCAATACATAAATTGTATATTAGTAAAAACAGAAACCTAATATAATTTAAAAAACCACAGTAAGTATAAATATTAAGTTAAACCAAAAAAAGTTGGTTTTATTATACATAATTGTTAGAAAATGGTTGATATCTTATAAAGTTAAATAAAATATTTAATAATCTTATACTATATTGTTTTGTTTTTTTTTTACCTTAAAAGACATTCTAGTTCTTTCTTTATGTTAGTTACTACTGGAGGACCATTGTATATAAAAGATGTATATATTTGTACAAGTGAAGCTCCAGCTTTAATTTTTGCATATGCGTCTTGACCATTAAATACTCCTCCAACACCAATAATTGGAATTTCACCTAAATAATATTGTGTAAAAAAATGTATTATATTATAATTAAAATATTATTTTATTATTGTATTGTTTTTAATCTTTATCCGTTACGGATGTTGGAAAGATGTTTACTCTTAGGAAGTTTTGGGATTATTCTCTCTGGAAAATCATATACCCGCAGAGACTGCTGGTGCCACCCACCTGGTGGTAGAGTTAGAATCAGTGACAGCGCGCATTGGCGCTGTTGTCTTATTCAGCTTAGCCACTAAGTCTGAAATGTTTAATTACCCTTTGTCATTCTATAAAATTCTGATATTAATTTTGTAGACATTTCCTGCAAAGGTTTTCCACTAAGACCACCTGGTTCTAATGAATTTGGATTATCATAAACACCTACTCGTGTAACAGTTGTATTTGAAATTATTAATCCATCAACACGATACTGAAACAAAAAAGAAAAACAATTTATACACTTCTTTTGTAGATAAAAATAAAATTACCTTTTTATCATTAACCACATCAGCAATATCTTTTTTATCTTGTTCGGTAAGATCAGGAGATATTTTTAATAATAAAGGTATTTTATTATCTTTACAATACTTATTTCTTGCTTCAATTACATTTGAAAGAAGCTTCATAAGATCTTTTTTTTTTTGTAAATTTCTCAGACCAGGTGTATTAGGACTATAAGCAAATGTTTACATAAATACTTTTTATATTAATGCATTTATTATTAATTAAATATTTTCTTTTTTTTACCTGGAAATATTTATTACAAAATAATCTGCAGTTGAAGCAAACTTTTCAATACCTTTCACATAATCAGCATCTGCATCTTCAGACTCTTTATTTTTTCCTAAATTCACACCGATTATACCATTAAAATTTTGATTGTGTTTGAGTTGAACAAGCCTTTCAAATACAACATTATGACCATCACTATTGAATCCATATCTAACTTTTACAATTTATTAATTAAACATAAATATCAAATAACTAAGGAACATTAAATTTAATATTTACCTATTGATAATAGCTTGATTATTTAAAAGTCTAAACACTCTTGGTTTTTCATTACCCGGTTGAGGTAGAGGTGTTATTGAACCAACTTCTACAAATCCAAATCCTACATTATGTAATGCTTTTATTATTTCACCTTGTTTATCCAATCCGGCTGCAAGACCGATTGGATTATTAAAATTCAAATTCCACAACTTAGTTTTCTATAAATATAAGTTTACATATTTATTAATTTAGTCTTCATTGATTCGGTAATTCAACTAAAAAATTTAAATCTTACTAATAGAGGTGGGTCATTGTACATTGATTTTGGTATAAATCCATATTTCCCAGCTAATAATAAAAGGTTATGAGCTTTTTCTGGATCACACATGAAAAATGCTGGAATAACATATTTATTGTAAAATTTTTCATTGAGTGTTATCAAATTTGTTCCAGCAAACAGAAAAAATCCTCCAGAAGTAATGTAAAAAAAAGACCGAAATGGACTCTAAACAAATCATTAAAATTCATAAAGTGAATGTAAAATTGTGTATACAACTAATACAGCAGATATTTAACTATTCAAAAGTGTAACATAATCATAATGAAGTTATAGTTCTAAGCATTTAAGATCAAATCACTATTGAAGCGTACAAATTTTAAATTTGACAAATAGGTATAATAAATACCAGACTCACCATAGTGTAAGACAGTAAACGGAACTGACGTTAATCAATGTTTCATACAATCGCACGCTAAAAATAAGCCACTAAGTCACAGACAGGTTTACTGAAAATATAAACTAGCGATAAGTTGAATCCGTCATTTTTCATACGTCGAAGTAAATATACTTTATTTTTAAAAAAAACTGATGTAACTGATTAATTTTTCAAAAAATGTATTTGCTATCAATGTAGCAAAAATTCAAAACTAGAATTTTTAAGGTTATCACATATGATACTATCACAGAATAAATAATTTAATTAATCTGTGATGTATTATATATTTTATTAAAGATTGATTTGTTGTAATGAGAATATGTACGGTCACATACTTCTATATTAGAAGTACATATTAGAAACATTCTATATTATATGTCTGTGTGTACAGTACATCGTGTCATAGAACCTGTTCGATGATTCTATGAAGGCCAAAATTCTTTTCTCAGACAGCTTCATTTTGAGATCTAACAAAACAACTCATAACGGATAACAAAAACAGACATACCACAGAATAGATGAAATCAGAATGGACACTGATAAGAAATTACACGGGCTCTTATGGGAGTACGGTAATTTGAGCTAAATTGCATCTAGTGTTACCACCAATTACAGGGAAAAAAAAATTGTATATAATTCTTTGTACCGTACAATAACTTTATCTTGGCGGTTGATTTGAATTGTAATGTATTACTTACGGACAAGTATAATATTTATGATATTTGCATAGTGACAATAATCTTTTATACTGAGTAATTCAATAAAATGATTAAATAAACCACTAACCTCAAAAAATAATTCTGTATTGCGTATAATACTAAAAAAAAAGGGGAAATTTTTACTTTACGGGACACCCAAAATTTCGGATTTTTTCTTGTCAACTTATGTATTTTCTAACGCTGTGTTAATATTGCTTGTTAACATAATTTTCTTGTAGTGAGCCAGAATACCCATTTAGTAGAACAGGTAGCCTTTACAGTTGGTGGTTGTATACCGGAACATAGAGCACATGTTGTCGGTAAATCGGCTGACGTTTTGCAGTCTTCGGTAAATGATCTTGGTTAAATTTAACGCAGTGTGGAGGGTGGATGCAAAATATCAGAGTGTGTCTGTATGATTGACACCACATGAATTTTAGCTGATGGCAAACTTTTCTTAGTTTTTCAACGATAACTCTAAAGTGATGCAGTTTAATCAGTTTGAATACATTCATGTAAAATTTGTTGTTATCAAAGTTAACATAAAATAATGACAGAGTCAGTCGTTTTATTCTATATATTTTAAATTTTCTGGACAGTGAAACCTATTTCAGTTAGAGCTATTTCGATAGCATCAATGGAACTATGATGCAAATGATGAATTATCACTTTGATTGGATGAGTATGGTGTGGTGTAAATGTGTGGAATGATAAATTATCCTAACTCATGAGATAATTAAAAAAAAATGACTGTTATGTAGACTGCTTTGATTTTTAGGAAATCTTTGAAATTGAATAAGTAAAGTCTTCTGGCCCCGCGATGGAGATTATATGATGTTTTAGCACTTGATGGTTGGAAATATTTTTAATATATATATATAGGTGCTGACTTATGAGTTATAGTTCTAGTTTAACATAATTTCACCTAGGGTATGAGGCTTTTTTTATCTTCAGAGATTGATACATATCCGTTTGGAGTGACGAAGATTATGAAAGATTACGTTTAGAAAGATAATTGTTGATAGATTGATCTATTTATATATAATTATATAACACTTGGTCTTAAAGAAAATAATATTATTTTATTATGATTGTGATAAAGCATTGCTATTAGGATATCACTAACGGGCACGATACATATTGATATAGTAACGGTCAATACATCACTGAACTACATAATAATAATTACTTTCATTACTTATACAATACTCGGTTGCCTTTTGGATTTGGACTCGCACAACAAACATTCAAATTTATCATTATAATCTAAAATTTGTTCTGCACTTGACAAACATTATTATACTATTCATCTATTACAAGTATCACATTGCACCCAATCTACACCGTTCTTGTTTATCGCTCTATGATTTATGTCTGTACACCCGCAATACAAACAAATATCTCTCATGAAATCTGATTTTTTTAACAGCAGCTTTTTTAAGTACATTCTATGTAACATTGGGTCAAAGTCTTTACTAAAATGAACGTTTTCAGTGTAATTTACACTCTGCATAGTACACAGGGCCGGCCCTTGGGTAGGTCAACTGGGACATTTGTCCTAGGCCCCGCGCGAATTTTAGGGCCCCACGCTTAGGTCATGAGAGCTAGGTATATATATATAATTTAATTAAAAAAATATATATCATAGAATTAAAGATTTATGTTTTTGTAGTATTTATTTGTGATGGGCAACGATATCAATAATTCGATAAAATGTCGATATCGTGACACATTTTCGACACCGATATCATTCTAGTTGTACAATATATTGCAATATCAAATTGAAGAAAATGAATACAGTACACCTACCATACAAGAATATTTTTTAGATTTTGTAACGGTCGATTCTACTACCGGTTTAAATTTGTCAGAAGTTCTGATCACACAACTTAAATTATATAAAATAAACATTGAAAATTGCCGAAGTCAGGCTTATGACAACGGATCGAACATGACAGGAAAATATCAAGGAGATCAATCCCGAATCTTAAATATAAATCCTCGAGCATTTTTTACTCCTTGCGCTGCCCATAATTTAAATTTAGTCCTGTGTGATGCTACTAAAAATTCAACTATAGCCATTACATTTTTTGGTATAATTCGACGTGTTTATACATTATTTTCGGCATCAACATATCGATGGAGTATCATTAAAAAAATTGTACAGTATTCACGATTAAACAATGGTCAAAAATGAGGTAGGAGAGCCGTATAAATAGCGTAAAAGTTTTACGTTTTCAACTCTCAAATATTTTAAATGCTTTAGAAGAAGTTTCTGAGACAGCTAATGATTTGATGGCCCGAAGTGAGACTGTTTCACTATCAAATTAAATCGGTAATTATAAATTTATATTGAGTCTTGTGATTTGGTATGATATTTTAACAGAAGTAAATATTGCGAGTAAAAGTTTACAAGATCATAATACGGATATAAATACTTCTGTAAAAATTGTTCAAAGTCTTATACAGTTTTTGCATCAATATAGAGAAAATGGGTTTAATTTTGCGAAAATTGCTGCTAAAAAATTAGCCGAAGATGCCGATATTGCAGTTGCTTTCAAAAATCCAAGAGTAAGAAAAAAGACGAAATTATTCGATTATGAAAATGTCGACGAACCTGTGTTAAATAATGAAGATCGGTTTCGTACAAATTATATTTTCATCGTTCTTGACCATGCAATACAGTCGATTGAGAAACGCTTTAATCAGTTGAAGACTTATTCGGACAATTTTGGATTTTTACATCGCATTGGAAAGTTGAAAATAATGGAAAATGATAATATATTAAAACACTGTAAAGATTTACAAATAATTTTAACAGATAATAATTTAAAAGATATAGATGGATTAGATTTATTTTCCGAACTAATTATTTTTCGATCTTTAGTTGACGAAGATACAAATACGCTCCAGGCACTTAATATTTTAAAAACAACTCACGGATCATTTCCTAATCTAACCATTGCTCTTAGAATAATGCTAACTATTCATGTGACATCAGCTTGTGCAGAAAGAAGTTTTTCAAAGCTAAAATTAATAAAGACTTATTTGCGCAATCGGTTAGGCCAAGGCAAACTTTCTGAACTAGCTTTAATATCAATTGAAGAAGAAATATCGTCCACCATCGACTACAAACATCTCATCGACATCTTCGCTTCGAAAAAGTCTAGAAAGAAAATGTTTAGGTAAGTTTTAATATGATAATTTCTATTTTACTTTATTTTAATTGTTAATGATATTATGATAAAAAGAATTAATCATGTATATTATATATTTACTTTCCATGATAAAACAGTTTAAAGAATATTTGATTTTAATTATTAATTATTATATTCCAATAGAATAAAATACCTAATAATAATTTTTTTGTTTTTATTATTTTTTTTTTTTTTTTTTTTTGTATATGAAGATCGCTGGGTCTCACTGAGAAGTTTCGTATGAAGACAAAAAAAAAAATTAAAAAATATATGAACTAGACTGAAATGCATACTAAATATATCTGGGTAGAAAGAAAAATAATAATAATATATATAATGAAAACTGGAAAAAGTATATCAAATATATGTACATATTTTAAAAAAAAAAAACATTGAAAATTATTTTGTCCGGGGCCCCGCAAAAACTAGGGCCGGCCCTGATAGTACAACACATAGACCACACAGTTCAATTTATCTTTTTGAATAGGATAGTTGTATAGTATCTTTAATTCCATCTTAGGCCACACATTTCCTATACTTCCATATACATGATTTTTTTTTAACTCCCCGAGTAAACAAATAAAATATTGACGACATTTATTTTCTATACTTTCAAATGGGTCCATAAAATAAAATTTACCATTTCTAAAATCTGCGAAAGCAATCACCCAATAGTTTCCGTTTATATGCAATGGCATTACAAGTAAACATTTTTCTGGAACTATTAAAGTTTTTAGGTTTGTCGTTTTCCTTGAAGGCTGAGCATTATTATTCAAAAAGCCTGAAATAGCACAGCTCAATACTTTAATTATAATATCCTTGTGTTTGCAATGTATCTCTCTTAATAAACCCAATAGTATATCAATTACAAAATTATTCAGCCACATTTTTTTCAGATGTATAATCAGATAATGTGTCATAGTCACTGAAATATAGCTCTGTTATCTTGGTAATATCTTTCACATCATTGTATATTCCAACCACGTATTCCAATGGTTTTCCATTCTTCTTCAAGACCGGACCAAAATAGTTAATATCCTTTGGTAATCTGTTTTCATATACAGCATCGTTGGATCGCTGACCATCTACTGGAGATTTGTAACTTTTTACAGTTACCAAAGAATCAGATAATATCTTTGTAATTGGTGTTACATTTCCATCCGATTGTATTGAATCAAATGATTCAGAAAGCACATTTACGCTTGGTGTTACACAATTATTGTATTCAATTGTTTTTAATAGTGGTGAAGAGTTGACAATGTTAACATCAATATTGGATTTGAGTTTTTTTAAAACATTATTTAAATGACCTTTGAAGTAAAAACTTTTTTGTTTCTTTCTCGATTTCCAGTGTTCCTTTTTTTCGCCTTCATCATCATCAGATGAAATAAGCTCAACCAACTTAAAATTTTTTTTACTGATTTTAAAGACTTCTTTATTTTATACTGGATACTTTTTCGTAGCAACTGCATGATAAATATTGATAATAAAATCTCGATGTAGTAGGATGTCGTAACTTTTAATGTTCGTGACACTGCAACTCCTTAAATATTACTTAATGGAAGGTAAGAGCTACCCGGTCATTATAATTACGAGTTACGAATTACGATAGATTTTTATTTCTTAGTAAAACGATACGGTGGTATGGGTTGCTGATGGCAATAATAATTAGTGACAACTTGTAAAAATAAATATTTTATTCTTAAAACAATTTTCACGCTTGTGAAGGCTCAAGTATAATGTAATAATTCATAAACAATACAGTCTGTATCCAGGACTGTTAGGGTGTTCTTTAATTTTCAATTTCAAAATATTTTTGGTCTTACCCCTAAATCGGTGTGTATATATATAAAAATGAACTGCAAGAAATGTTAGATCAATTAAATAAAGTTAACCCGTACCGACTTGAAGTTGAAGTTTGAACTTAATACATTTTTAAATAATTCTAGACATTTCTGCGACCGCGGCGGCTGCGTCCAATGTGTGGCCGAACACCAAAGACAGTATTTGGAATTTATAGGTAAAAATAATTATAATGGCAGTTCAGGTCCTACAGGAATCGTCAATCTAAAAGAGAAAAAGAAGAAGAAAAAAAATAATTATACTACTTGTACCTTTATTGTTTTCTCAATATTTTTGTTATCGTTATTCACAAATCTGGGCATTAACGAGTTCTAAATTAAAATTGAGTTAATATTAACTAAGTTTATTATTCGTTACTTTGTTTTCGAAAAAACTTTACTTTAAAAAGTTACTCTATTAATGTATATAACTTGTTAACTTAAAGTTAAATATAAAATTAAGTTAAATGTTTATACAAACCAATTTTTCAATTAATTTTGTTTGTCTGATAAATATTATAATATGTAGGTAATCGATATTTTCTCACATGGTTTACAAAAAAATCAGTGGGATTAAATAAATAGATTTACTATGTATATATATACATATATGAAATGTATATATCATATATTGAAATACTACATTATTAAAATACCACTTGTATTTATAAAATTAATTTTTAATCGCAGAAATGTTATTTTTATTACCGATGAGAAAGTGTGTAGTCATTTTAATATTAATAACAACTCGGACGTATTTTTAATATAGTATTTAATTAGTGACCGCGTAAATCGTAATGTTCATATAGAATTTGTGTGCGAGATGCCAACTAGTAGACAATTCTCATCGACTGTAATATTATGGAATTTGGGAAGGGGCTTGGGTGTGCTTAGCACCCCCAAACGTTTTCATATTAATTTACTTTTAAATACTCATTACTCGTTATCTGTAGAAAAACAGAGTTTTTACTGTATAACAGGTATAATAATGGTAGAGTCCTTCGTCTCTTTTATCATCGAACTGGATAATAGTAATAGGTAGGATTGCCAGATTTTAAAATCCTTAAACAGATAAATCATATTGAATGAACCTTTTTTTTATTTTGATGTGAAAACAAAAATAAGTATATCATTTTGCGATTTAAATATTTATGAGCTAATACAAAAATACATTATTGTTGTATATAATCATCAGAACCGTAGCAAGGGGTACGGGGCTAGAGGTACCTACCCCGTACGCAATTCCCAAGGGCGCAAAAATGAAAAATTTGCAATTCAATTGTTACTTATAAATTAAAGCAATATTATGTATTTTTGTAATTTCTTATATAACTTATAAATATTATGTTATACCTATGAAGTTCAAAAATATAACATAATATAGATTTTATATTCTATGGTTTATTTCTATAGGTTTATAGTGTGAACCTAGTTATAATTATTATGAATATTTATATTTTAATAAGTTATTGATTTAGATAAAATTAAATAACGCTTACTTAATAATAATAACGCTTAATTTTTATAAGGAGAAATCATTATTTATATTACATCTATAAAAAAAATTCAGTTTTTTTGTGAATTTTTTTATAAATTATAATACATAAGGGCGTATTTTGAAGTTTCGCACGGGCACAATATTTGTTTTCACGGCCCTGATAACCATACCGATTAGATTACCATAATATAATGATATAATATACAATATTATTCTACATTTTATTATTAAATAATATAATATTAAATGTTATTTTCTCTCAGCTTCAATTAACCGGAACATTTTAATAGACCAAATTTTTTAATAAACATTAAATTAAATTTTAATTTAATTTACATAAATATTAAAAATGAATGTAAAAAACAGTAAGTTTCGTAAAACCGTAGGTATAATAATTTACTCAAACACTTATAAAATAAAATTCAGACTAACGATTTTTAAAAAATATTCAGTATAAGTAGATAAGTATTTGAGTACACAAGAAACACAACAACTTTTTAAATAATTATTAATTATTGGTGGGAACACAGTAGAAACTACAGGGCACAGTTTACAATTTAACAGACAACTTACAGTTCGGGTTCAAATCCCCCCACCAGGTTAAAAAAGAAAGAAAATTGTTTTATTATTGATGACATGTAATATATTCATAATTTCATTATTAATCTTTGAACTTAAAATATACAACGATACAAATATTATAATTAAATAATTATATTGATGAGTGAAAAGTTTTGTTAACTACGCTGTTTTTATATTCCAATAGCTACTAATTTACTGTAATGTAAAAGTAAACTGTAAATTGGTAAAAAAATTGTATATAATAATATCTATTTATAGCAATTATTTATCTGTGCAACGATGAAAAAATATAACAATTATTTTTGTTAAACCCTTCCACTTAGAGCAAGATTGAATGTACACAATTGGATTTACGTAACTATAAACATAAGATTAAATAAATTAAGTAAAGAAGGAATTTATTTAAAATATAGTCATGTTTAAATTAATACAATTTAAATATAATGTAACATTTTTTTTTTTTAATATTTAATATAAAAATAAGAGTAAAATTTCAATGTGAATTTACAATTTTACTAGAATAAAAAGAAAAAAATATTAAATTTGAAGAAATTCGTATAAAATAAAAAAGGAATTAATTTAAAATATCTTCATGTTTAAATGAATACAACTTAAAAGCTAAATAAAAATTACTATTATATTTTTAAACTATAATAAGTACTAAAATGTAGGCAGTATTTTTTTACCTAATTGAATTTTAAACCATAAAAATAAGATTAACTACTTTTTGTATATTATTATTTATTGTACTACTGTCTTTCGCTTTTTATGTAAATCATTTTGTGGTTGCCATCTTTTAGTACAATTTGTATTTTCGATTGACTTTATATTCGAAGACATTTGTTCGGTGTTCGATAATATTTCCTGTATATGTTTAGGGCAATCAATTGATCTATTTTCACTTATAAGAACTTCTTCTAATAAGTAATCATGGAAATAGGTTCTCATTCCCTGTATAAAATGGTCGTTTGGTATTTCCATGGTATCATGAACTTCATTCATTTGAAGCTGTTGGATTTTAAAAACATTATTACTTGAACATAAATTGGATTTTTCTTCAATTTCTAAATTTTTATTTTCGTATTCAAAACCATTAATTGTATTGTTAACACACAAATTGTTTATTTGTTCGTTTTTATAATAGTCCAGTGAGACATTTTCTTTTAAAGAGTATGATAAAAGAAATAAATCAGAATGCTCGTTTTTAGATTTATTTGTACTTATTGGAGGGTTTGTTTGCGAATCCGAAAAAAAGGATATAAATTCTTGTTCAATTAATAATTCATTTGGCCTATGGTCCACGAATTGTTGAGAGGTTCGTAAACCCATACCATAATTATAATCTGGAGATTTATTAAATCCCATTAAAAAACTATTATATTCGGTATTACTAACATCTTCTATAAAATCTGAGCATGATGCCGAAACAATATTGACTTGACCTGTAATTGATAAATCCATAAGCTTATAATCTTCATTAGATTTTAAAGCCTTTTTGTCACAGATTTTAAATTGTGTGCTACTGTTTATTGAATTACTGCTTAATACTACAGGCAAGGCATTAGATAAATTCGGTAATTGTTCAACTGATTTTATAGTTTTTGAATGTGCTGGTTTGGTTTTTGTGCAATTATTTTTTAGAAATTTATTAGGGGAACTAGTTATTTGTTTATTCTCTTTTTCTGAGTATAAATATTTTAAAGAAGATGATTTCAAATACTTTGGAATTATTTGATCAGAATTATTTTTTATTAGCGGGGTATTATAATTAATTAATTCCTTTTTCTTTTTTGAAGTCTTATTGACATTTGAATTACAATTGGTAAGATCAATAGTATCAATTATAACTATATTTTTATCAATTATGCTATCATTTTGTTTTTTTAATGATAGATTTTTTTCAAAAACAACTTTTGATTTATTATCAGACGTAATAATTTGTTTATTGTTACTTTTTTTAAGTTTTGGAACTTTAGGAATTTTGAAAATTGGCTCAGATTTAACTAAATCTAGAGTAATACCAGGTAATTTTTTTAGCTTGGAAATTATGTTCTCTTCAGTTTTAACTGGGGTTAGTTTAGTTAGAGTAACTGTTTTTGGAATCTTTAAATTTGATTCAGTGAAGGGTTGAACCGTCCGACGTAATACAGTTTCCATTTTTCTATAAAATATAAAAATAACAAGAATTAAATAAATTGTAAAAATAATAATAAATAAAAATAATTACATATTTTCACACTACCTATTATTTATCCTTACATAAAATAATACATATTCATAAATAGTTTAATCAAAATAATAAATAAATCACCAAAATAATTAACGACGAATATAATTAAAGAAATAGATATTCAAGGTTGAAAATAATTTGGATGATGCAAATTACATTATAGTATTTTTATAAAGTATTGATTATAGTTATAACTGATATAGGTACCTAGAAAGCAGATAAGATATTTATGAATTTTAATTTATATTTTTAATAACAATTCTAAGTCTTACCAAAAAATACACCTAACTATAATACATTATACTTTATGTACATCGTATTTTAGGAAGTTTATCATTTTAAAACATATTTTTCAATTGCATGCAATTTAAATAATGTTTTAAATTTAGTTCTTAAATATAATATTAGGAAAATTAAAAATAAAAATGGTGAGTTATAAATTAAATATATATATTTTAAAAACTAAATAATGAATATTGACTTATTTTCAATATTATATGTTCAAAATAAATCGTTTTGAGAATGTAATTATACAGTATTCATTTAACTGTCATTAACTGAACACATCAATATTTTTTTAATAGTACATTTAATCAGGTGACCTTAATGATTACAACTAGTTAATAATGTACTGACTAAATCGAATAATT
>NW_020272063.1:0-3023 GCF_003268045.1 Sipha flava
ATATATATATATAATTAATAAATATCGACATTAATAGCACAACTATTTTAAATTACCACTTTTATTTGATTAAATTATATTCATTATGATTTTTATATAAGTTGCAAATTTAAATTTACTTTTAACTCTTACACATTTTTTGAACGATTTTCAGCTGGATATTCACATCGAGATTTTGATTATAATACAGTAAAATTGTGTTTTCAAGCAATATTAATGGGTTCTCAAGAAGGACAATACTATCAACTTGAGCCAATTGTTTCTGATAATATACCTAACAAAAGTGAATTTTATGATTCAACACTACAAAAAACATTTTTAAATACTTAATATTTTAATTTTTTTGTTTTTTTTTTTTTTAGAAATGACTGGTCTAACGATTTATAGATTGAGTCACGCATCAGCTCCAATCACAGGAAATACTGAAATAATACTACTGTGCGACAAAGTGGACAAAAGTAAAATTTAATTTTTTTTAGTATTTTATTATTATTAGATATTACTTTTTATATTTGTGACTATACTCGATTGTTATTATTATTAATAAGATTTCGACTATAAGGATTGCTCCGATTATTAAAAAAAAGAGATATTTTTTAATAGAAAACGTTATCTAGTTTCAAAAACTATTATAATGAATTACTATAAATAAAAACTATATTATTAATACTTTATAATAATTATATAATAGTATACTATATATCAGGGGTGGCCACTAACCTTAACTTTGGGAGCCGCAAATTTATAAAGCTAATTTGAGGTGAGCCACATTGTAAAGCGATGTTTTTGAAATGAAGACACATTGAAAAATAAACTCAAATTGAAGGAATGTTTATTTTTTACATTACATAAAACATTATTATTATTGACATAGTTATTAACATTATTATTGATTTGATAGAACGTTTATTTTTTACACTACATAAAACATTATTATTATTGACATAGTCATTAACATTATTATTGATTTATTTATAAGAAATGCTTTTTCGAGTGTTTATTTTTTCTGGGAGCTTTGTGAAATCTGGCTGATAATTTGTAATCGCAGTTCGCACAAGTTCACTTAAATGTTCATCAGTTAGTTCAGATCGATAATTAGATTTAATGAATTTTAACGTTGAGTACAATGATTTACACACATAAGTAGTGCCAAAGAATGAAATAAGTTTCATAGCACACATTTTTGTTTGTGGGTATTTTTCTTCTGGGACATTTTTCCAAAATTCTATGGTTGAAACGCCACTTCGTTTAAGTTCTTTTAGTCCTTTGTTGCGTGCCGTCGTTCAATCGTAACGATGGTTAAGTTTTTAGGATAATACTCCAAATAAAAATACTCAAATATAATTTAACTGTTTATTTAAGAATTCTTCTAAGTACAAAAACATTAATTTAGAAAATGATCTGGCATGAAGGTGCTTGCGACTGTACATGTAAACCACATCTGAATATTGGTCTATTCCCAACCCCCTTATATACTTAGGTCCCGTGGGAATCATACGTGCCGCGCTGTGCGAAAGTCGTTTTCTATTATTATAAATATAAGATTTATTACCTTAGTGACCTTGTTAATATTACTATTCGCGCATCTCTCATATGCGTTTTTACTAATTGCAGTATTAAAAGATTTAGCTATGTTCGATAATGCCTTCGGCTTTTAATTATTCCTTTCTACATTGTTCACCGATGCTAATCATTTATTGGTAATTGTAAGGACCTACTTTTATGTATGTCCGAAATATCGTATTACCCTCTAATTAAATTAATAGTTTCTTTTTATTATTGCGAATACTTTATTATTCATAATCATTTCCCGATCTCGATTTATGTGGTCTCGCCCATATTGTAAGAGTCGTAAGGACCTACATTTATGTATGTCCGCAACACCTTCGTCTTCTTGCAGTTCTAGTAACTCCAACTCTACAGCTGCTGTATCCTTTGTTATTGGTGATGAAATAGGAAATAGGACAGCCATCGCTCACAACATCAACAGCAAAAGGATTTTCCAGGAATGAAAATGAAGGTTTAAGTGATCTTAAATCATTAAATCTGTGATTGATTTCTTCAGCAAGACCTGACATCTTATTCATATATTCTTCAGTTTTCATCGGAATGTCGGGAAAGCTTTCACTAATTTTCTTCAAACATTTGAAGTGAGCAAATGTTTTTGTCTGAAGGTCTTTTGTAAAAAGCTTTAACTTGTTATGAAAGCTAAATACAGTCTGGGCCAAATCAGAAATAAGTTTTTTCTTTCCTTTTAAAGATTTATTTAGAGTTTGTAAATACTGAATCACATCTATAAAAAAAGCCAAATCTAATAACCACTGGGGTTCACTAAGTTCAGGAAAAGATTTTCCTTTTTCTTCCATAAACTGTTTGATTGGATCAAGTAACTCAAAAAAACTGCCAAGAACATTGCTTATTGATAGCCATCTCACTAAGCAGTACCAAGATACATCATTAGATAACTCATAGTTGTTCATATCTTCTATAAAAGATTTGAACTGTCGGTGTGTTTTGGCACTTGAGCGAATAAAGTTTACAATTTTTAGAACTATCTGCATAATATGCGGATATTGAAAATATTTTGCTGCTAAATGTTCTCTGTAAATAATACAATGTACAGGTAGGAAATCAGAATATGATGTGTCAGCTTTTAATAGTCCAATAAGCCCTTGTTTTGTACCAGACATAGAAGGTGCACCATCGGTAGCAAGGTGTCGCGTCATTTGGTCGTGGTAAAAAGAGCGCATGTTTTAAGAGCGAGGTCATTTGGTCGCCAGCAATTTAATCGCGGTACATAAATAGCGTTAGATTAGAACAATATTATACTGTTATTGAAACTGCAGTTTCATAGTGTTGGTTAATCAGTTCGCTTTTTCCGTTTGGGATTTAACGTGTGTGCAGTGTGCTAAATATATTATTAAATTAATTAAATTAAATTGTATTAATTATTTAATTAATATTATGGCATTAATATATGTATTAAGTCAGAAAGGTGAAAAGTTATTAGTACACAATCATTT
>NW_020272064.1:0-4074 GCF_003268045.1 Sipha flava
AAAATAATTACTGTGTGGTTATTTCATCATATCAAAGTATTACAAGTTTATCTTTACCAGCTATACATCGGGTAGTAGCTTAAACTCGCCCGGACAATTTACAAGAATAAAAAAAGTCAATAACTCACAACAAAAAAGTATTAATAATGTATAATTTATTAAAATATATAGTATTATTGTTAACCTTATAAGTACAGGTCGATACAAATATTGCATTTTGATGATATATAAAATGTATGAAATTCAAATTAAGAATAAAATAAAAAATTAGGTATTAAAATGTATAATTAATTAAAATATACAAATATATTGTTAAAATAAGGTGTAAAATAAGTACAGATACAAATGTTGCATGTTGATGAATAAATTTAATGTACGAATAAAAAAAAATAAAAAGACACGATTTAATCTATTATTGTCATAAATATTCGCTTTATAGTAACCGGGCGGTTACCGGCCGCTCGGGGACCCCCTAGTTGGGGGGCTCTTACGGTACGGGAGTCGGCAGCCCGCCGCTGGTGGTCCAGATCGACGACCCAGTCGCCCCGAGCACTCGGGGGTCTGCGTCACCCACACCTCTTGAGTAGCGCCTCGCAGCTAATAGGTTTGTGGGCGATATTGGCTTCGGCCCAAAAACCGGATCTCGTGTCAAAAATATTATTATACTTTCCTTAAGACATACAGGCACACTCCCAAACTCAATACCAAATACAGGTACAGAGGACAAATTTTTATAGCTTTTGTAGATTTGTACCGGTTTTTCTGTTGTGGTTGTTTTAGGCGTTGAAGTAATAGCAGTTGTTTTCTCGGTCACAGTAGTCGATGATTGAACAATTGTCGGAGGATTCCATGTTGTAGTAGTTTTATCGTAAATGGTAAGGTACTCTTCAGTGATACTGAAAGTTATTCAAGCATTTTAAATACCAGACGTCTATATTATAATTTCTAACCAATGAATAAAAAAAAAAAAACTTAGTAAAAAATAATTTTAAAATATTAAATAAATTTGAACATATCGAGACAGTACATAAAATTAAAATACTTATCACACTAATCATTAAGATGAAAAGTCAATTAATATAAAATTTGAATACTTTGATATAATATGAGAATAGTTTGTATTAACATTTTTAGTCATATCCAGATAGACATTTTTAATTTCAAGAAAGAGAATCAACTCTTGATGAAATGTGTTGGTATAATAATTGTTAACATGAAAATC
This sequence comes from Sipha flava, assembly GCF_003268045.1. Lineage (NCBI taxonomy): Eukaryota > Metazoa > Arthropoda > Insecta > Hemiptera > Aphididae > Sipha > Sipha flava. Next base: position 1,223 of record NW_020272064.1, read on the forward strand.
AAACTTTTTTGAAATTTACGAAATGCATCATTGTTTAACCATTGATTACTAAACCTATTATAATGATAAAATTTTTTAAATTATGAGTTTTTGTTGTTCATGTTTGTTTTAGCATATTAAATTACTTTTGGTGGTTGTGAGCGAGGTTAAGTTGAATTGGGGTAGGGAGGATTCGCATAATGCAGGAGAACCTCCCTAATTGCCTCCAAGGTAGGAGACTCGACTGAACCACATGCTGCTCAAATGGTTCAACCCAGTCCTTAACTTGAAGACAATAGGAGGGATAGAAATTATCCCCCCCCAATTTCCGCTCTTGAATATTGCCACCGTGCAAGCTCTAGAAAAAACCATTGGATAATTAATACAAGCTAATTGAAGATATCTTCTTGATAATACACAATATTGTAATGAAAAAACACGTTGAATAATGTAGGAGGGTGGCTCAGCCACCAGGTTACGGCTTTGACCGCTTTTTCAGTTTTTGCTTCTTGCCTACATAGGGCAACAAAGATGCATTCGACTAGCTTCCGCTTATTGTCCAATGCATCGATGAAAGCCACTATGTGGGCAAGCGTAATTTCTGTTGGGCGGGAATGGTGGTGGTGAGCCACCAATTCCCGCACAACCAATGCAAAACATTTTCTAAAATGTACGTTCTAAAATACGTTGAATAATGTTGACAACGCGAAAGGAAAAAAAAATTATGTACAAACGAAATTGTTTTGTGACGCTGATCGGCGATGTACGTCGCGTCGATGATGGTCACCGCTGAGTCGCCGACTGGTGTGTACTTAGATACTGGCGTCCAGACTGTTAAGCAAGATATAATGTCTATCGAAGAACGGAACGAGGTCGAACAGGAAATATTGACCATGTTTGGTGTGCCTAAAAAACCGAGGAAGGCTCCGAAGAATTTAAATGGTTCAGCTATATGAGTATTGTACAATTTTTATTAATTATTTTAAATAACAGACAATAATTTACTTATTACAATATTTAACAATTACTTATTTATTTTTATTTTAATTATCCAATAGAAAAACATTAACTACTTACTGGCTGCTTGAAATAATGAATTAATCAATGTACAATTTTGAACAGACTTGAAATGTAATTTTTTTTTTTATTGCGTTCTTTTTATACGCCTCCTTTTCTTTTTTTCAGCGTATGTGAATTATTCGTGATAGAAAAATAAAGTGTAGAAATAGGTAACTTGTTGTGCGTCATCATGAAAAGAAAAAAATTAAAAAAGTAACAATGGATATTATGGAAAACAACAGCGCTTGTAATGATATAAGAATTGTGGTATTACAACGTTTTTTAACTAATTGTTTATCGTTTATTCGCCGCGGGAGACGCGGTCAATGTTGTACAGAGACGATTCCCCTATCTGGCGGCTATAGTCCTGACATTTGAAGAGGGGATGGTTTCGGTTTTGTATCCCTTCAAAAAAAGGGATCGAACTGAAACCTTCCCCATTCATCAGGTCAGGCCTTTTAGCCGCCAGATAGTGGACAACAGGGTTGTTTTGATAAAAAAGAGGACTGATCCTGAGGCCATTCGAAATGATTCGGCTATGGTTAAACGTTATGAAAAAAATTTATTAAAATATTTATCTAATCAGCCATAGTCGAATCATTTCACTTATGGCCACGGGATCACTCCTCTTTTTTAATTCCCCCCCCTCCCATGTTTATTATTATTATTATTATTATTATTATTATTATTATCAATAATAAGTAAAAACAAATTTTGGTTGAATCCATTTTATTATACAGTGTAGCAAAAAAAAACATTATTATTATTATTAAAATTTTTATTATTATTATTAATATTATTATTATTATCAATAATAAGTCAAAATTTTGGTTGAATCCATTTTATTATACAGTGTAGCAAAAAAAAAACATTATTATTATTATTATTATTGTTATTATAATTATTAATATTATTATTATTATTATTTTTATAATTATTATTATCAATAATAAGTCAAAATTTTGGTTGAATCCATTTTATTTTTTTTAAACAATTTAAACAAAAATTTTAGTCTTTGTGTACTTGGCGGCGGCCTCGGCAGTGGTGGGAAGTTAAAAACTCTGAAAAAAAAACAGTATCGAATAATTTTAAAAAAATATAAATTATGACAAAAATATTTTAAATTTACTCTGTTATCGGGGGTAGTGGTGGTGATGGTGGTGGTGGTGGTGGCCTTGTATTTCGGGGGGGTAGCAGTGGGCCCATTGATCTTTTTACCGGATATCCATAAACACAAAAAATATAAAAGTATATTTATGTAAAAATAAAAATAAATTATTTTTCAACACTAGTAGAATTTATGTATACATACACATAACTCTCCCGGCTGCCTATAGGTCGATGATGTAGTGGGCCCATTGATCTTTTTACCGGATATCCATAAACACAAAAAATATAAAAGTATATTTATGTAAAAATAAAAATAAATTATTTTTCAACACTAGAAGTATTTATGTATACATACACGTATGAGTCTCCCACCGGGGGGGAAATTGATTGAAGTGCTGCTGAGCTGTAAAACTCAAAAATATTATAATACAGTTAACTATGTAAAAGTAAAAATATAAAATATATTTTCAATTACAACTTACCGTTTAGCCATAACTAGCTGCCCCCCGGTAAAAACAATGGGGCATTTTTTTTACCGGGGGAGGAAATATGTTGCAATTGCTGCAGCTTTACAGAATATCCGAGAACAAATTAATTAAAATCATTTCATTATATAAAATCGAACTAAAAATAAAGTAATAGTACTTACAAATCGATAGAGTTTAAATTATTACTACAATAAATGCTAAATAAAAAAAAAAAAA
>NW_020272065.1:0-3625 GCF_003268045.1 Sipha flava
TTTTTTTTTTTTATATACATATAATTAGTTTTTTGTGTTTCAATTATGGTTCATTTCTTTAAATTGTATGTACTTTACTAGGTTGGAAATTAAATGTGCAAAAAAGAAAGGGAAAATACATCTATAATGATAAGAGAATGCGTACAGCAGCTGAATCAAAACGGTGACTTATTGATGTTTTTGAGAAGAACTGGTCACCGTAATGATGGTTATGTTCAACGACAAATCCGGCCATATCCTAATATATTATAAGATATTACAATCTTATTGTTTTTATATATTGTGAACTAATTTTATTATTGTTTTTTTACCTTGTAATATTTACAAATAGTTATTGTTAAATCAAGTTGACTATTATACACATGTTTTTTTTTTATTTTTAAGTTATATTTCTTCAGTATTTCAGAAGTAGTTTTACAAGGTAGGCCTAATTTAACCTAAGTTTCTGCTGCAATTCCTTTATTAAAATTCATTATATTTACTAGTCATTAAAATCTTAATGTTGTTCTTCAGCTAAAAATTTTTTCCTCGTTACTAATATTACCATATTACATATTGTATATACATATTATATATCCATATTACATATACATATTGTAAAATGAAACCTAACTTGCTTTACTATGTGTGGTTAGTTTCTCTGGTCTTTCAGTAAATCATTAAATTTGAATGAATTTAGTTAATTTTAATTCATTGCGTGCAGTCAATTCTACAGTTCATATATGGATGTTTGTTATGATAATTTCAATAGAGATACTCAAACTAAGTTAAACTGTATTTATTGAAACATTCTAATTATAAGTATTTAATTAAATTTACTATTATACTGGCGTGAGTGTTTACTAAAATCGGACTAATACACATCTGAATATTGGTCTGTACGGGACTACCTTTTATACCCCGTTCCTATAGAATAGTTGACCCGGACATGGTTTCTAATAACCTTAACATTTAAGATCCCCTTCGAAAGTATCTACATTTGCAGTGCCCAACCCATACATTCACTGGTTAGCTTTGCGATGCGAGTGGCTTCTTAATATAATGTCTAAATCATATTTGACAATATAAATATGTATGTTAATATTTGGCATGTGTCTAATGTAACTTCAGTTATTGCAAATGCAATAAGGTTTAAGGTAATTAATTTATGTATATATTCAATGATGTACATTCAATTTTCTTATGAAGGGGGAATTTAAATGACATATTATTGTATATTTTTATCAGAAGATTTCATCTAAACAATCATTTTTAACATAAATCATAATACTTTTTTTGTGTTCTTGAGGGGGAATTTATCCCGAAATCCCTCTCCATATGTACGCCCAAGGCCGTAATTGGAAAAAAATTTCGGGGGGGTCTAACATTATTTAATACAATTTATATTTCAATAAAGCTTAATAAAAATAAATTCGCTCATAACAGCAATAAGAAATAATAAAATAATAACCTAAACTTCCAAAAACATATAACAAATTAAAGACATAGACTGTTGTTATAATATTGTAAAACATAACATTAGTGATATTACTCATATGTATAATAGTATTAATAATTAGTAAATTAAATTAATTTTAACTATATAATAATATCTTTTGACATTTAATATAATAGCAACTCTATAAAAAATAAATAATTGTCTAAAGCGGCAATAATAAACCATCGGATAGTTACATTATAATTATTTAATGAACACATTTCATTTATATCAAAATCACCTCCATATTCCAATTGATGTCGGCTAGCATCACACAATATAATCAAACAAATTTCAAAAGATAACAACATAAATATTACACTATTAATATTAAGACATTTTCTAAAATTGTAAAAACAATTATAATAATTATCAATAAATGACGGTATGAAGGGTAATCTTGTTAATACTCCAAAGGGCATAAATAGGCCTGTATCGCCAGCAAGAGGGTCGATCGGTTACTAGTCACCATACAAAGAAGATTAACACGTTTTTTATTGTACGCCTGCAGAGTATTGACGAGACTTGTCAATTATATCTGAGTATTAAATATTCATAAGTGTGTTCAATTATTTTAATATATTTTTCAATTCAAGATCTGTATGTTATACGAGAAGTGAAATAAAGGTAAGAATTAAAGAAATTCACTTTTAGGACTATTAAAGTTCATCCAATATTTTATCCTTTTCTGTATTACTACAATAGCGTGCATTTTTTTATTAATATTAACATCTTTACTTCCACGGATGTTAGACGTTATTAATTTAATTGAACATTCAGCCTGTTTCCATCTAAGATTAAAAAACATAAATAAAAGTATATAAATACATTATTTATTGTATAAATACAAATTATTATTTATGATTATTATTTATATATTACCTGTCTTGAAGAGCAATATTTGCAATATTTTTGGTTTTATAGTGTTGTATCACCCAATAATCCTCTCCTGGTAAAGTAGGAGATTTAAAAGTATATGTGTTTCCATCTTCTTTTATTGAAATGCTATCTGTTAAATTAGTATCTTCAAATTTGCCAGATGTTATAACAGCGTTTAGTTTATCTTTATATGTTATAGGCTGTGCATGTATAAAATAAATTTAAAAATTATTAATAATTACCATTTAAAGAACATTCGTTAAATACAAATGCTTACATTTCCATTATAAATTTTTTTAACTGACTTCAGTTCTTTTTTATTTTCTGAAGAACTATTGATTTCATTCTATATTTAAAATACCTTAGATTATTTTTTTAAATTATTACAAATATAATATAATTAATATTAATAGTAAAATGTTAACTGAAAACATGTTTATAACTATTTATAAATTATTAGCATTTTTTTATTAATATAAATAATACATAAATAAAGATAAAATAAATAAAAATAAATATTTTACTTACATCACTACTTAAACAATCTGATTCGGTTTGTTCTGAATAAGACATCATGTTTACTTGTAGATAATAAGTTAGTTAATTGTAAAATAAGTTTTGACTCAATGATACACGTTTAAACACTGAATATTTTTATAAGCTTTTTGTAGTAATCGGTATTGCATTAATTATTTAACGACGAATAATAATTTATGTAGAAAGGAAAATGACCAGTCTACTTCTGATTAATACTAAATGCTCAACCCGTAATATATAAAATTATATATAATTATATATATAATTTTATATAAAATTTCAATGACGTAAAAAAGTGATGTAATTTTAATATTAATTTCTTTTATTATCGATTTAACATTATTATGTTAAAATCTTTTTAATAATTATACTATAATTATAGTGATATAGTTAATATCACATTATTTATATATACGACGAATAATACATATTATAAAAAAAGAAAATTATCAGTCTACTTCTGATCAATGCTAAATGCTCAACCCGTAATTATTATTATTACGATATGATAATTCATTTTTAAATAGTTTGTTTGCGAAAGTGAACTCACATACAGTCCTAGTATTCTAAGTATCGAATTGTATAATATAAACATATATGAAATAATTGATCACAGTCCTGATATATGATCATCTCAACCTTACTTTTATTACCAATATCATATTATTACATTTTAGTAATTGTTAAATGTCTGTTAAGTTCTTTTTAGTATGTGACAGAACGTATTCACGA
>NW_020272066.1:0-385 GCF_003268045.1 Sipha flava
AAAAAAAAACAGTATCGAATAATTTTAAAAAAATATAAATTATGACAAAAATATTTTAAATTTACTCTGTTATCGGGGGTAGTGGTGGTGATGGTGGTGGTGGTGGTGGCCTTGTATTTCGGGGGGGGTAGCAGTGGGCCCATTGATCTTTTTACCGGATATCCATAAACACAAAAAATATAAAAGTATATTTATGTAAAAATAAAAATAAATTATTTTTCAACACTAGTAGAATTTATGTATACATACACATAACTCTCCCGGCTGCCTATAGGTGCATGATGACGTAGTGGGCCCATTGATCTTTTTACCGGATATCCATAAACACAAAAAATATAAAAGTATATTTATGTAAAAATAAAAATAAATTATTTTTCAACACTAG
>NW_020272066.1:485-4288 GCF_003268045.1 Sipha flava
GGGGGGGTGGCCTCATCGGTGGCAGTGGGCCCATTGATCTTTTTACCGGATATCCATAAACACAAAAAATATAAAAGTATATTTATGTAAAAATAAAAATAAATTATTTTTCAACACTAGTAGAATTTATGTATACATACACATAACTCTCCCGGCTGCATATGGAAGGTGAATGTAGTGGGCCCATTGATCTTTTTACCGGATATCCATAAACACAAAAAATATAAAAGTATATTTATGTAAAAATAAAAATAAATTATTTTTCAACACTAGAAGTATTTATGTATACATACACGTATGAGTCTCCCACCGGGGGGGCAATCGATTGAAGAGCTGTTGAGCTGTAAAACTCAAAAATATTATAATACAGTTAACTATGTAAAAGTAAAAATATAAAATATATTTTCAATTACAACTTACCGTTTAGCCATAACTAGCTGCCCCCGGTAAAAACAATGGGGCATTTTTTTTACTGGGGGACTAAATATGTTGCAATTGCTGCAGCTTTACAGAATATCCGAGAACAAATTAATTAAAATCATTTCATTATATAAAATCGAACTAAAAATAAAGTAATAGTACTTACAAATCGATAGCGTTCAAATTATTATTACAATAAATGCTATATAAAAAAAAAAAAAACTCTATTAATAACCTATATAAAATAATTTAAAATTTGTATTCAAAATTCATCTTACCACACCGAAAGAGACATCTCGAAAGACTAAGAGCTATTTCACATAAGCTAATATACAGGCATTAGGAACTACGTAAAAACGACCAAATTACAGCGAATTGGGATCAACGAATTTATAAAATAAAGATAATCCGATTTAATGTACTTCTGCCGTTTTATGGGGTTTCTAAGAAATAAAATACGTGGTATCGGCGATAAAAAGACAAAATTACAGAAACAATCGATTAACCCGCGAGTTGTGTATTTGGAATATCCCAATTACAGCCGTCCGGGAGATAAGTGTACGAATAACGTTTTGAGCTCAGTGATTTGAAACTTGTACTAGAACATTAAAATACTCTTCTACTATCTTTTTATGTGAGTATCGACGACCAACAGTCCAAATTAAAAACACCATCGCTTATCCCGCGCGACGCGTATTGCTCCAAATATCATTATTCCTATATAGACGGTAGTGTTTTTCAAAAAATCGTAAAAAATCAAGTTTTGAGCTCAGTGATTTGAAACTTTTATTAAAACATTAATATACTCTTCTACTATCGTTCTATGGGAGTATCGATGACGGAAAGACAAAATTACAGACACTATCGCTTATCCCGCGCGTTGCTTATTTGAAAAACTTATTTGAAAAAACCGAATGACAGCCGTCCGGGAGATTAGTGTAGGATTTACCACTGGAATGCATGCTTAATCTTGTGTGAAAACGAATATAACCCGTTATAACCCGTACTTTAAGATTATAACAAGAAGTTTTATTTGTAATAATGATCATTAAATATTTGAAATATTGAACAATTGATCGCCAATTATACTTATATTGTTGTTTAAAAATTTTTTTTTAATTTTTAATTTTTGTTGCATTCCGGCCCAAAAAATTCCCTGTCAGTACCGGCCCATCTGGAAAATTCCAGATTTTCAGATGAGCCACTCCGCCCCTGGCTTTGAGACCAAGAATGTGCCAAATCATTTTTTTTTTTTATATAATCAAGCGAAACATCGAGCTGATAAATCATTCATTTGCGTGATGCTATTGTTGGTAATGTAGATGGAATAACTAATATCAACGATATCAGTATTTCATATATTCTTCCATCATCATATATTGATAGTCCACGTCATATGCAAGAATATATTCAAGACGCCATAACTTTTTTGCGCGCGTACGGACGACTAGATTTGTTCATTACATTTACGTGTAATCCAAAATGGGATGAAATTAAAATTGCGTTATTGCCAGGTCAACTGCAATAGATCGGTACGATATCACTGCACGTGTTTTCAGACAATAGTTAAAATCGTTGATGAACTTGATTATACATTCCTTTGTATTTGGCAAAACACGTTGCTGGCTGTATTCTGTTGAATGGCAAAAACGAGGTTTGCACACGCGCAAATATTGATGATTTGGTTGGTCAACAAAATACAGTCTGAAGAAAATGATAAAATTATCTTAGCAGAAATTTCCTAATCGCCTGGCATTTACCATGACTATTAAAAAGTCACAAGGTCAAACAATGTCGATTTGTGGGTTGGATCTAGAAAATCCGGTCTTTTCACATGGCCAATTATATGTGGCGTGTTCTCGCCAGTGGCGTTATTCGGAAAAAATATCAGGGGTTGCAAAAGTTACTCGGAATGCGCAAACCCGTGGGGGCTTGAGAAGTTTACATTTTATCAACTGTACATAAATAATTACATTTCAAGAAAATAATATGTAAAAAAATTATTAATGAAATATTAAGAAAAATTATTTAAAATTAAAATGTATTTTATTTTTAAAAATTACAAAAGTAACATTATTTAGTTTCCACATTATGTACAATATCTTCATAATTAAGATTTGATAATATATCTTTTTTTAAAACCATGAGCATGAAATATTCTATTGCATATTGATTTGCAATATTGATTTTTTTTATTTATTAAAAAATTATAAAAAACTTATAACACTATATTATAAAAGTAGCAGGTAAATAATATAAAAATATTTATCATTGTGGACAATGATGATCATAAAAACAGTCATTTGTTTTATTTAAACATAAGTATACTGTGCACTTTCGACACATAATTGATGTTTTTTTGCCACAACCATTATTTTTGCAATTGATTTAACTTTTTTATTATTTAAATATAAGTCGAATTGTCGAACGTAAACGTCGTAAACACGTAGTAATACGTAATACTATTATTATTTATTGCACATAGAAGACCTATAATAGTTTTTATATAACGACTTCTTGCGCTCAATGTTCCATATATGGAACAATTATATTTATGTGAATTGCTATTTATAAACTCTTTTTAGCACGTAATTCAATATTATTATTTATAGACCAGAAAATAAGCTAACCATTGACGTTTTTTTTTTTATATATATGTAACCTCAAAAAATAAATATTCAAATAAGACCCTTGTGGGTCTTCTTGATTGTTTTTATTAAACTCGATTTTTTCGTTTGGTGTTGGGGGCCTCCTAGGAGGAAGTTGAATCCTCTTTTTTTTTTCTGAAAAATAAATGTCAATATTTTGTTATTAAACGATTATAAAAAAATAATTGTTTTTGTTAAGTATTTAAACTAATGTATATATTGAAAAATGATAGGTAAGATCTATATAAAAATGTTATTATAAAAAAAATTACTATGCAAAATGTTATAGAAAAATGAAATGTTAGAGAGGTTTATAGATAAGAAGTTTATTTAAGAAACAGTACTTCTCAACAGCGCTTAAGTTCTTTGTCTAAAATATCTATTGAAAAATTATTAATCCAACAGCTTAAAGAAAATGAACCATTTTATAAAGAAATTATTAATATATATGCCAGTAAAAAAGATAGATCTATTGATTTAATATATAAAGTATAATACTTTTTTTTATATTCTTAATTATTTTTGTCAGTTTAAATTTGTTCTATAATTTTTGTTTTGTTACTAGAAAGTCACTAGTCAATCCATAAACTTAAAACTGTTAACATTTTTATTATTTATTCAAATATTTTTTTATGACTATACTTTTATTTAAGTTACTTAAATTTGTATGTGATTTTTACTAGGAAGACACTAGTCAATTTATAGTCAATTTATAGTCAGTTATCTAGTTTTTTT
>NW_020272067.1:0-1035 GCF_003268045.1 Sipha flava
CATTTCAGCGTTTCCAATGTACCGCCACTATCGCCGCACGTGCGGGCGATCGAATTTGTTCGCACGCACCGGATAATTTGAAAAACAAATCATTTTGTTTTTGTCGCCCAAACATAGCTGCGTTTAGTGCGCTTGTACTATTTAATATGGAAAGTTGTGAACTTTCGATATCCGAAGCGCGAACGCGAAGTGCATTATGGAACAAGCTCAACAACAAGTACAGGTTATTTTGTGATAAGGAATGGAGTGTAGTTCCTAAAAAAACTCATTTGGATAGTAAGCGAAAAAAAAATAATAAATAAATAAATTATAAAATATTAATTATATTACATAATATAACTATTTATAAATAATTATTTAATATATGTATTATATCGTGCATGGGTATATATTATTATTTGATTTTTTATTATAGCAAGATAAACCTCTAAATTAACGAATAGCAATAAAACCCGTAAATATGCAAAAATAAATAGCAAAATTAAATTTTGTGTACGATGTCTAAGTAATTTGAATCATATTAAACTCATAATAATTCGTATCAATGCCAATATTAAATTTAAAAAAATTTTAAAACCGTTCACGCGTATTTTATTCAAGTATGTATCGCCGTGCGCTGCGATGTCGGACTCACATTTGCCACAAGTGCGGCGTTCAAAAAACGTCCGAGGCGTCCGATTCGAATTCGTTCGCATCGGACGCACTCACCGGATTCACATAGGACACGGAGTAAGTATCGGACGCACTCGCCGGATTCACATAGGACACGGCGTAAGTAACAAACCTTTTTATTTAGTTTCTAATGGTTCGCAGTCAGAGTTGCACATCTTTTCCTTAGCAATACCACCTCCCGTGCCGCGAATTACTCATTCATTACGAGTTGGAAATTACCAAATCGAAGTTCAAAACACAACCATCAATAGAATAATTTTTTAAGAAATAATAAATAAATTTATTTAAATATAACAAATTTATAATATGTCATTGTATGTATGTAATATAAAAATAATAATTAAAATTAAATTTATAATGTAT
>NW_020272068.1:0-3863 GCF_003268045.1 Sipha flava
TTTTTCAAGTTTTATAATTAAATTTGGCAACTGGGACAAATGTGTTCGGATAAATGATAAATCAGATATAATAGATGTAGTACTCAAAATGGATTTTACTTTTTTGACAGATTGGGCGTCATCTTCTATATTAGATTATTATTTTCAGAGTAAATCAAAGCAGCTTCTAACCATGTTCCCCACCTTGTTATTATAGGTTCTGGTGAAAAGTGACAATCCATAAAATTTTTATAAGCAGTAATACGGTGAGGAGCTTTTAAAAAAAATTTTTTTCCATTACTTACTAGTTTATTTATACCCGGGAAAATGTCTCTAACTTTTTCGGTCACACGGTTTAAGCCATAGGCAACACAAGTTATATGAATAATATTAGAATAAAATATTTTTAATGCTCCTCCAGCTTTTATCATATATGGTGCGGCATCGCTGATAAATAACAGAATTTTATCTTGAAATAACGTGTCTCCAAAAAATTCCGTTAAACTATCATTCACAAATCCAGAAATTGTTTCATAGTTAGTTTTTTTAAATTCTTTGTAAGAAATCAGAAATGAAGTAGGCATTATTTCCGGATGAAGTATCCGAATAATTAAGCTACAAACATACAGCCCTCTAGAATTAGTCGTTTCGTCCACCATAATATAAATGAATTCGTTAGTTAATTTTTCTCGTATTTTCGTAAGAATAGATTCAAAACATATTTTTAAGTAATTTTTTCGTAACGTACTTTCATCTGGAATATTCTGACATATTTTTGTAAAAAATTCTTAAATGGTGTCGACTAAAGTTTATTGAAAGGAATATTTGTGGCTACCAAGGCAAAACACATATCTGTTAAAAATTCTTTTTCTACTAGCCATTGCTGAGGTGGTTTCAAATATTAACAATTGCACCGGATTACGATTATTCTTTTTAGTAGCAGTCATTTGTTGGTGTACAGCTAATAAGAACAAAAATCGGTTGTCTGTAAAGTCGGTTTACTGACGATAGTTGAACGTGACAACGTCTTAAGAAAATACTAATGGAATGGTAGCATTTTTTCAAACGAAAATTTTAATTTCATTTGTTTAATAAATTTGTATGTATATAGAGAAGGACGTAAATGGAAATAAATAAATACAGTAGGTTAGTGAAATATGACTGTTGTTATAATTCTTATCATGAAACTTCTTTAGGCCTGTCCAAAAATATAATATATAAATATATATAACTGTTAACACTTCAAAACTTAAAAAAATAAACGTTTTCATGGCACACGTATATTTAAAATTTAACTAAACACTATTATTTTATATGCGTTTTACGAACAGATATGTAAATGTGACACATTCAATTTTTTTTGAAAATTCATTAATTAAATAAGCTTAAACAAAAATAATTGGTTCATAATTGAGACATAAATTAATATATAATTATAACTATGTAGAATGTACATAATTACTATTATATTACTATTATAATAAAGCTGTAACTATTGTTTTAGCCAAACGTAAAACATAATAAAAAATCGTTTAAACAAACGCTATCACTTTATATATTAATATGTAAATATATATGTGTTATCTGTATACTAAAATAACTCGGTTATTATGTTTCTACGGATAAAACTAATTATACTCCATATAACCGATATAATAATCGTTGAATGAAAATTAAAGGGACCCACACACGATCATTTTAACTGTGCAGTTTATCTCTGAAATTAACCGAGAAAAAATTGTACCGTTATCTAAACTGAAGGTGTGTAGGATACATCAGTTTTTCCATCAGTTATGATCACAGTTCTTTCAGTTTTTTTCTTAAGTGTAGTCACAGTCTACTGGTATACTGTATGTGTATGCAGATGGCAATGGGTGAGCAGCAGTGTGTTGTGTAATTGCAGCAGTGCTACTTGAAGAAGAAGATAAACGGAAGAAAAGGCCCCGTGAACGCTGGAGCAAGGATTGGTTTCTGCAAAGAAGTGTTTTGCCCAGCGATTGTCATTTGTTGAACGAGTTGAAAGAAGGAGGGGAAATTGCTTTTTTCAGTAATTACCTACGAATGGATGACAACATTTATCAAGTGCTCTTGAGAAAATTTGCTCCCCTCATCGAAAAACAAAATACAGTCATGAGAGACGCAATGCCTTCTCATGTGAGATTGATAGCAACGCCTCGGTTTCTAGCGACAGGGAGAAGCTATGAAGATCTGAAATTTTCAATGCGAGTTTCCCCTCAAGCACTCGGAGATATAATCATAGAAACCTGCATAGCAATACAGATAGCACTACGAGATTTCATTCAAGTAAGTGTATTTCAATTACTTATATTACATATTCACATAAAAAATATCATATAACTATTGTTTTGGTTTTATAATGATATACTATAATTACACTACACTAATTAAGATCGCCTTAAATAAAGATAAAACATACCATACAAAACAACTATAAGAAAACATTAAGGTTCTAAATATCAAAAACTTATATTTTAGATCAGCAGTCCTTTTCTTAAAAAAAGTGTGTTTTCTGGGGATTTTTTATTTTGTAATTGGATAATTTTTTTTAACCATTTGATTTATACAAAAGAAAAAAATGAATAAGTTGATAAATATATTTATTAAAGAAACATTTAAGTTCATCAAAATTAGTAGCTAAATATATATATAGATATATATGTATTATATAATATTATTTTTACAATAGAGTATGTTCATCAAAAATCATCTTCATTTATATAGCTGAATCCTTCGAATACGCTCTTTACCGTCTGAGTATCTGCAAAAGACGAGTTGGATGTAGATGGATGTGAAAAAGAGTTTGGTGGAGATTGATACCATGAATGCGATTGTGTTGTAGTTGGCGGAAGCTCCGATGAGTGAACCACATAGCTGCGTCTGTTCAAAAGTCCCATTTGACCACCAAGCAATGTTTCATTGATAACTTTATCAGCAAACATGAGCTGTTGTGGACTGAGTTTTTTTTATTTAACCGCGTAACCCTTCACCAATGTTAGGAACGCATCGTCTTCAGCTTCCAAATACCGCGTGGCTTTAATAAGAAGACCGTGTGATGTAGGAATGGTCTTTTTTTTTTTGCTGGGTGGTGCAGAAAATGAAGTGTGTGTTAGCCCAGGTGAAGTAAATTCAGATAAAGGAACTGAAGCCTATAACATAAATAAAACTGTTTGGTCAAAATTACATATTAAAGTTGGAAAAATTACTAATAATTTAATACATCGCCATTACAGTGATCCACTCGATGCCTCTAATACACAACAGTATTACACATTTGGTTATTTTTTTTTTAAACTAAGTAGTTTCAATTTCTAAATTTATGGTTTTAGATTCCTCAAAGTGAAAAATATTGGAAAAAGGTAGCTTATGAGTTTCAAGAAAAATGGCAATTCCCACGCTGTCTCGGTGCGGTCGATGGCAAACATGTTCAAATAAAAAAACCGGCAAATTCAGGCTCTCGGTACTTCAATTACAAAGGTACTTTTAGCGTCGTATTAATGGCTGTAGTTGACGCTAATTACGAAATTTTAATGGCTGATGTGGGAAAAAGTGGAAGAATTTCGGATGGAGGCGTGATTAAAAATACATCTTTCTACAACAGTCTTATAGAAGGTGAACTAAACATTCCACCTCCTGAACGCCTTCCAGGAAGCAACAAGACTGCTCCATATGTTTTCATTTCAGATGAGGCTTTTCAGTTGACGGATAATTTCATGAAACCATATGCTTTGTCTGTGCTTAATAATGAAAAACGCATTTACAACTATCGTCTATCAAGAGCAAGGAGGGTCGTTGAAAATTTTTTTGGGATTCTAGTATCTAGGTTCGCAGTTCTTGGAAAACCCATCAATCTACAACCAAAAAAA
>NW_020272069.1:0-19293 GCF_003268045.1 Sipha flava
CGTGGTTCAAAAAGGGTACCATCTGGAAGAAGACCAAAAGAATATGTGACTAAAAGAAAGCCTAAAGGACCAAACAATTTAGGTAAAAACCTATCAAATAATATAATGAACTCTAAACGTCATTAGAGTTTATACAATAATATTTCTTTTTTTATTAATACAATGTCAGTAGTGTTACACTTACCTTATTTTAAGATGTATATGTTTATTAATTTGTATTATAATAAATTGATTGTAATAATTATTACTTATCCCCTCCTCACCGTGTGTTATTAAGTACTAGGAGTCATTCGACGCGACCATAGGCTACGTTGCTAAGACAGCGTAGCATACTGTGGTCAGCACGTTGGCCTTCGTGTAAATCTCCTAGTACGAACGCTAATATCTCGGCTTAGTGAGTAATACCTCGTAATCTATATATGTCGTATAAAAATTTGTAAGCTCGACAACGAGTATTATATAAGTAGTAATTGTACACATAATTGTGAAACAATAATAATTATTATTGTTATTATTCATTGTTATTCATTATTATTATTATAATTTCTTTTGTAAATAACAGTTAACAAAATAAAAAAGTTCTACAGACTTTACGTTTTGTTACAAGCCATTACAAAAGATAGACGCGAATACACTACTTTTACCGAAATTCAAATTCAAACATGTAAAGAAACCACAATTTATCGAATATGTCACGCTTATCTACCCATACAAGAAAATAACGGTTTACAACCATGCGAAATAGATTTGTTTAACAAACCACATAAAATTCCTAATAATTGTCGTTCATTAATTATAACAGTAGATCGAAACATATATCATAAACATATATCGGGGTCAATGTGTCAAAGTTTGGACAAATATAGACCAGTCAAAATGCAAGGGAGACCGATTATACTGACAGGAGACAATAAGTTGAGGATGTTCAACAAAAAGAATCTGAACACCCTGAAACAGTATTTAAAAGGAATTTTCCGAAAGAAACCAGACGTGTTGAAACCTTTATTGGGGCAGATTGATATTAGTATCAATCACCAGAGGGCAACTAGTCTTGGTTCGGCGTTCATTTCTAAATACTTGTTTTCAGACAATACTCAACCGATTATTGTCACCTGGAGCGGAACCATGGATGTTAAAATAATAAAAAAATTAAGGATACCAGGGATAAAGAAATTTTTAGATATAAGTACATATAGCGACAATAATGATAACATTTTTAGCTTAAAATTAATAGATATTAGTAATAATAAATTGTTACACTCAGAAAACATAGGGTATCTACAAAAGAATGGGAGAATGTTAAATCTAAAGGAAACTCATGATATGTTATGTGAAAGGGGGCATGAAGTAACGTATTGTCATGACCCTATGACTGATGTAATATACACAAAATGTATTTTTAATTATTTAATGAAAAAAATAGGGCCAAGTAAGTTATTTAGGATATGTAAAAAGACGTAATAAAATAAATATATAATATAAAAAAAATAATAATATAGGTAATAAACAAATAAAATAATAATAAATAATTTATGATCTATTATTTATTGCTCTTAACATAAAAATTATTACAGAAAAAGTAAAAAAGAAATAGGAACGGCAACGATAATACACTACCAAAGCCCTCCGGATATATTTTATGACAACACTGATGAAGTTAGGGAAAAATTGATAAACATATGTGAAAAGTAAGTGGTTTGAGGATTCATATCCAAGTGATATGAATGCCGAACGAGAAAGGTTGAAAGAGGAATGGGAGGATTACATAAGTAGAATGAAAACATTAGAACCCTACGAATCAGAAAAGGAATGGTAGAATATAAATTTTAAATAATAATATAATAATTCTAGGTAATTCTCAAGAATAATGCACTTATTTATTTATGTATAATACTAACCAAATACTAATACTAACCAATATAAATATAAATGTAAAAAAAAAAATTGAATGATAAAAAATGTAATACTAACCACCATAAAAAAAAAATGTAATTCAAAACATATGTAACACTAACCTATTTAAACTAACACTAAATTAATTAATCACATTTTATTTGTAATATTTCCTATACGGAAATAATAAGTATATCAATCACATTTCATTGTAATATTTCCTATGCGGAAATAACAATTATATTAATCAAATTTATTGTAACCATTATATAATCGAAACATATTTTATCACATATTATTATATTGTAGAAATTGTAAGTCCATTATCAAAATTATAAATCTGTAACAACATCTTTATATTGTAACAATTCTAATAACATTGTAAGAATCATTGTAATAATTGTAAAATTGTAAACCTCTGTAATTGCTGTAAAATTGTAACTTGAACCAATTGTAAAATCATAACTATAAGAATTAATTTCTGTTTTGCAAACATAAATTAATTTTTTGGGTGGGGAGGTGTCGCATACTGCGTAGTCACATAATAAAAAAAACACACATTATAAGAGGTTCTCACGAACATCGAAACTGGGCCACAGTGGTCGGAAATACAAATTTAGGCGGACAAAATTATTTTATTAACAATATGTGTTCCTAATGTTATTAAATTTTAATTTTAATTATTGTAAAATTTCAAATATGATGAAAACGCATGAAAATGAAAGAAAATGTATTTTTATTTTTATAAAAACCATACAGAGTTATAATTTTGATTTTCTGAATATTCTACAATATTTCTTTCGGAATCATCGTCTTTGTCACTGTCACTGTCAGAGTCACTATTTTTATCTCCCTCAACAATTAGTAATGCCCTAATATCTTCATCGAATGATTTTAAGTTCATTTTCGATGTTTTTTTTAAACTTGAAATGTAGGGATCTGATGATACAAGTAGCATATGGCCTAAATCTTCATTTTGTAAGATTCTGTTTATTTGCCTAGTACTATTTTGTCTGATGTTCCTGAAATCTTTATTTCGGGCCTCTTGAGCCTCTTCCGATAACTGGCCTGTAAAATAAACATGTTCGTTGTTATTTAACTATATTATATTATAATATTATTATAACCATATTAAATTTTAAATATTATGAAAACTTACCTATGGGTAATAAGGCAGAACGTATAACATCTGTACCATGAATTAAAATTTTGTGAACCGAAGCAGGCATATAATACCACGGGTACAGTGAAACATAAAGTTCCGCAGTCTCTAAAGTATAGGCCTCAAACTTTTCTAAATTTATCTCATAACCACTGGACATTGTCTTTAAAATCACTCCAAATCGTTTTATGAGTTGTAAATCTACATTTGTTATAGCGGATGTTAGTTCAGCATTTTTGAAAAATCTACGAGCGGTATTTCCATCATTAGTTGTTCCTTTGCCTATATAATAAAAACACAATTTTATTTAAATTTGTTTAAATTTATTGATTAAATGTATAACCTAAAATAAATACCTTGCAAGACTACATCTATAAGTAGACCTGTTTCAGTTCGAAATCGATCTTGAATGTATTTTTTTTCTTTTTTCAAAAATAACTTTATCATCAGATGTCCGAACCTGTATCAACAAATAAGAAAGTTGGAAGTTATTGAACATATTTTTTATAAATTATAGTAAAAAGTCATTACTCATTGTATTAACCTGCCATTTTTTGAACTCCAATCTATATGAAATGTGTATTAAGCATTCAAAAAATCGTATGTACGCATGAAGCGTTGAGAGTCCAAATTTTAAATGCTCAGGCTGTACACTTAAATTTTTCGCCCTGGTTATATCATTCATGTCTTTTGGAGAACACTTACAAATATAGCACTTTTGGCTTGATGAACCAGTCATTGTATTGCAAATCTAAAATTAAGTTTAAAAATAAATTTTTCATTTTGGTAATATTGCATCTTTATTCATTGACTTATTTGAAATTTAAAATATTATATTTAATAATTGTGATAAAACTTTGTGAAACTTACTTTTCCGTCTACCATAGTGAACATTAATGTGATTTTAATACGATTTTCAATATTATTTTTAAAAACTAAAGTTGGAATCAATGACTTAATTTCTTCTTCGATTTACCTCTTCTAATGTCGACTCAATAGTTTCCTTTTTATATTCAAATTTTATTGGACGACAGTAACGAGTTGAAGATGGACGAGGATTTTTCCATAACAATATCGTTTTAGGATTGTTAATCTTTGTACACCTTAGCTGTAATGGCACTAGTGAAAACATAAAAATATCGGAATCATTGAAATTACTAGACGTAATTTGCTTGTAACGAGCTTGACTACTGCTTCCATCACATCCCCATTTACATAATATTTCAAAGTTGTTCATCGTTAAATCTACAGATGGTATATCAGAAATTAAAAATAATCTTGTTATTGTATGATCAAGGAGGTGTTGTAATTCAATTTTAAAATAAGATTTTGTAACATGAATATTTTCCGGATAGCATTTTTTTTTTGCTGTTAAAACAATATCATAACTCGGGTATATATTTGCTCTACGTTCCTTAGCAGATTTCCGAGTATTTATATATTGTTGTTTTGTAAGTTTGTTTTCAATGAAAAATGCCAATGCTTCGTCAAAAGAATATGGCATGATGGCATCATCAATTGATAGTGAAGCCATGTATGATTTTTTAATTTTTGATGCTCGAGTTGGAGAGGACAGTGATTCGTTGACTATACTACAAGCTGCTCTTTTTCCTGATATGTGTAATTTGTTTTTGGCGGCAAATAATATTTCTGGAGAAGTATACGATTTCGTGAGTTGTTGAATTTTACGTCTTTTATTTCGATCAGAACAATCAGAAAACAATTTTTGAGGTCTGCCGACATTTAATGATGATGGTGGTGATCGAGGAGGTAATACAAATAGTTTTTTTAGCCAATCAACATTTGATTCCTTAAATCTAATTATATTTCGTGAACTTTTTATCCAAAGTTTGCTTAAAACGGCTGTGAAATTAGAAATTGTTGATTTAATTTTGTTTTCGTATTCTTCTTCTCAATTGTCAGCATTATATTTTTGTTTAATATATTGTAGTAAATATCGGTTAGATACCACACTTCTTGGATTCAAAGGCCCCTTTGTTCTTAAGAATACAAACAAATCATTGTATACGATTTTTTTATTTTCATCAATAACTGAAATGTGAAAATAATAATTGCTAAACAAACAAAATGTAAAGGAGAATAACAGATATGCTAATCACAGACGCAACTTGACGCAGTTAAAAATTATGTCATTGAAAAGCTAAAGAGTTTTTGAATAATACCTATATATTTTTATATGATCATTTTAGATCTCTTCTTATATAATATCTATCAAAATGTAAAACCACTACTAAAAAAAATGTTTAATAGTGATGCAATACATATACACCATGTATTTATTAGAATAATATGTATGAATTGTAATTAAACTTACCATTTGTATTGATGTCCATTTTAAAATAATAATTAAACTTTTATAATATTGAACAAATACTCTGAACACAATCGACGAAGAAATGAAGTAAAATTCTTAATCAACCGTAAATATTGTACATTTGGTCTCTAATCGTTTTACAGTTATCGCGTTTTTAAGTGGTTATTGTCGTTATAATAACCTAGAGTTTATTAAATTGTGTTATATTTATTATACTGATATAATATTAAGTGCTAAATATCTCATTTTTATCTTTTTTTTTTTTCCATTTTGTCCGCCTAAATTTGTATTTCCGACCACTGTGTGGGCGTGTGAATAAGTAAAATTGTTCACATGGTTATCTGTTTAAATAAGAATATGAATATCGGAGTCACATATACGTGGGTGGTTGACCACATCCTGGATCTTGTAATAAGTATGGGCCGGTCAAGAGATAATACACGCATACAGAATCAATAGAGAATTATCATATTTTAGAGCGTACACACCGAATCAATAACGACTCATCACATTTATCATATTTTATTATCTTATTCATTTACACACACACACTTGGGATTTTACACACACACATACCATATCACATATAAAAGGGACCCGAAAACAAGGGTAAATCAGACGAGTCTTGTCTATGCTGCACTGAGCACCTTCAAGTCAGTGTATGTTATGGTCTGGACTTAGAAATATTTCAATCATTTTATAAGTTACAATTGTTAGGACTTAGATAATTTCTATCACTAGAATATTTACAAAATTGTAGTTAAGATAATTTTATGAGTTAAATAAATTTAATTATTTTAAAAAAAGTCTTAATTATTCTTGACTACACTTCCAATCAAGCGTTGACCTAGACGTTGTAACTGAATTAACGGATCAAACGGTTGGCACGTAACATTATGTACAGTGCGTATAAAATTATATTAGGTATATTACATTTTATATATTTATTATATATATAGCTTATATATAGATATCTTTGTCAAATATCATAGATTTATTATTAATTAAAAATATTGTACTTGTGCATATATTGGTACGTACTATAATAAATAATGTATAATTCACGATCATATAGAACTAAACGTAGAAGAATTCAAAATGAACTCCTAGCTTTAGAATCATCTTGTTGATTATCTGATGATAATAATTATGTTGATGATGACGATTTGGTTTTGAATTATAACAGTATAACAAATGATCAAAATAATTCCAAGAGTGTATCTATTGAAGATTTATCTGTTAGATTTGATAACTTGGACCACATTCAGCATATCATAACTAATAATTATGTACATTTTAACCATAAAACTAACGTTAAACAAGCTATTGGGAAATGGGCAGTAGATTTTAATGTTCTTCAAAATGCTGTAAATGCGCTTTTAGACGTACTAAAAAATAAAGCGGGCCTTGACTTTTTGCCTAAAGATTGTAGGACATAGTTACACAATAAATCAACTAAAATTTTAAATTATGAACTATGAGCTCCACTGCTAAATATTATCATTTTGGATTGGGTAATGGTATTAAAAGATGTGCATCAATTTTTTCTTTAGATGACGAAGTTAAAATTGCAATTGGTATCGATGGAATGCCTTTATCAAAATTTACCTCCAGTCAATTTTGGCCAATATTGGCTTATGTACAACCTCATCATAAATATGTGTTTCCAGTAGGATTATACCATGGGTATGAAAAACCAAAAGACAGCAATGAATTCTTACAAGATTTTATTTCAGAAATTTTAGAGCTAACTGAAAATGGTATTACTATTGCTAATTTAAAAATTAAAATTAAAATCCAAGTAATATGTTCTGATGTACCTGCCAAATCCTTTATTATGAGAATAAAGGGCCATTCTGGCTTCTCTTCTTGCACCCGCTGTGTACATGAAGGAGAATATTGTAACAACCGTGTTAATTACACGGTAACTTACATTGATAATGGTAGTGAAAATAGAATTCATGATGATTATGTGTGTATAAAAGCTGAAGAACATCACATTTTAACTACTATATCATGTATATCACTTATCCCAGACATTGATATTATTTCATTGTTTTCTATGGATTACATGCATTTAGTATGTTTAGGTACAATGAAAAAATTAATTAATCTTTGGATCAAGGGACCTCTTAATACCCGATTACCTAGTTGAAAAATAAAACTAATTAGCATATCACTTAGTAGCTTAAAGATAAATATCACCAATGATTTCTCTAGAAAACCAAGAACTTTAGATGAAATTAATAGATGGATAGCTACAGAACTGAGGCAGTTTCTTTTGTATACAGGTATTGTTGTTCTAAAAAATGTGCTTACCAAAGAATGTTATCAACATTTTTTAGCGCTGAAAATAGCAATGAGAATTCTATTGAGCTCCGATCTTTTTCAATATCCAAACTTTGCCAAACAATTATTAGAATACTTTGTAAAAATATTTCAAGTTCTATATGGTAAACAATTTGTATCACATAATATACATACACTTGACAGATGATTATATTCAAAATGGACCTTTAGACGGTTGTAGTGCTTTTCCATTCGAAAACTATATGAAAAGTTTAAAATCTATGTTTCACAAAAATGAAAAACCATTACAACAGGTCATCAAACGGTATGAAGAGCAATGTGAAATTGGAAATTGGAAATATAAAAATGAACAAAAAATTCATTTTAATTCCAATAAACCAAATTGTTATGTTATAATTCATCATGGAGAGATAGTTAGAATTGTTGAAATGTTAAACTCTAGTATCATTGGACACAAATTTAATGTAAAAGAAGACTTATATGATATCCCTATAAAATCATCAAAACTTGACATTTACATTGTTAAAAATCTTTCTAATGATTTTGTTCAATTTAGTATAACAGATATTAAACAAATTGTAGTACCTATTATCCATTACAATTAATTTATATTATAATATACAATTTTAATACCTAACATTTATTTTTTTTCATAAATTACCTCGTAAATTACTTATTTTTAAGTTGTAGATAGTTAAATTAAATGTACATACAGATTATTATAATATACACATAATATATTTGCATTTACTTTGTACTTTGTGTACAGAAGTATTATTGTTGCAATATGTGGACGATTGTGGTGTTTGAAATTGACAACACAGTTTATGTTGTAACTAACTTTTGGTATTCAAATGGTATATGCCAATGGCCTAAGAGAAATCTTAGAACAGATACAAAAAACTTGATAAAACGTCGGTCAAAGCCTGAAAAAGTAACTTTTAACAGTTATAAAGCACGTCCATTGCTAGAAAATATTGGTAAGTACTATAAGCGAGATCATAAGCTTTCATTTATTGACATAATAAAAATTACTGCATTGATATACATAATTTACATCATAACTTTGTTTTAAATTTGAAGATAGTTACGTTGAAGCAGCTAAAGCTATTAAAGGACAAGAATGCTTTGAACTGTCTTCAAATGATGATGATAAAAACACTAGAAAATTCAGAAAAATAAAAAACACGTCTCCATCAATCACAAAAATGTTTAAAGAAAAATCTCATCTACCAAAAATTCCTGTTTTTGATGAATCTGTGACAACTGATGATAATGATATAGGTAAGTATTGATGTAAATAAATAAGTTTTACTGATGTAAATAAATAAGTTTATATGCATTTAGTAGAAAAAATCAACTTTATCAAGTAGGTAACCAAATTAAATGTTTTAAAGTCTTCAACTTTCACTTTTTATATTAATTGTTGACCTTATTTATCGTACATATTATATTAAAAACAATATATTTTATTTTTTATTGCTTTTGGTGTAATCAAATTATTAAAAAGAAAAGAAAATTATGCCTTTTATATTATTATACTATGATGATTATATTATCTTTATGTAAAAGAAAATAATCAGGCTCCATTATTCACAAACAAATATTTTTAAGGTGGTACCTACTCATCATTTTTGCATAAATTGTACAAAATTATACCTTACATTTATTAAGTTTTTATAAATAACTAGCAGGATAAAGTGATTATGATTCCGATGTGGAGAAATTATGCATCACAAAAACTAAAGAAAGTACTATTCCTTCCAGTCAATTATTTAAAGATAATAGTTATTATGACTCAACTCCAGAAAATGGGCTGTATAAAATTAACCAGTAAGAACCATCAACATCACAAACTGTCGTCTCTTATAGTTCAAGAAGTAAGAAAAAAAAAACACATCACACTTCAAGTTCTGATCAGTTAAATAAAAACAATGATTACACAGTCCAACCAATAATTTCACTGTCTACCAGAGCTAATAAATCTGCAGATGAAAGTGATCAAGGTTATATATTAGTTTTATATATAGCTATCTAAACATTTCAGGTTTAAAAAATTGTTTTTATTAATTGTTTCTCAGTATTCAGAAAATGTGTTAGGCGGTCTTTGGCCAATTTAAAATATGATACAAAACATTTTCATAAACGATTTGATGCCCAAGAATCATTACTGGAAAAAATTTTAGCCAAATTAGATTCAAAAGGGTCAGCTATGATCTCTAATAATGATGACTATAATGATGTGGATTTAGGAGTTATTGACAACGATGAAGATCTTAACAATATGGAAGAAAAGCTAGTTAATGATAAACCATATAGAAATGCAGTGGTATGAATGTTTAGTATAATATATTATTAGTTATTGTCATTATTGTTAGTGGTGCATAGAGTTTATTATTTACTCTATATATTATTATAGCTAAAAAATATTTATGTAGGTAGGTATGTTCTAGGCTTTCAAGCAACTACCTTTTTTATACTACATACTTTTTTTTTAATGAATGCGTTAACAATTCAACAAAATATTGGCCTATATAATTCATTAATGATTTATAACATAATTTTTATTATATTTTACAACTTATTTTCCACAGAAAGTACATATAGTGTGTATCACTTTTATTATATAGTAATTATTACTCGAGTAAATACATCATATTATTATTATTTAGTCTTAATTATAAAAGTCATTGTATTTTTAATGTTGTCTAGAGGGGGGAGTCTTCTGAAAGAAATTACGGTTCTATTACAATTATTATATTAATGTCTAACTACACTTCTTAATTTATAACATAGGTGATAAAAATATTACTTTTCAGATTATATTACTATCTCGTTTCGTAGGAAATACATTGCCAGAAACAATACGAAAAATAATGCAGCGTCTGTTCACTGACCAATTTCTTTCAAAATATTCTTTTGTCGGATTTAAGGGCAAACATCAGTTTTCAACATTGCAATGTTGTTCCATCATATATAGTAACAATTATTTGATATATTGTTATAATATACAAAATGTGATATTTTAGAAATTTATAGTATTTTAGCTAGATATATTATTTAGCACTAGATCTTACACATCAGTATATGTATATTATCATAGTCATTGTTATTGGTTAAATAATTTTTATGGAATGTGACATAATATAAACTTATAAGTACCTTAAAAATAAAAACTATTCACTTTGAATATGAGGTGTGATCTAATTTTTCGTTAGCCATTCTATACGGTAATAACTATAATATAAGCACACTAATTCACTCCCTTCAGTCTTAAAACCTTTTATGTATAAACATAGTTAATAATGTATCATAACTGCTAGAATTAATACATTTTTATTTTTGTATTATGAACCCAAATTTGGTTTGAATATTTCAAACAATAATTATATAAGTATTATTTATTATAAATAATACTATATTATAATATTTTATAATCATTTAAGTTCAGGTATAAAATTGAACATGTTTTCAAATATCCTGTATTTCAAAACTTCTATATTATATTATTATAAACCAATTTAATAACTATAGGTACTGACTATATAAAATATATAAGTAATAAAAGTTCAACATGTTAGCATTGTATTCAAATACATTATATATTAATATAATTTCTTTACAGATATTGTTCGTAAAATGAAAAAGTTTAAAGATACGTCTAACATTGATATTGAAAAACCCATTAAGAACTGGATGGCCCAAGCAACACCAAGAATGAAAAAAATGGCTGAAAAATCTCTGCAAACTAATCACGATGATGATAATTTAATCGATAATAATATTTGAACTATATTTATGTTTGTATATTAGCATATCTATACGATTTTGTTAAAACAATATATATACAATATATATACTGCAGTGTTTTTATTATTTTATTATAATATATATATATATATATATATTTCAGTTGCGATTTACCCATCGGTACGCTAACACGTTCGTCGTCAAACGCTCGCTTATCTTAGCTCCGTAATCATTTCAGTTATCGTAAATTGCCCATTTATTTAAAACCGTTATCGCATTAAGCCACACCGGGCGATCACGCACGCCATGCGCACCGGTCTCGGCATGTCGTCGGCACCGGGCCGTAATCGGTTCACCTCGCTCTCCTCTCCAGACCGTCGCTCAACCGCTTCAACATCTATTAAAAACAAAGATGTTTCGCCTACCACATCAACACAATCAAAAAAATCTAAACCATCTACAGGTAATTCACCGCCTTTATCTCCTCTAACAAATACACACACGCAATCAACGGCCACATCAAATAATTCTAATATGGATTGCACTGCAGGGGCTGCAGATAGGCCACTTAATTCGCAGTCCACTTCTTCGTCTATTACCATTATCGACTCCGCTACCAGCGCAAAAATAATGCAAACTGACGCGCAAGAAACTTTTTCTCCCAATTATACGGGCCCAATCCATGTTATCATATTGTCTATTTCCAATAACAATCTGGGTAACCTACATCCTGTCAAATTAGGAAAATTGTTCATCAATAACTTTAAAGGAGTAACTAATATTGCACCCGTGGGTTCGCAAAGAGTAAAAATTACTTTTGACTCCGTCACAATGCTAACTCAGGTCTGAGCTCTCCATGGTTGTCAGAAAACAACTTCTCCGCCGCCATCCCTAGTTCACTTATCTATAGTCTCGGTGTCATCCGCATCGACCAATGCGTTTCCGATGAAGACATTCGCGAAGGCTTGGAGTGCTGCTACGAAATCACCGAAATTCGCCGCATTAACGTCCAGCGCGAAAATAATATTGTGCCTACAAAGCTCGTCGAACTTAAATTTCTTTCTCCCAAACTCCCGGATAAACTCTGTATCTTCAAAGTTATACACAACGTTTCTCCTAGTATACGATCACCTGTACAATGTATGCGGTGCCTTCGATTCGGCCATACACAGAAATTTTGTCGAAGTAAACAAAGATGCAGTCACTGCGGTGATTTCAATCATTGCATTGAAACATGCGAAAAACGTCTCACTTCTGCACCTGAATGTTTCTACTGCAAATTAAACCATATCGCCTCTGACCGCACGTGCTCCGAATGGTCCTCCCAAAAGGAGATTAAACGTATCATGGCCGTCGAAAATAAATCCAACACAGAAGCCGCCCAAATCAAACGTTCCGGAATAGTCTATCAGGGCCAATCCTATGCCAATATCTCTAATCATGTTAAAGTCAGTTTTGATAATTCTAATATTGTACAGGAATCCAGCTCTTCCCTTCCCCATTCATCATTCCCCCCCTCTCTTACTCACAACCAAAAAGGAAAAAAAGGAAAACCTTTAACACGCCCAAACAATCCTCTCCTCCATTCCCTTCTCAAACACCGAACACTTCTTCATATACTCCTAATGGAAGTTTCTTCAGTTTCACCGATCAATCTCTTCCTAATCACGCACACTCCAGTTTTATCGATTCCCTCTCTGATCAACTATCCTCTGCGATCTTACAGTCATCTGACTCTCAAATAAATTCCCAATCTTTTCTTAAATCTTTAATCGAGTGTTCATTACTTAAATTTTTATCTTCTAATTCCGACGATGACGAGACATACTAAAAAACACATTATCCTTCCTCACTTTCCCTCTAATTCTACAGAACACTTTAGTATTCTACAGTGGAATGTTAGAAGTATTCACTCCCGCTCCATGGACCTCGCTGGGGTTCTCCACTCGGAAGAATGCATGTTTGCTCTATTATCCGAAACCTGGCTTCGTCCGGGTCAACAATTTTATTTACCTTCTTTCAATATCGTACGCTCTGATCGACTTGACGGCTACGGCGGTGTAGCAATAGCTGCTCATCAGTCCATACAAATTAAAGAAATACCCATTACTAACCCACTTAAAAACCATCTTTCATGCCATTCTATCGACTTAGTTGGTATTGAGGCTTTCATTAACTCCAATCGTTCTCTTATTTTATGGTCTTTATACATTCCTCCTTCTTCCAATCCTTCTCTTATTAACTCCTTTGTATTTACCAACTCCCCATTAGTCAGTTACGATAAATTTATCGAGCTCTTGCATACGGCTTCCTATAACGCTATCCCAACCAAACGACCTTCTCCTAGTTATCCTTCCACCTCCCCCATCTGGTGGGATTCTTCTTGCACCGAGGCAATCAAAAGTCGGTCAGCTGCGTTTAAAAAATATAGAACTTCCGGTTTATCTTGCGATTTTCTATCCTACCAAAACATCAGTGCCAAAACTAAATATATCCTAAAATCCGCCAAAAAAAATTCCTGGCATAAATTTTGTTCAACTCTTAATTATTCTACCTCCAGTCATGAATTATGGACCACTGCCAAAAAATTTAAAGGTTGTGTTAACCGGACTTCTCCCTCACTCAATGAAGAATGGTTCTCAACTTTTTGTGACAAAGTTGCTCCACCATATGTTCCCTCCTTTCAAGAATCCTGTCCACCTGACCTTCCAATCCCAACTAATATCGACCCTAGTTCCCATCTCCTTACCATGCCTTTCAGTTCAAGTGAGCTCAAATTAGCGATTTCCTCGCGCTCCTCTACTTCTTTCGGTATAGACGGTATTTCCGTTATTCTTCTCCAAAATATCTCTAATACAGCAGCTGAATGTCTTTTACAAGTTCTCAATGACATTTGGATCACTGGTCTCATCCCTCCTTCTTGGAAATATTATCATGTTATACCCATCCCCAAGCCCAACACTTCTCCCACCACATTCAGACCTATTGCTCTATCTTCCACACTATGTAAGATAGTTGAATTCATTATTAAAATCCGCTTGGACTGGTTTCTTGAAAAAAATAACCTCGTTCCTAACAACCTTTTCGGTTTTCGTAGAGGCCTGGGCACCATGGAGTGCTTGTCATCTCTTATTGGCTCAGTTTATAAATCATTTTGTAACAAAGAGTTCTTATGCGCCGCATTTATAGATATTAAAGGTGCCTTTGACTCCGTTCACATCCCCACTCTCATCACCCACCTTACTTCTCTACACATACCTAATTCTGTCTGCAACTTCATTTCCTCACTATTCTCTCAACGTTTCCTTAAACTTACATCACCTTCCGGTTCTATCTCAAATAGATTAACGCACAGGGGTCTACCTCAAGGTAGTTGCCTAAGCCCCTTGCTTTTCAACGTTTACATGTTACCAATATGTTCTTCCCTTGTCTCCCCTAATTCCCAGTTCCTCATGTACGCCGATGACATTGTTATTTTCTCTTCCAATAAATCCCTTGAAAGGTCTATTGACACTTTAAACTATGCTTTAAATAGTCTATCTACCCTTCTATCAGCATCTTTTTTTACCATTGCTCCTGAAAAAAGTAATTTCATGGTTTTCACTAGACGGCAGCTTTCAGTTCACCCCCTTATAACCCTAGATAATAAAACCATTCAACCTTCATCTACTGTCACTTACCTTGGGCTTATATTAGACCCTAAATTAAGATGGGTTCCACACTTTAAATATCTAAAAAGCACAATATCTCGTTGGTCTAACTTTCTACGGGCTACCACTGGCACTAATTGGGGCTCGCATCCTTTTTGCCTCCAAACAATCTTTAATGCAGTCATAAGGTCCAAGGCCGACTATGGCTCCTTCCTCTTTGCCTCTGCCGCACACACTCATCGTAAAAAGCTAAACTCAGTAATTTCATCCTGCCTTC
This sequence comes from Sipha flava, assembly GCF_003268045.1. Taxonomy (NCBI): domain Eukaryota; kingdom Metazoa; phylum Arthropoda; class Insecta; order Hemiptera; family Aphididae; genus Sipha; species Sipha flava. The sequence goes on from NW_020272069.1 coordinate 15,378, forward strand.
GCACCATTATTGGTTCCTTAAGTTCCACCCCATTAGTAAGCCTAGAGGTCGAATGTGCTTGCCCTCCAATTGAGCTAAGAAGTCGTCACCTTGCGGGTAAATTTCTCCTCAAATGCCTGTCCTCTCCTCAATACACACTTTTTCAAATGTTTGTTTCTATAAAAAATTCTTGGACCTATGTTCCTAAAACACTCCCGATTCTTGCTTCAGTAGCTTCTTCTTTTTCATCTTTCTCTCCACTTATCTATCGTCCCTGTCTTCGTCTACAAATTTACGACACCCCCTATCCAGCACTTTTATTTACCCCAGAAGTTACCGTTTCGCCCAACTTTCTTAATTACTCCCCGAAAGAACTTCCTCGCCTTCCTTCGACTCTTGTTCAATCTTTATTTAGCGATTTTATGACATCCAATTTTCCTAATTCAGTTCCAATCTATACCGATGGTTCTGTATCACCCAGCTCTGCAGGCTTCTCCTTCTTCATTCCATCAATCAATTTATCTTACTCCAACAAACTTAATTCACACGCGTCTTCGTTCACAACGGAATGCTACGCTATAATCAGTGCCTTACAATTCATTTTCTCTCTCGAACTCAATACGTTCCTTATTGTTTCCGACTCACAATCATGTCTTTTCGTCATCACATCCGATTCTTTTAATTCTTTCATATCTCCACTAATACTTATTATCAAATCCTTAGTATTTCGTCTAAGTCTCGATAACAAATCAGTAAAGTTTTTTTGGGTTCCTAGCCATGTCGGCATAGGAGGCAATGAGCGCGCTGACTTTCTAGCTTACTCAACCAAATCTTTAATCAATTCCTCTCCTCTCAAACTGCCCGCATCCGATATTCTTCCTATCCACCGCAAATTACTACGTAAGGCGTGGCAATCCAAGTGGGAATCCTTACCTGAAAACTTTGCCTCGTGGCACAGACAAATTGTACCATCAATCCCTACCCATCCATGGTATAAAGACCTAAAGATTTCTAGGAGTGTTATAGTTTACTATACACGCCTACGTATTGGACATAGTCTTCTTCCACACCATGCTTTTAAACTCGAATTAAATTCTTCCCCCTTATGTACCCGACACCAAGAAGAAGCCATCTGCAATTTCGAACATATTATTTTCCACTGCCCTTCCCTCCACCCTAATAGACAACTCTTTTTTTCATATCTTTGTTCCTTAAGTTATATCTCTCCCGACTCAAAACTTCTTTTAAATTCTCGTTCTCCTCCTTTTATTCATTCTCTAATTCACTACTTCCTTTCTGCTGGTTTTCGAATTTAAAATAGTCAGAAAAAAAAAATGTTCTAAACCTCATCTTTTTGTAATTTAATTACCCCACATTTACATCATAACTGTATTGCTATAATGTTTATCAATAAAAGCAAATTAAAAAAAAAAATATATATATATATATATGAGGTCATTTATTTTTATTTAAATTGTATTTTATTCAAATGTTTGTATATTATTAATATACAGCTATAAGAACATATTTAAGTTTTTGTTTAAACATAATATATTCACTTGCAGTATAGTTTATTATTTATTATTATTATGTGATATATTTTTTTTTATTTTAAACCACAGTATATATTTATATATATAAATAAGTAAATATATTTACTTGAACACATATTTGTTATTATCATATAAGATATTTTGTTAAAACATTATTTATACTTACTGCAATTTTTTTATTATTTTATTATAATATGAGGTAATTGATTTTCATTATTTATATTAATATAAAATATAAAATATATATAATATATTTGAATTCAAATTAATATATATTTGTCAGAATATATTCAAGATTTTATTTAAATTCACTTAAAGTATGTTTTTTTAATTTTCATAATTATTATATCTCAATAGATATATCTATTAGTATACTAAATTTAAAACGTTGAAGAACAAAAATAAATTAAAACAATATAATGTTAAAACAAATAAAATACATAATACACAACCGGTTTATAATATTTTATTATTGGTTAATATATACAGTAGATTCTCGTTATGTCGAATCTCAAGGGGAACAGAAAAAAGTTCGAGATATGGAGTTTTATTAAAAAATAAAAAAAGAATAATATAAATATATGTTGTATAAATGTATAATGTATATATGTACTGAAATGACTGAATAAATTATTATTTTTTAAAAAAATCTGTCATTAAAGTTTGCTTAATATTACTTCTTTCTGCCACGACGTCTTCCAAATTAGATAATGCAGAAAAAGCCTTATCATCCATACCTGTAGTAGTCTCAACAAAATTCCTTAGTGTTTTTAAAGCATGTTTAGCTTGTTGAATTGTAACTTGGGTAAAAATGATTTCTTCCTCATTTTGTGGTTCGTCTTCACTCTCGCTGGTATTTTCGATGGTTTCTGATAAAATTTCGTTATCTGTCCATGTTCCACATACGTGTACATTATTGTCCATTTCCACATAATGTGAAAAACTTCTGTCGTCTAAATTAAGATGATCAGCAACAAAATTCCATTTATCATCAGAAATAGTAGTTGAGTTATCTAATGCAATTATATCACCGTCTTTAAAACCGGCTTTTATGAAGCAATTTAATATAGTCTGTGATGTTACACTTCTTCAAGCCTTATCAGACATTCTTATAGCTTCGAGTATGTTTATAGAAAATGATTCGTTGTTATCGATATTATCGACTAACCGTCTGATTATTTCTTTTCTATAAAACATTTTGAAATTCTGTATAACGCCTTGGTCCATGGGCTGAAGTATAGATGTTGTACTAGGTGGTAAAAAATGTACTTTAATGGAACTTAATTCAATATCGTGATTATGAGCTGTACAATTATCTATGAATAGTAGAACTTTTCGATTTTCTAGTTTCATTTTTCTACCAAAATTTAAAAGCCACTCACTAAATAATGACGAAGTCATCCAAGCCTTTTTATTTGACCTATAGTCAACTGGTAAAGATTTAATTCCTTTAAAACACCTAGGCTTCTTTGCTTTACCTATGACAAATAATTTTAGTTTTTCAATTCAGACATATTTGCTCCTATCATAATTGTAATGCGCTCTTTACCGTATTTTCCACCCGAACATTCTTTACCTTTTAACATTAATGTTTTATCTGGTAAGCATTTGAAAAATAAGCCCGTTTCATCGACATTAAAAATATTATTAGAAGAATAACCTGCTAAGACATCAGGAAGATTTTTAATCCAATTTGAACAACAATGTGTGTCTACTGAAGCTTTTTCTCCACAAACAGTTCGAAAAACTACATCATGTCTTTTTTTCCAATTTGTAAGCCATCCACTACTAGCTATAAAATTAGTGTGTCCTAGTTGTTGTGCATATTCGTTTGCTTTTTCAAGTAAAATTGTTCCATTTAATGGTATGTTTTTATCTCGACACTGAGTATTTTAGCACATTTTAGCAAACATTTATCAATGTCCAAATAAGGAGTCATCCTCATTTTTTTCATATTTCCACAATTGAACTTCATTATTTTCTCTTTCTGTTTAATAATTGACGATAATGTATTTGGTGGAATATTGAATTCATTGGCGATTTCACATTTTTTTACGATCACCTTTTTCAACTAACTGTATTAAACGAACTTTGTCCGAAATTGAAAGAACATTTAATTTACGCTTTTTTTTCCATTTCACTACAAACGAACAAACGAACTACGAAAGACTACAAACGTGACTACCAACGCGCTAAATCACAATCGCTATACTGCACAATGTATGCAATGTACTGCACTAATGTACTGCTCAATTCCTGTTTTAACCACAATAAAAATATTATTTGTGAACTCGAGATAACGAAAAACGATTAATTTTATATCGAGTTATCTAGAGCAAAACACTATTAAGTGTAATAGTAGTTTCAAGGGGAATTCAAAGTAG
>NW_020272070.1:0-3425 GCF_003268045.1 Sipha flava
ATAAATGTTCGACACTGTTAATAGATACATTTAAAATTTTACTTTTTTAAACTAGAGTCAACAGCGATTAAAACTCCACCACCAACATTACAATTACTATTAGACAAAGACTTATCACATCTATAAATTGTATAATTATTAAATTTCAGCTCAGAATTAGATATATTACCAGAAAGCCAGGTCTCGGAAAATGAAATTATATGGAAGAAAGAAGTATTAATTATAGGAATAAGGTAATCAATTTTAGAGACTAGACTTCTTACATTTTGATAATATATTGATAGTTCAGACTTTTTAGTTAGTTTTTTTGAACCGTAGAAGAAACGATAGATGGACAGCCTTTGATATATTTAATTGTCAAATCTTTTTCACCACTTGAAAGACGATTATTGAGTTGAATACGTAGGTCTTTGAAATGTTGCCGTTGCTTCGGTGTTTTATCACTAGTTATTTTAACATCATTAAACGTTTGATCGGATTTAAGTTTACGGGTAGAACCGAGAATTTTATAAACATCAGAGATAGATGGTAACAAAACTTTTATCGGACGGCAATTATTATTAGGTTTGCCTAAACGTTGAACAATAACAGGTTTAATATCTACACCGAGATTACGTAGTATGAGATTAACAGTCGAAATATCTGAATTATTTTCGCTATTATCGATCGGCTCACGAACATTAAATAAAATAACATTTTTAGATCGAGACTGACGGTCTATGAATTCCGAAAATGCATCATCATTGGAAGATGAATTCAGTTGTTTTGTTTCTAAAGAAACTACTCGGTTTACCAATGAGTCAATGTTATTTCTAAGTATTTTATTTTCTTCCTTTAGCGCAGATAGTTCCGTAAGAACACATGTAAATTTATTATCAAGAACATCAAGTTTCTTATATATATATATATATATATATATATATATATATACATACATAATGGTGGTGTAAAAATCGGTGTTTTATGTGTTCGGTGTGAAATAATAATAATAATACATAATAAAATATATGTATATATATATATTGTATTATTAAACGATTTCGAGGCGATGTGAAATGACTATTGTTTTTACATAGACAACATTTTGTTTTGTAAAATAGTGAAACTAATAATAAATCAATAAAAACACCTGTATAATTATGTTTGAAATAAATAAAAATTTAAAATTATTTATACCTAAAACAGTTTTAATATTAATTCTGTATGAAAGAATTGCATATACTTGTACACGATGAATTCATGAAAAAACCAATTTAATACCATAAATATTGTTCAACATTTCCGCCCTTTAGAAAATACCCCCTTTACCATCGAACCGATCCGCGCGAGCGCACATAAGGCTTACTTTGTACACAATTCTAGGGTTTCTATTCTCTCTCGTGAGTTATCGCGGCGCACGGTCCGTGTTCCACGATCGTCTCATGTTGCGCAGTTCATTCCGTCCAGTGCCGTAACTGAACTACTCAAGGCCCGTGTGCAAATCAAAATCTTGAGGTCCCTTATCGTTGTACATTTTTGAGCATTTAACCTTTTAACGATCCGTAATACGGTACGCGAGGCTCGGGGCCTGCGTGCAATGTACACTGTGCACACCCGGTTTTTACGGCATTAGTTCCATTCGTACCTGCGTTCGTTTTTCTATCCTCTCTAATACAGACTTTATAGGGAACGACGTCTCTATATTACTCTATGGTGCCCAGTCGGTATCTAAATATTATTTATTATATATTATTATTATAATATATTATTTATTTATTATTAATATTATCACTTATTATTATCAATTATTGTTACTATTACCAGGGGGTGAACACAACACGGCGGCAACGAAATCAACGGCCATTTTAATTGAAGTACTTTTGTTATCAAGTTATAATCAGTGATAATTGATATTCGTTATTAATTGTAATTTCAACTATGGTAATTGTTCAATATGTGATCTACCAAACAGTATGAAATATGATGGCCTACTGGGTACCAAGAAGTTTTTACTTGTGGATCATTTTTTAGATAGTATGTCTATCATGATACAGGCCCATGTGCAGGATTTCAGAATGGGAAGTATTTAAAAAAAAAAATGTATAAAATAGATTCATTGATGATTAAATAGTATTATACAGGTAATTTATAAACATTTTTTTAAGTATATTAATAACGTTTATATCGATATAATACTATAAAATGCAAATCATTGTTGTAGTAAATTTACAAATACTATATAATTGTAATACATTTACAAAAACACAATTTATATTTTTTTTGGTAATGATGGGAGGTTGGAGGTTGACCCATGGTCATACCATAGTATAAGACTTATAAGCCCCTCAATCTCAAACTCTTATTGTACCTAATACCTTGAAAAATAATACTATTATTAGTAACATTTGAAAATGCCCAGTAGCTTATAAAGAATATTACTACCGTTTCGTGATGGAATAAAATGTTACTAACTTCCTACTGTACCTCAAATAAAATGGCTGACTGATTTCATTATTGTCCTATGTAATGTCCTATGTAATGCTGCCCATGTAATTTGTTATCAGTGTCCATTCTGTTTTATTCTGTGCTATTACCATTTTGTATTTACTACGATTGCTATTATTTATTACTATTTTATTATTATATTAGAATGCACATTTTTGTTCCTATTTATTTTTAAATACCAGTAATTGCTCGTCACGTCTACGAGCCAAATACTCGTTAAAATGGCCAGTGACAAAACAATTATGTTAATACAAAAAAAAAAAATAAAAATAAAATGTAAAGAAAAACTTCTTAATATTTTTAATATTTATTTTTTATTTTTTTTTACATTCAGTGTAATTTTAAAGTTGATAAATATAAATAACAAATAAAATTATAAAATTATGATAATAATATTTAAGATTGATTTTTTTTAATTTTCGATAAAATATTTTTAGATTTTTCAAAATTGTTGGTGTTTATGTTATATGAATTTTTTTGAACCGTTATTAATAAGCTTTTCTTGTAATTTTTTGGAGATACACAAGTTAAAAAGCTTTGATTTAAACCATATCATAAAACAAAAAGTTATAATTCAAAAATATTATTGTGACTTATATTTTGACATACTGAAATCGTAAATCAAATTAGGAAATACAATTTTAATTAGAATAAGTATTCAGTGAAATTAGTGTAATAAGACAAGAAATCAAGATTCAATAAAAATACTGAATACAATTATTCAGGTTACGCAGGTTATTGGGGAACGGTCCGACGATAAATGTCGCCTGGACTACCCGAGAATATCGTACGGCCGAGGCGATAAGAATGAATAATCAGTGAACTTCGATCCATCTAATGAGCCAGTACTGTTGCCGCCGACACAAGACCGGACTCGACGCCTTTGTTCGGTCACACGTACGTGTCCTCGGGCCGCCCACAGAGTATTACAATTTTTTTGG
>NW_020272071.1:0-1471 GCF_003268045.1 Sipha flava
ACCGTTAACAACTACCTTATCGGGTAATACATATATTTTAACAATGCGTAACATCGTGAATGCGCGCCCGATCAGACCATGACGTCAGAACATTGCGTTTCACGCGTATCGTTGCACGAGCCCGATGTTGAACCATGTCAACGCGAATATCAACAGGTTGAGAATAACAGCGCGTCTCCAGTCGTCTCTGAGGAGCAACATGGTGGTGCTCAATCGGGTGTTGCCGGTTCAACACAATCTAACAGTGTAACTGCCATAAAGCCGACTCGATTACCTGAAATTCCTCTATCCAGTTTTTATGGCGATATTTATAAGTGGACATCCTTCCGTGATCGTTTTATTTCCATGGTGGAGCAACGAACCAGTCTGTCGAATATTGATAAATTTTATTATTTAGTTGGCTGTTGTAAGGGTGACGCCTTAGAGTCGATCCGGAGTATCCCAGTGTCCGACGCGAATTATCGACTAGTTGGAGGAACGTTTTGATAAGCCGCGTTTAGTAGCGTTTTCATTTATTGATAAACTATTATGGTTTATGGGGTTTTCTTCTCGACACAATTTATCATTAAAAAAACCACAAGTTGTAGAAAATGCCCGAAAAAAAGCATTTTTTATTTATTTATTTTACCATTCATTATTTAAAGCTATTTTGATTTATTATGGAAAACAATGACTGATCTTGGTATTGCAAATCGACCAGATCGTATTTGGAATCTCGATGAGACATAATTTTGTATGGACCCATCTAAAACCAAAATAGTGGGAGCAATTGGTCAACCTAGTACATGGCTCTGTGCATGACAATACATCAGTCTTAATGGCTTGTAGTGCAGATGGTAAAAAAGGGCCCTCTTTAATAATATTTAAAGGCAAAAATATTTGGGACAAGTGGGTTACACAACATTCTGATTTCCCTGATACTACATATGCTGCCACAATCAATACATGGATGGAGCGAGAGTTATTTGTTAATTATTTTGAAAAAAAAGCTTTTTAAAGACAACTAATCCTACGCCATCTAACCCTATTCTACTCATATATGACGGACACTCTTCTCATATAGATCTAAAATTAGTTGAAATTGCCAGGAACAACAATGTTACTATTTTATTACTACCACCACATTCGAGTCACTTACTACAACCGATGGACTTATCTGTATTTAAATCAGTAAAAACCATATGGGACCAAAGATTATGTTTATGGAACCGAATTCATCAAGTACAGAAGCTGTCCAAACAAGATCTCTTAAGAATTATATGCGGTATTTGAGCGGGTATTTAAACGGGTTTAGAAAAGCAAGGATTTATCCCTATAACCGCAATGCAGTTGATAAATCTAAATTTGACCCTATAAGTCTAAGTAGATGGGAAGATAGAAACACCCAAGAAAATAATCAAACATCAACTTCAACAAGTGAAATTATATATAATGACCAAGTTATCAATAATCAAGCTTCAACATCAACAGG
>NW_020272071.1:1481-8772 GCF_003268045.1 Sipha flava
ATATATAATGACCAAGTTATCAATAATCAAGCTTCAACATCAACAGGTATCGACAGTAATAACTATTTAAACTCCAATCAATCATCAACGTCAACTGAAAAAAATGCTCAATACATAGAAACAGAAATATCAAATAAAAGTAAATCATTTGAGGAGCTATTATTGATTTCTATGAAGCAAGTTTCTGTAGAGAAAACTACCAGAAAACAAGTATCTAGTGGAGCAACAGTTATTACTTCAGAAGAAGTTTTAAATATTTTAAAAGAAAAAGAGAAAGAAAAGAACAAACAAGCTGAAGAAGTTGTGAATGTAGATACTGAAGCAGAAATCCAAGAAATTATAGATATAAATTTGAATCATGTTAATGAAAACGTAAATATAAGTTTTAACAGTGAAGTATCTAAAATCAGTAATTTATTAAATTAATGGGAAAGAGAAAAAGAGGATTTAGCAGAAGAAGGATACATGTTTCGCACAACAAATTGTGTTAATGATTGGGTTTTAATTAAATATAAACTTGAAAGGAAATCTGCAAAAGTATTACATTATGTAGGTATTATAAAAGATCTATCTGATGGTATGCTTAAAATTAAATTTGTTAAACTGAAGACTGAAGATAAACATTCTACTACTTTTGTATATCCTATTGCGGATGACATATATGAAGTTTCAGAATCAGATATTATATGTAGTCTACCAAAACTAACGATTGGAAGAAGAGGTCAACTTAGTTCAACGGAATTACTTTCAGTCAATACAACTTGAAATAGTAACTAAAAGTCTGATTAAGTACAAAATGTTTTCAATTTGAATACTTAATTATTATGTTGTTTTACTGTTATTAATATTAAGTTTGTTAGTATTAAGTACTTACTCAACATAAAGTCTGAAAAATTAATTTGGTGGTTACCTATAATTATTATTAATGTAAATAACTTGAAAAAGTAACTCAAAGTCTGATTACTAACAAAATATTTTCAATTTTAATAAGTACTTAATTATTATTTTGTTTTATTGTTATGTTGATTGATATAAAGGTAATTAGTATTAAGTAACATAAGGTCTGAAAAATTATCTGGTGGTTACCTATAATTATTATGAATGTATATAACTTGAAAAAGTAACTCAAAAGTTTTTTATTTTGTTCTATACTTACTTATTACTTACCTATTTATATTGTGTTACTGTTATGTCGATTAATAAATATGAAGTTAAATAGTATAACACTATACATGAAGTCTGAATAATTAATTTGATAGCCTATAATTATTAATGTAAGTACTAATAAAATAATAATAAAATAATATAGATTAGGTTATAATTAAGGTTATTATATAATATATAATTAATGATATAATTTAAATATAAAAAAATTAAATGTTCTGTCATTTTTTAACTGTTCAGAATTTTTCTCCTCTAAAAACACTGAATTGTAGGTAATTAAATGCAGTTTTACGCACTTCCCCCATGATAAAATTAAAGCATTTTTACTATTTTTCAGACACAGATTCGCACTTACCCCAGGAGACGGGGTAAGTACGAAATTTAAAAATTTTTGAAACAAATATTTTAAAAAAATTCAAAAACTGTTGAAAATTGAATTTTAACCTCAAATTTATAATCCTTACAACATTCTTAATAAAATAAAATCATGATAGTATTCTTTTATTAAAAATACAATGCGAAATAAGTTATCAATTAAATAAGTTTTCAATTTCGCGTCGCAGTTACCCCAACTGACCTTACATAAGAAATTACCTCGTTTACGTAAATTTCGGCAATCTGTACTCTTTCGTTTGATCCTTTTGGAAGCGAAATGTATTGAGCGACTTCAAACTCCATAGAATGGTTTCTTATAATATGCCTTGTAAAATTGGTTACTTCTTTTTCACAATAAATACAATTAGTTGTTTTATCCTGTAGTGAGCCCAAGGCTCAGCATAATTTAATAATCAATCTAATTAAGTATAAATATTAATAAATGTGCCTACGTGTAGGAAACCCAGGACAAGGGTGAAAATAACAAGTAATTTTAATAAATACACCTGCAACGCAGGAAATCCAGGGCAAAGGTGAAAACAAGTAGTTTCCACCTATGAACATAGAAATGCTAAATCGACAGTAAAAGGAAGTAATATTAGAATTAGGCCACTTTTAAGTCATTGGAAACTGTATAAATACGGGTTGAGCATTTAGCATTATTCAGATGTAGATAGGTAGTTAGACTGACCATTTCCCCTGTTAAATAAATTATTGCTCGTCGTGGACATTGTAACAGCCACATCGCCGCGAGTAATAATTCTCTACCCAGTTTTAACTGTTATTAATATTTTGTGTTTATCCTAAGTGTTAAATCAATAAACCAGTAATTTTTCTAAGTATTTAATTAAGAGTGTTCAATTATTAATATTACCTATCTCTCTCAACACGTCTCAAGATTACGTACAACGTGCTACGTCGTTAAATAATTAATGTGTTGCCGATCGTAGTGTCCTGCACAACGCTCGCTACAATCCCAAGACCTTTTATTATTAATTTGTTTGATTTTTGAAGTCTCAACTGATGCAGTAAATGCATATCCTTTTTTAATTATTTTAGTTGATTCTATGACTTCATTCTTAAGTATGTCTTTTTGATTTAATTCTTGAATAGGCTCTGAAGTAGATGGCTAGTATATATCCAAATTATTAATATCATAAGACTGATCTAAATTTATGTCTGATTTACATGAAATTTTATCGCTTGAATAAGAAGTCAAATCTTTATTATATGGTAAATATTCAGATTCTGAATCATGCCTGAGTGTACCGAACTTTCTGAAGAAGATGTTTGTTTTAAGATGCAATACTTGTTAGGCCGTAAACCATAATATCTGTTTTTCAAATTTTGGAAACATTCTGATGTTGAGATCTCCACTAAAAAAAGATAATAAAGAGGTAATAGTTTATTACTTTCAAAAAATTGTGGTTTGTAAAATACTAATAATTTAGAAATAATTTTTTGTATAATTATTAATAAGAACATAATGAGCACTTAACAATTGATGAGTATACTTAAAAATTAGAAAAAATATGTGTCTACCAACAAGCAACGAATTTTGTAAATATTTGCACTTCAAACGCTTATAAAAAAAATTGTGCCTATATTTTTTAATAATTTTTGAGTGACAGTAAGAAAACTGAATAACTCGGGTGGAGTCTTCTATTAAATTCTCAAGTATTTTATCGGTGCAGAATTGTTTTTCAACATTTAAAAAAAACAATTTTAAAAATCGAATATTTCAAATGGCTATCAGTAGAGTAGAAATAATTGTAATATTTTGAAAATAAAATTATATAAAGATAATCTAATTTGACTGGGCTATAAGTAACGTGACTTTTAAATAAATTAACTCGTTACGTTAAAAAAAAATATTTATTATTTAGATATTATAACAAATCAATTTATGTTTTTATATAGATATTTATCAACGGGTCTTTCATTTCGAATCTTGTCTTTTTCGATGCGAATGGGTGCTTGCACAATAACTAAAATTATTCATGAGACTTGTCAAGGTATATGGGAAGAACTTGTTAATGAATTTATACCAGTACCAACAAAAGAACACCTGGAAAAAGTGGCTATTGATTATTATAAACGTAGGGGATTTCCAAATTGCGTTGGGTCAATAGACGGAAAACATTGCCAAATTAAATGTCCTTCCCATTCTGGATCAAGTCACTTCAACTATCTTAAATATTTTTCTTTGGTTTTGCAAGGAGTTGCTGATGCTGATAAAAAATTTTTAACAATTGAAGTTGGCGCAAGAGGAAAACAGAGTGATGGTGGAACTTTTGCATCTTTAGAATTACTTTATTTGATAGACAACGATAAATTTAATATGCCTCCAGAATAAAATTTGCCGGGGACAAATATTAAAGTTCCTCATGTGTTAATTGACGACGAAGCATATCCGTTAAAGCCAAGCGTCCATTTCCTTCTCGAGGTTTAAATGCAGCTACAGAAAATTTCAACGATCATTTATCAAGAGCACGCAAATGCATTGAGTGCAATTTTGGTATACTTCGGGCTAAATGGAGACTACTTGGAAAAGACATAGAAGTCAGCTCAAAGAAAGCTATTAGCATTATAAAATGTATGTGTATATTAGACAATATTATCAGGGAAAAAGATGGAAATAGTGATTTAGATTACTGCAACATTATGCTTGGCACAGAAAATACATGAAACAATGGTTCAACGAGCGAGAGGCGGAAATGCTCTTCAAAGAGCCAAAGACATAAGAAATACGTTCGTAGATTATTTTTTAATATAAATTCAGTAGGTTATTATGTAAAATTGAATATTATATCTATAATATTTTATCTTATTTAATATTTTTATTGTAGGATTGCCAATACGCTTTAATTATTATTTTTAGTAATATGTGGAAATAAAATATTATCCAAAAAACAAGTCCAATGTTATTGGTACATTCATTTTTATTTTTTTTTTTATCGGTGTACAAGAAATTAAGAATACAAATATATTATATTTAATATTATTTTTTTCTGCCCCCTTGAGCTTCGACATAACGAGAGTTAATTGTAATTTGTAATATCATACATATTATTTAAAGAAAATTAATATTAGTTTATTATATTATAATATATTATAAAATGTATAATACCAGTCAATCCAGCGATTTTTTCCAATTTCTGCCCATATTTTTTTATTCTTTTCGCAATTTTTATATCCCGGATGTGTGACATCCCAAAGACTTGGTTTTGTCTGCACCTCGGAAATTAAAATTTCCCGTGTATTTTGACTTGTCTTCTTCGACATGGGCGATGTTGCTTGTTAACAAGTAAAATAACAACTGTAAACTGATATCAGTATACTATATTTTCAAGAGCAACGCGCGTCAAAATTGGAACATGTTCGATCTGTGACGCCACGCGACGTGACCCGTCGCTAATGCTCGCAACTGCCGCTCGCCGCTGGTAATCAATCTACACACACCGGTTTAATTACATAGGCTCAAATTTTTTTCCTAACGCGCCGCTCGCCGCTCACCAATGTACACGCGGCTTAAGTACACTCCTTTTGCTAATAACCGTCTGCAATTGTAATAACGTTCTTTTTTAAACCAATTTTGATAGCTTATACTCGATTCAAATCTATGTACAGTATACAATGGCTCATAGCCACGATTATTGGAATAATCGGAATGAGTTTTGTAGCAGTGATATGAACACCAACCAATAGATTCAGTTATTGGACCATTCTGTATTGCTAGTCTCACACAAAATAAATTTCCACATACGTCTTTCATTGTATTTAGTTCTGAATCAAGTACTATATGAGGATAAAACTCTACAACTCGACTAACATTCATTTCAATTCCTCGAAATGGTGATAAATATTTTAATAAATTATTAATAGCCACTTGTACATCAGCATATCGATGGTTTGTAAAATCATTATCATCTAAAATATGGGTATAGTAATAATGTCGTTACTTCAAGACATAATGAACTAAAAAAAAAAATCAAAAAATAATAATTCACATAAATAAATACATAGTATTTATACGCACTATATGTGACGTATTTAAATATTAATATTTATTTTTCATAAATGTTAAACAAAAAAAAAATATGATTTATAAGTCATTAATAAATAGAAGCTATTGTAAAAAATGTAATTATAAATAAAAAAATATATAAAAATATAAATTTAAACATTATTATTATTAATCAATAAAAATTGAACAAAACAATTTAATGATAAATTATTAGTTAAAAATAATAATTTGTTATTATTTAAAGTTCGAAAACTATACATATAAATTATATTAGGTAATTATCTAATAAAAAATGATTTAAATAACATAGTTAAAGAATTAAATTTTTTTATTATTATATTGATTAAAGCAATTTATTATAATGATAATTTATTGAATATATTAGGAGCTTAATTTATAATGACCATTATAAATTATATAAAATATATAATGTATTAATTCCATCTCTCATTATATCTTTTATCATCATTAGGAGCAATTCTATCACAAGGAGAAATAGGAAAAGATTTACCGATAGCTTAAGCGTCACGAACTCTAAGCAAAAGTGAGAATAATTATAGTACCACTGAATTAGAATGTTTATCAATAGTATATGGTGTTAAACAATTTCGACCTTATTTGTACGGGAGGAAATTTATTATTTTGAGTGATCATAGACCATTAACATGGTTATTTAATTTAAAAGATCCATTATCTAAATTAGCGCGTTGGCGGATACAACTAGAAGAGTACGATTATGAGATTAGATATAAACCGGGTGTACAAAATTCAAATGTAGATGCATTAAGCCGAATGTATAAAATTTCAGAAATCACAGATGACAATTATTCCAATTTTATTAATAAAATGAAAACGCAATTAATTATAAATAGAAGAGTACATGAAACAATAGGAGACTTAATGAACGTACCAGTAGAGTATAATTTAGTATCGGAAATATCTAAAAAATATAATTTCAAGAAAGGAATTAATAAAATATTAAAAGAAAAATTTAGTAATAATCAATTATTGCCACCGAGTAAAATGATAGGGGATATTAAATATTTTAAAAACGAAGATAGATATATAATGTTCCTAGTAACTAAAAATAGAGATAAACAATTAACCACGCATGAAAATATATATGTGACATTAGTGAACTTGAAACAGTTTTGTGAGGAAAATGATATCAAAAAATTAGCAATGAATAAATTAGGTCAGGCAGATAACCTAGAATGGGAAATAACTAGGTCAATGATACGATACGTATTTCGACAAACCGATATACAGATATTAATATGCACAGGCGAAGTCGAATATACGGAAGAAGAAAAATTAGAAATATTAAAACAATTTCATGATTCAAAATTAGGGGGACATTTGGGGATAAATAAAACAATTAGGAAAATACAAAATCAATTTAGATGGAGAAATATGAAATCAGATGTTAAAAATTACGTAAAAAATTGTACGTCATGTCAAAAGAATAAAATAACTAATAAACATGTAAAACAACCATTGGCAATTACTTCAACAAGTTCGAGACCGTTTGAAAAAATATTCTTAGATATAGTAGGACCCTTAACAACTACCTTATCAGGTAATACTTACATTTCAACTATGCAAGATGATTTAACTAAATACTCATTAGGAATACCTATACCGGATCATCAAGCTAATACTGTAGCAGAGGCTTTCTTAGTACATTTTGTATGTGTTCACGGAATACCTGAGACAATATTAACC
>NW_020272072.1:0-3620 GCF_003268045.1 Sipha flava
AAAAAAATCTATTGGAACAATGTCGTATTTCTTAAATCGTCTTACGAACACGTCCAGCTGACTTATCCAATACTTATTCAAAGTTAATCCAATACCAAAGGGGAGTAATTTGATCGTTTCGCACAGAAATACGGAACTTTAGTTCCCGAATACAACAATTGAGTGCAGTTAAAAGTTCATCGACAAAAAAAAAAGGAACTTTACTGCGATGAGAATGAAAACTTAAGAAACTAACATAGCATTTGATTCGCAACGATTACTGTGTGATTAGAAATATTAAACATACTATTTGTCGCGTCTGGCTAACATCATACACTCGTCAATGGGCACGCTCAGATACTGAAGAGTGGCAATTGTTACAGTGTCAACCATAATGGCGGCTCGTGGGTACTGATAAAGGGAGTGCGGTAATATAAAAAAAGTATCTGTCTGTTCCATGGGCGCAAATAGAGCTCAAATATTGGGGGTACTGAAATTGCTGAAAATAAGATTGAATGGTATTTCAATGTTAATCAGATCTTTGAATCCGAATTAACCCGGACCAGTAACACCCCTAAAAACTCTTAAAAAATCTAACACCCAAAACCCATATAACCCGAATGATTTTTTTTTTACAATCTTTATGTTATATAACATTTTGTATGTATTTTTGTAGTTATTTCAGTTTAATCATTAGTTGTTTAATAGTAAAATTATTATTCACAGGAATAATTTCATAAATAATATACAAAATTGTTTATTAATCTAAATTTATCTAAATAAAGACAATAGCAATACATCATATTGACAGTTGTGCATGAATGGTATGGTATGTTGAATGTTCAGGTGAAATAACTAGGATACTATTTTATTTCCAGTTACAGCAGTAAATAATATTAATGCATTTAATAAACTTGTATTTAGTAAAATTTCAAATGCTTATTTCGATACCATTTTCGGCGACGATTTGAATGAAAATAAACGTATAACTGAATAATATGATATAATAGGCATTGAGCACCATTATGGTACTTACTCCAAATCGGTTTATTTTTTTTTGAAATATTATTTAAATGACATAAATAAACAATTGCAATAAGAAAATTATAAGAAATATGAAAAAAAAACCCATGGCCCATGTTAGCATCGGTCCAAAAATACAACGGAGCACGAGACAAACCCAGTGAGTACCTATTCTGGTACTCATAGCGTTTGAGGACAGCTCTTTAAAAACACCGTGGCAGTCAACTTGTTAAAAAAGTACTGAACGGTTCAATTTTTACCGTGTTATTCTGTTGGCTACACTGTATTAAACAGAATATGCCTTATCCAGTTCCATAATAATACTAAATATTGATAACCAGCAGTGTAACGGGTGTATATAAACAATAATTTGTTATCAATGTTCGTAACTACTGAGCGATACATTTCAGTATTATTCTTCTAGTAAAATATTTTTCCAGCATTGATTGTGTTGAACATTAGTTGTTGATTGTTTCTTCTTTAAAAGTCGACTAATCAAAATTTGTTCATCATGTCGTATATGTTAGCGCATTTGTTTAACGGCTGGCAAGTCGATCAAGCAATTTTATCGGAAGAAGACAGAGTTGTAGTATGTTCAGTTTTTTTTTTTTTTAACACGGTTAAGCACGATTTCAAGATAGAAATCTTGATCTGTGACCCTAGGCCAATTATTGATTGGTTAATACGTTCAAAGCTTGATTATATAATTATCCACAGGTTATTCGTTTTGGTCACGATTGGGATCCGACATGCATGAAAATGGATGAAGTTCTATACAATATTGCTGAAAAAGTGAAGAATTTCGCTGTTATATATTTAGTAGACATCACTAAAGTACCTGATTTTAATAAAATGTAGGTTTAATTTGATTATATATCATGTATTTATTTATTATATTCTTCTAAAAAATTATTAATATTCCATTTAGGTATGAATTATATGATCCATGTACAGTTATGTTTTTCTTTCGCAACAAACACATTATGATTGATTTGGGCACAGGAAACAACAACAAAATTAATTGGGCGCTTGAAGACAAACAAGAAATGATTGATATTGTTGAAACTGTTTACAGAGGTGCGAGAAAAGGACGTGGTTTAGTCGTTTCTCCTAAAGATTACTCTACCAAATACCGTTATTAACTACAGTTATGTGTCTTATTGTACTCTATACAGGTTAGGTTATCTAAAATATTGTGTATATATGTGATTATTTTTTAATTTTAATTTTATTTTGATGTATTTTCTTATGGTTATTAACTATTAAAATGTTTTATATATATGTATAAAAGAAAAAAAATGTTGATACTATTTAATAGTAAACCACATTTATTAACTTAAAATTTTAGTAATAAATGTAAATTATTGAAAAATTTAATTTGTAGTTTATGATTTTTAAAATTATTTTAATTAACTAATTTCTAATTTTTTTTATTAAATTAATGTAGAAAATATATAGTACATTATGATATGATATAGAATATTTTTATTCTTGACAATTGTTTATCTGGTTCTGTAGTTAAGAAGTTAATTTTTCATTTTATTAGTTCATAATAAATTTAAATTACTTAACATTATTTCAGAACTGTTTATTTCGAAGTACAAATATATTTTAATTTTAAGTATGAATTGTTGTGAAGATCAAATGTCAATAATTTTAACAAAACCATGAATCACAAATACTATTATTATTACTAGTATAATAAATCAATACTTAATATTTTACTTTGATATTAGTAAAATAAATCTCTATTAATACTTCTATTTTTTTTTATTTTACATTTTTATAATATTTTTGTACTTCTTATTGTCTCTGGTCCATTAAGGACCACCATTATTTATTTTTATTTTTTATTTAAAAACTTACATTTTTAATGAGTTGTAATTATAATATTTCAATTATATATATTAACATTTTCATAACTTGCAATAATTAATAACAAAAAAACTACATTAACTCAGTTTTTTATCTTTTTTCATATACCTTAATAAGTATATAGTGATCAGAATGATTTAAAATAAGTAAATAAATTCTTGCACCTCATAATAATTATTTGTGTTAATAAATATGCGAAATATTAACTAAAAATAAGTGGAATGATGAAAAATTTAAATTTTACAAATTGTAGGAATGCTGTCCTTTCATCACCACTGTAGTACTTATATTAATTTAGGAGGATCTTACCTCAATTTAAAATATATCTTAAATTTATATATAACATCTTAAAATGTGGTACTCATATGTGGCACTAATTCAGTATAAAACTTGGGAGTGATAAAATTTTCCACCCCAAGGTGATCCGTAAGGAACAAAGCCCCCTACAATTACTTAATACAAAACATCTTAGTTTTACCATTTATTTATAAAAGTAGCAATTTTCTATATTATAGGTAATTAAATATTATTACACACATTACTATCATTACAACATTGCTATTTTTTATTGATAAGCGTTAAAACCTGTAGACAGTAAACAAAATCAAAATCCTAAATAATATTCCAGCTATAAACTTGACCATCATCACTGTATTACATGCATAGTTAACATAAACACAAATACTCAATTAGTGGCAGATCTACGGGAGTAGATATGTGGGATAGATCCCCCCCCCCCCCCC
>NW_020272073.1:0-5786 GCF_003268045.1 Sipha flava
TATTTACATGCATATTTGTGTATATTTTAGAGTTATAAGTCTCTAAGTCTAGTTATTATTGTTGTTGTGGTTGAATAAATAAATAAATAAATAAAAATAAAAAAATAAAGCTGTTCGCGGATATTGAAGCTACTCGTCGATTATATATTTCACTCAATAATAATAATTATTGGTTTACTTTTATTATCATGAATAAACCGCATATAATTTGATTTTGATCGCACTAAATTAATTCATGTAAAATCAGTTATTTAAATGTTGTCGTCACATCAAACATTTATAATGTTTTATATTATACATTAAAAGCCATAGGGTAATTTTTTTGGTTACAAGGGTAGCACATGCCACCAGTGCACCCTTGCATTGAACAATATTCCTATATGGCCACAACATAATGATAAATAATAAATAAAAATCATAGTTAGTTCGAAATAGTTAATTTAAAATTTTTTTCAAATTGAAAATCCATCTTCCTTTTAAACCAATTACAATTTAAGTGTACAATATCGATTTAAATTTAAACTTAAAATGTCGAAAACATACTATTTTGATTTTTGATATTGCTTTTGGTATTTTAAAAGAGATTTATCGATATAAAAAAATCGATATCGAAATCGATTTTAAGTCTCAGATAATATCACGTAATATCATATAATTACGTAAACGTTAAACCATATCGCGCTTAACGCGCACGTACACGCGTGCAACGATATTAGAGATAATAAAATTGGAACGTACGATGTAGGAAACAAAATTCGATTTTCAGCCGATGCATATTATTACGGCGCACGCACGCACGCACGCCGATTGCCGTAGCGTAACGCCGCAGTCATTAGACTAAACGCTAGCGAGGCAAGAGCGGTGGCGGCGGCGGCCCGTTTCGGTGGAGGCAGCTTTACGCTTTTCGGCTCCGAGCGTGCGTGTGCGTGTGCTCGAGTGCGTCCCGCCCCACCCCACCCCACCTCGCCAGTGTTCGGTGCGCGCGCGAAACCGTTTGTCGGATGACCGAGTGAACGGCGTCGTCGAGTGAGTGAGTGAGCGGATCAGCGGTGACTCCTCCGGTCTTACGAATTTTTTGGGCGTACGCGCGCGCGTTCGTTCGTCCGTTTCTGGTCTGCTTCTGTTTATCGGTCCGTCCGTGTCCGTCCGACTGTCAGCTGCCGCTGCGCTTTTGTTACGTATGTAACGAAGCAAAGTGCCGTGGAAGCGACCGGACGAGAACGAGAACGAGCGACACAGAGCAATAGAAAGATCGCGTGGGGCGTTTTGACGCGATTGTAGGTTGTACGCATTGCTGTAATATTATCTGTGTGTGTGTGTGTGTGTGCTTTTCTTCTCCTGCCGCGTACGTATGCTCATCATAATGAACCTAATACATAAAACTAATAATACATTTATTTGTATTTGTGTTTCGCGTCGCGCTAATGTTCTGAACAGTTTATGTACTTTAAAGTAAATGTAAATATACAGATATAATATGTATTGTGCGAACACACGTAATACATGTTCGTAATAATATGTGTCTCGTAAACCGTGACACGATACATAATAAGCTCTTAATTTTTTTTTTTTAAATCTCTTAATTCTATCTTTTCGATGGTTAAAAAAAGTTAGCAAAAAATAAGTTTCTTCTATTATTCTAGCGTACCGTGTCTCAGACGACAACTGCGCTAAGGTCGATCGAAACGAAAACGACAACGACGACGACGACGAAGTTGATCGGTTTTTGTTTTCCATAACCGATCAAACTTAATAACCCCCGCGTGCGTGTTCATACACGCATATATAATATACGCACACGCATATCTATATATGCACGTATGTGGGTAAACGCACACCGCAGTTGTAACCAGTAACCACCCGCGGGATCGTCCTCCGTCATACATCACCCACTATCGATTCGCCACCAAGCCACCCGGTGACCTAGCAGACTCTTATCTAAACCCGCAGCGCACGCATAGTTATCGCGGCCGTTGGTACCGTCTTCAGCTTTCTCCGGCTATCCGACTGCAGACGACGGGTAAGTTTTTTCGGTTTTTTTTTTTTATATATTTTCCTTTTATATACATATGTGTGTATCGATAAATATATATTCATTATACGAATGTATACGTTTCAATAATACACGCACGCGCGCGCAGCTAACCGTCGCGTTGCCGTAATCTACGTCACGCGTCACGTTAACCATACGTAATAGCCGAGCATATTACAATATTGATTATATCGCGCGTATTACAACACGACACGTCGAGGACGCGTTATCAGCACGGGACGGACAATGGACGTCGCTCGCGCAATCGATAATCAGGTACGCGCGAACAGGCCGTGGGGTGCGTGTGGCATGTGCGCACCTTTTTGCGATCAGGACTACTGGTCCACCGCGGTACCGCGGAATATCGAAATAGGTGTCCGTATACGGCTCGAATACTCCGCGAACATCGAGACGCGCGCGATCCCCCGAGCACCGTTCAGTACAATCCGCTGCACCGTTATCGCATTATTTTTAGCCGTACTCAGCGATCCGCGATTTTTGCACAGATACTGCAGCACGCACGCTGTATATATTTATACACGCGAGCAATGCGTGTTTCCGAGGGAGACGCGCGTGTAGGTCCGACCGGAAGGTCGACGCTGGTGGTGGTGGTGGTGGGTCCAGCGTGCTACTATGCGTACACGCGGATTTTTTCCTCTCGTTTTCTCGCCGACCTGGAACGTTGAACACGCGCTTGCGCGCTTGTCCAGTTCTGTACACGGTTTATAATGCGTACGACCCACGGTCCAAAAACCCGCGTTATATAATAATAATAATAATAATGGTAATATAATGGTAATAATAATGGAAATAATAATAGCAATAATAATAATAATAATAATAACAGTTGTATAATAGTAATGTACGCGTAATGATCGCTGTTATAACTTTGCCCGTCATGTCGTCTCTGCCGCCGATGTCTGTTGTACGGTTGTCGTACGACCGCGGAGACCATATACTATTTTTAGTCGGTTTCGAGGAGCTCGCCGTCTCAGCAATAATATAATGGTCCAGCACCGGCGGCGGCGCTGTCGTTTCTATATTTAGAGACAGACACGCACACACAATTCGTGTTGGCCGCCGGCTGTAAAGCTGTTGCTCAACTTCCCTCTTTTTCCTTCACTCCTGAGCGTCTGGCCGTTTTCGTGTTGACACCGTCGCAGCGATATCGGTCGCGGCAATCAACTCTCGTCGCGGTAACGGCTAAGTCCGTATTCATCATACATCTGGTGGGCAGCACGAATCCGCTGAATAATTTTGAACAAAATTAAAATTGGACCGCGGCAGTAATCCGATGCTGTACATGTATATATGCATGTTGTACCATTGTATAGTGTTGTGCATGTGCGCTGTCTTGCTGTGCTTTTGCTGCATGCAACGGCCTCGCGACACGAATCGAAAAAGGCCGCCGGTAGCGTGATGGAGGGAGGTGTTTTGAATTTCTTCGTTAAGCACAAATGATCTGCCGCCGCTAGCTTATCGTCCTACGCGCCGCGCCGGCGGGTACATTTCAGAATCAGCGCATGGGACGATGGTGAGGTCGGATCAGTGGCGAACAGTCGGGCGCGGGATAGGGATCATCGGGGATACGAAAATAACTCGGCGGTGGCAATTGTTATTTTTATCACTCGGTGACGGCAACGTGCGTGCATGAGTGTGTGCACACACACAGACGTATCGCCGACGCAGATCTACGGTTTAGTAGCATTTTTTATTTTTATTTTCATTATTATTATTATTATTATTATTATTATTATTATTATTATTATTATAAAGCGACCTCCGAACAGATTAAAATAAATATTTATATACATTCGTGTACAGTGGCGTATCCAGAATTTTTTTTTTGGGGGGGGGGTTATAAAAAATGGAACATTAAATTTTTTTTGAATTTTGTGTGTTTTTATTATTATCAATAAATAATATACATATCCTAAACATTTTCGGGGGGGTTATAACCCCCTAATCCCCCCTGGATACGCCACTGTATGTGTATACACGAACACGAGTATATATATTATTTACGATTTGCTCACACGTGACTGTACGTTGGTCGTAGATGAAACGCACCGATTCGTGAACGCTCCCTAAAAGGTGAAAAATGCAAACAATTCGTCTCGTTGTTTAATACGTTTAGAGGTTTTAAACAGAACAGAGACATATAGTAGTCGATTGTAGTATAAAAATAAGTAAACTCGTATACAATATAATGCCAAACGAACGAATAAAAGCTTAGTGAATATATTTTGCATAACATCAAAATGTTTTACTGTTAAGATCTACCACTGAATATTTAACGTTTTTCGACCGAAATAGTGTTCGATAAATAACGAATATACGTTTATATCACCTATATACGTTCATCGCAGTCAATTTGAATGATGAATTGTTCAGAAGGTTCAATCGGTAATAAATAAGAAATTTGAATAAAATATTCGTATAAAGTAGAATTATGGAAGCTTATAAAATGGAAACGATGTTTATACAATACGTTTCGAGTAAAAAAGTACGGAAATATGCAAAAATATGCAAAATAAAATTATAAATTTAGCGTTGTGGTGGTATTGAAACAAAGCAATTTTTTTGCGTTTGTTTCGGTCACGGTTACGGATAAAATAAAATGTAGTACTCGACTGATCGAAACCTACAATTTATACAATTTAACTATCTTAGGTATCAGAAATGTCTATGTCCGGAATACCTGATGAAATATTATTGTATCATTTCAGCAACACTCCTGGCGACATTGAATACGGACAGTTTAGAAGTAGAAGTATACTATATATACAAATAACATATATTTTCAGGCTCCAATAATATACTAATATGGCCACTAATATACAATCTACTATATTGAAATGTACTGAAGTCCGATGTCTTTCATTTCAACTCGATCGAGATCTTATCCGCCATTAGGTGATATGAACGCTCCTAGGCTGTCCACAACAACTTCCGATTATCTGACTTCTTGCAGCGTGGGTTTAGTTACTTTGTCTAATAGTATATAGTAGTGATGCACAACGATATGTTTTCCACAAGACATTTATATCGATATCGAATTACAAACGATATCGATATCGATATACGATATAATAATAGAAATATAATTTATAAAACTAAAAACATTAAATAATACCAATAATACTATTACCATACTACTTACATCATTTACTAGCAAATATTAGAATTTGAAGAAAAGTTGAAATTGTAGATAGTATGAAGAAGTTTTAAAAATAAGCATGTTATTAATAATATTTATTATAAACAATATGATATTAAAAAAAAGTTTTCATTGTATATTAGTAATAATACTTATAAATTAATATTTCTTATAAACTAGAAAAATGTGTGATTTCAAATTAGTAGTATTACCACTGTACGCAATAACAGAATTACACACGCGACAATGAACTTGTTTTTTATTTAATACTATCATAATATATTATAATATTATATTATAATATAATAATATCATCTATTTTAAAGCCAAACTGTTTTCATATATGACTACGACCTCCATGGTACTAATTTTATATTACTCATAATAATAATTTAAATTAAACAGTGAATAAAATACACCAAATAAATTCGAAAACCGACTACGACGATCGACGAAAATAACGAGACTAATATTGTACAAATTCTTTCATGTTCATGTTATGATAGGGGCCTCATCGTTATAGTATTGCTTATTATTTATTAGTAGGCTTAGAGACTTATAACTCTAAAATATACACAAATATGCATGTAAATA
>NW_020272074.1:0-12029 GCF_003268045.1 Sipha flava
TTTTTTGATAAACCAATTAATAGTATGAAGTTACATATTGGCATTGTAAACAATTTATCACAAGAATTAAAATATGTGAATATAAATAACATAAACTTAAAAAAATATATGATTTTGAAGAATGCTCAAAAATTACAAATTGCTTTTCCTATATTACATTTAAATAAATAAATTTAACTTTAAAATGTATGTATTTATTAAATTAAATATATGAATTTAAGCATACTCGTATAAATTTTTTTAGTTTATTATTATTATTTTATTTAATAAAGGTAATGCTTAGAATTCTAAAATGTAGGTTAAATTACTTTTGATGGAATTGTTCAACTTGTCCTGTGTTTTTATCTTAATCTTTTGTATATATATATATATATATATAATGTATTAAATTTATACTGATAGAAAATATTTCTTATCTATATTTGTTTCTAAGGAAAATAAAGATGACATATTCTGTAGTTCATTTCTTTGAAGATGAAAGTGTGGAAGCTGTCCCCCATATTTGGGTAAAAAAAGATTATTGTGCATGGCCAATAAATAAAACACAAATTTCCAAATACATAGCTTCTAAACTTCAACCTAATGCTAAAGAATTTGCTAATTTAAAAGCTAGAGTACTGTGTAAAAAATTATGTAAGAATATCAATTGAAATTATAATTACCAATGTTAATTACACACTTAATATTTACTATATTTATCATATTAATATTATTAATCAAAATAGCGTCATTGCATGAAGCAAAACAGAAAGCAAATGTTGCTAGATATAAATCTGATTTTACTGATGATGATGAAATAATACCTATTAGGAATTCACCTGCAAGATCAACAATTTCAATGCCATTGTTTTCAGGTAACAAATAAATAAAATATTTAATATGATTTTATATAGTTATTATATTAATTAAACTAAATATATTTGTCTGTTAGAACCTGATTCTGATAATGATGAAGTTGTTCCTTAAAAAACCTTTTTTATCATTAAACGTTAATAAATATAATAAAAGACCGGCTCGAAAACTTCAACCTGGTTGGTCTCCATCTCCTCAAAAATTAAAAAGTAATATTTACATAAATAATGATTTTATAATGTATAATAATAAAAAAATAATAATGATTTAACAGTGAAAAAAGGCATTGAAAAAGAAGTTTACATTTCTCCATCTACTAATGTGTATAGTTCAAAAACTCAAAAAAGTTCAACTATCAGGAAACTTTCATTTACAAAAAATAATAATGTTATTCAAAAAAAAGGTAAAATGTTAATAAATATATTGTTATATTCCTCGTTTTAAATGTTAATTTTTGTATCTGATATATTATATTAATGCATAATATTTATTTGTTTAATAATATAAACAGAATGAAAAGGGAGGTTATACATAAGTTAATTATTTTAAAAATGTAAAAAAAATACATACGATATGATATTTATACATATATATTTCAGATTTATCAAATCTATCAAAAACAGACAACAAAATTGTTGAAGAAGAACTTCTTGTTTCTCCATATAATTTCCCTAATATGCATATTGTAAAGACTGCAGGTAATTAGAAAAATATGTTTATTTAAAAATTATTATTTATATTTTGTAACTAAATAACTTGTCCCTCCAGGGGAGCACTGAGAGTGCGACAGGTATGGCGAACCCGGGGCCCCGAGCTCTGAACTGAATTGACTTTAATTAGTTGGTTTAGTTCTCCCTACTCTGATCTTAATTGGTTGGAGTAGACTGGTCCTCCAGGTTGGGGGTTTAGCGCAGGGCTAACGACCCTGCCTAGTAAAAAATCTTCTGTTCAGGATCTAATAAACATGCCTCGGATACGTGGAGCTTTGGATAATAAGACTGGAAATCGGAAAAATGGCTTACTGTTTGGGACATGGAACGTACGTACTCTTTTCAAACCTGGAGCGGCACAAAATATTGTTAAAGAAATCGAGAAATACAAGGTAAAAATAGTGGCTCTACAAGAAATTAGATGGGATGATACTGGAACGATAGATATACAAGAAACAACAATACTTTATGGTAAATGCAATGAACAACGCCAGTTTGGAACTGGTTTTGCGGTACACAAAAGCCTAATACCAAATATAAGGGAATTCAAAGATATAAATCCAAGAATCTCATTGTTGACAATGAAAGCGCATTTCTTCGAAATAACTTTCATAAATGTACATGCGCCTTCCGAAGATAAGCCGCAGGAAGAGAAGGATGATTTTTATGCAAATTTGGACTTAACATTAAATGCACTACCTCAATACAGAATAAAAATAGTCTTAGGTGACCTAAACGCAAAAATTGGTAAAGAGGCTGTATTCAGACCAATAATTGGTAGTCACAGCCTGCACGAAACTACAAATGATAATGGATTAAGACTTATCGATTTTGCATGTGGAAATGGTCTTGTAGTGAAAAGTACAATGTTTCCTCATAAAAATATTTATAAGGGAACATGGATGTCACCTGATGGAAGGTACGTCAACCAAATTGACCATGATCTAGTGAGCGCAAGATTCAAAAACTGTATTCAAGACATAAGAACGATGAGAGGAGCCGATGGTGATTCGGACCACTATCTGGTTAAAGGAAAAATGAAAGTCAAAATAAAAAAGGTTACTCGGAAAAAAGGAACAGTGGTAGACAAATATGACACAGCTAAACTAAACAATGTGAATACATGTGAAAGGTTCAAGTATCTGATGTCGGAAAAAATCAGGAGGATAAATACAGATATAAATGACTCAATTGATAAAAAATGGAAGAAAATTAAAGATACTATAAAGGTAGTGACAGAGTCAGAAATCGGAAAAGTAAAAACTGTAAGAAAACCATGGTTCAACGATATATGCGAAGATGCTCTAAATCGGAAAAAAGAAGCTAGAAACCAGTGGCTTAATGACCAACATAATATAGAAAAAGAAATTGCGTATAAAGAATGTCAGAAAAGCGCAAGTAGAGTATTTAGAAATGAAAAACGAAAATATACTCGGAATTTATTGGAAGAAGCAGAAGTAGATTCTAGAATGAATAGAACGAGACAGTTGTACCAAAAAGTAAACAGTATACGAGGATACAAAAAACATAATAAGTTTTTGAAAAATGAAGATGGTTCACTGACAACAGGACAGGAAGAGATATTGGAAAAATGGAGACAATATTTTGGCCAACTGCTCAACTGCGAAAATCCAGAAGAAACTTTTGAATTTCCACTAGTAGAAACCAACGATTGCGAATGCTTACCTCCTACTAGGAATGAAATAAAACAACAAGTATTAAGGTTAAAAAACCAAAAATCTCCCGGAGAAGATGGGATTCAGGGAGAAATATTAAAAAAATTAGATGAGGAAACAGTATCAAGAATACATAATATTATTGAGATGGTATGGCAGGAGGAAAGAGTGGAATACTGCACTAGTATGCCCTATCCACAAAAAGAACGACCCCCAGATATGCAGCAATTATAGGGGAATTGCATTACTAAACGTAACCTATAAAATTCTTGCATATTGCTTATTAGATAGAATACAACCGATTGCGGAAGAAATAATAGGGGACTACCAAGGAGGTTTCAGACCAAATAGATCTACAACAGATCAAATATTTGTGATTAGGCAGACCCTTCAAAAAATGTGGGAGTTCAATAAAGACGTGTATATATTATTTGTGGACTTCAAGAAAGCCTATGACTCTATCCACAGGGCAAGCTTAATCAATATTCTTAGGGAATTTAAGTTTCCAAAAAAGCTAGTTAATCTTGTAGAGGCAAGTATAAATGGAACAAGAATCAAAGTAAAGCTAGCAAATATGTTGTCACGACCAGTAGAAGTGGTGACAGGCTTAAGACAAGGGGATGCGCTTTCTCCCATACTATTTAACTTAATATTGGAGAAGATAGTAAGAGAAACCAATTTATGTGAAGGGGTTGAGTTAGGATGATCGACAATTAATATTCTGGCATATGCGGATGATATTTCTCTATTGGGAAGGAGTAGAGAGATGATAATAAAAATGGGAAAATCACTTATAAAGGCTGCGGAGAAAGTAGGACTTAGGATTAATGAAGAAAAGACAGAGTACATGGTGGTCAGTCGGAGAAATGGGAATCTGGTACAAGAAGAATTCATTGAAGTAGAAGGATACAAATTTAAAAGAGTGGATCAATTCAAATACTTAGGGTCAATTATAACTCAAGTTAACGACATAAAAACAGAGATTTCAATGAGATTACAATCAGCTAATAAATGTTTCTTTGGACTTAGTAAAATTTTTAGATCAAGAGCAATTTCTAAGAACCTAAAAGTTAGAATGTACTTAACTTTGCTGAGGCCAATTGTCCTCTATGGAGCAGAAACGTGGCCTCTGATAAAGACTGAAGAACGAAGGATGGCAGTGTTTGAGAGAAAAATACTTAGGAAAATTTATGGGCCATACTTTGATGTTCTCACAAATGAATGGAGGAAATTACACAATGAAGAACTGCAATCCCTTTTCCAGCGACCGCATATACTGAAAGAGATAAAAAAAAGAAGGCTAGTTTGGGCAGGACATGCCTGGAGGAAGCATGACTCATTAATAAGAAGAGTAATAGAGGAAAACCCAGTGGGGAGGAGACCTCTTGGAAGACCGCGCTTAAGATGGGAAGATTGCGTTAAGAGAGACGCCAAAACAGTGGAGCCGGAGATTCATTGGCAGGAAGTAGCAGAGGATAGAGATAGATGGCAGTATGTTTATCTAGAGGTATGGTCTTGAATGGCCGAAACCAAGAAAGAAGAAGAAGAAGAAGAAGAAGAAGTAAATAACTTGTAAAACTTTTATAAATTATTAATTATTTATTAGGGCCTAATATGGAAACAAATTATAAAACAAGTGATGATAGTTTATCAAATTCAACAGTAGTTACACTAGGTACGTAATATTAACTATGAATAATTATATTAATAAAATTAATTTGTTTATTTAACAGATAATTTATTTCAAAATAATATTATGCGTAACATGGCCTTTTTAAAAATGGAATTGCGTCAAATTCAAAGCAACCAATCACTAATGCTCAATAATTTGGAATCCATATTATATAATTTACATAACACTAACCATTCTACTGAAAAGTCTGGTTTATCTCATGATGATTTTCATGATTGTCCACTACCTTTGGATAGTGATTTTAATTTAAGTACAATAGAAGATAAAATTGCTGGTGATAATAAGTTTAAAGCCCACTTGGTAATTTTAAAATATATATATATATAAACCAATGTATTGAGTTATTATATTATATTAACTATTTGAAATTTGCAGGTTAACGAACTCTCATATATTGGTGGTAAACATATTAAAGCCATGATTAAAAGATTAATGTCTAAATTATTTACTGACAGTCTTTTATCTAATTATTCGTATAGTGGGAAAAAGGGTAAAAAGCCATTTTCATCATTATTCATATGCTCTGTTATATTTGGTAAGTATTAATATGTAGAATGAATATTTAATTATTATGTTTTTATAGTTAACAGTGTTTTATACAGAATATATTTTTATGCTATTGACCATTGTAGGGACAGTCTAATAAAAATTCTAATAATAAAAGTGTATAAAATATTATTTGAATAATAATATAATATATTTTTTTTAGATTCAATAAAAAAACATGTAAAATTTGCAAATATACCTCAAAATGAAATTGAAGAAACCATTAAGTATGTTCTTGCTCAAGCTCCATTTAATATTAAAAGAAAATTAGACAAAATACATCCCATTTAGATTCCATTATGTAATATATTTTATTAAATACTTTCTTTTTTTTTTTTTTTAATTCATTTTCAATCAAACTATATATTATTTATTATGTTTATATTTTAAATATTTATGTGTAATATAATAATTATAATTATTCTCTCAGCATCGTAGTATTCGTATATACTATCTATACTTCCTGTACATAATATTATAATTAGTGTATCCAACGCCGCGGTCGCGGCGCAGAACTAAGTAAAAAAAGAAAGAAACTAGCGCTCGACGACGGTGTATATTACACGAGAGAACCAACTTGTATTTAACCAATGTTATTTTACGAAAATCATGTCGACTACCCTGTAGCCTAAACTAATAAACCAATTGACCTGAAACTTTCACAAATAGCTCAGTTTGGTGTGTAGATGATTCTGTGAAAATTTAAAGTTTATCGGAGTATTACAGCCTTAGTTACATTCTAAAGTATTAATATAATAATTAAGCAGAACGCTATTTTTTTCATCAATTCCACAATATATAATAATAATATGTTTGTGCTGGCCGCCCATTTCTCCCCTTCCACTCGTCGGTTGCAATCACTCGTTGTCACGGCACTGCGTTGAACTGTGTGACCGTCTGAATTTCCTTCTCCATGCAACGGTTAACAAGTTCTGATAGATAATATTCTGTGTGAAAATTGTCATACATATTACCCTCATACACAAACATCACACATATTAAACGCCAACAAATATATATTTTTACAAATACAGCTATGGATTCAACCACAAAAATCACCGACTTAGTCATGAATGCATTACCAAATGAAAAAATAAATATTGATGGCAGCATGTATAAATTACACTCGGTGATATGCCACCATGGTAATTCAATGGTATCAGCTCATTATACATGCATTATCCGACTTCTTAATAAATGGGTTAGATACAATGATTCCAATATTTATTACGACCGGTGGCCACGTGGTGCTAAAGACGTATATATAATCGTTCTCCAGCAATAATTAAAACTTAAATTATATAATAATATACCTCCCCTATCCCAAACAAATACATTTCATCACCGCTTGAAAAAATTACATATATCTAAAATTGTAATTAAAAAAATGAGTGATATCTCATCAATAACACTCCGTGTAAAAACATCGCTAAGTAAAAATAAGCACTTAAATTACAAAAATTGTGATATCAAAAATTGGCTAAGTAATTTCATAAATTCATTAATATAAAAGTATTTATAACTGTATTTATTGTACCTTGTGAATTTATTTAGTGCAAATAATTTTACTTAGCTTGGCAACTACTAGAAGAATGTATTTAAATATTTGTATTGTTCTATAGTTTAACTATAGTAAAAATATGCGAAATGATGCGAATATCTATGTAGAAATCGAGACATTTGGGTTCTTAGTTATAGAGACATAAATAATAGTAACTGCGCCAAGCTAAGTAAAATTATTTGCACTAAATAAATTCACAAGGTACAATAAATACAAACAGTTATAATTACTTTTATATTAATGAATTTATGAAATTACTTAGCCAATTTTTGATATCACAACTTTTGTAATTTAAGTGCTTATTTTTACTTAGCGATGTTTTTACACGGAGTGTTTTTGATGAGATAAATATATACATTTAATATTGTATAATATAATATAATTTAAATACATATAATATTTAATAAATATTTATATGTAATCTTTATTAAATATTTCAATTAAAATGAATATTTAATATTTATTTTTGGTTCAACTAATGTACCTGCAACTTTCGGGAAATATTAATCAATGACCCAACAATTAATTTTCAACTTTTAATAAATATTTGACATTTAATTGTCAATGTTAAATAAACATTTAACAAATATTAACGTGCTGTGTGGGTATGGACGGGTATGAACAAATCTACAACATGAAATTACTTACAAAATATTTATACTAAAATTGTACAGGATCTTGTCTTAGTTTCTTATAGAGTTGCACGTAATGTCTTGAAGTATGTAGTTCTCTGTTGATTGAATGAACCCAATGTTTTCTATCGTTTTTTGTTTTATGTTATAAATACACCAAAAAACCAAAAGCAAAAATATCATGTGTATCCATCGCTAAGAGTAAAAATTAATCGAATAACACACTAACCTACCATTTACCACTGGTATAATTATGTAACTTAAAAAATTACAAAAATGTGTTCTAAAATGTACTCAATGTACGTCAATATGTCACATGCATTCAGTTATGGTATATTTACGGGGAAGGGCGAAGGGGACTGGGTTTAAACCACCCCTCATCCCTCAGAACAAAAGAAAATAATATGCTGTAGTAAATAGTAATGAATTAAAAATAATATGATTTATTTGTACGACAATATAATATTATAAGTTTATTGAAAATAAAACGACACTATATAGTTCTATAAATAATAATAAAATAGTAATACATTAATAATAATACAATATGATTTTTTATTTCTTTAAATATAATATTATATGTTTATTGAAAATTAAATACTACAAAATTGTTTTATTAATAATATTAATTTTATAATGAAGTAATAATAATATAATAATATTTTTTTTTTCGCTTCTATAATAATATAAAACTTGTAATGTAAAAAAAACAATAGTATATTATTTTGAGTATATTATTTCAGATGTAATGAATTAATAATATTTTAGTATTATTATCATTACATTTTTGCTACCTGGGTATAATATCCTAACATTGAATCAATAGGATCAACACCTCCCATGTATGAATTATAAATACCAACTGAATTGGGACAAGAAATAACCTTGTGAATGTTTTCTGATTTAAATAACCGTTTTTTTTTCCATAACCGGTTGACTTCCAGCATATGTAGAAACCATATTCACAACTTTATTATCCAACCAACTCACAGCAGTAATTTTAATTCCATCAACATTAGTTACCATCTCACAAAAAGTTCCACGTCCTTTTTTTCTTAGTTCTTTTTCTTTTGGCATTTTCTGTGCCATCAGCAAACCTGTCAGTCTATTTAATCTTGCAGTGCCTAAAGGTAAAATACCCTCCTTATGTAAATAAACTAATAAAGGTATAGAAGTGAACCAGTTATCAAAAAAAAATTTATAATTACAGTGCCTTGGTATGAAATAACTCATTCTAATAACTACATTACTACTAGCAGATAAATTTGGACATGATTCAGGTACCAAATTACTTTTAGCCCCAGCAAAAATATCAGTCATAACAGAAACCTGATTTACCACTCAAAAAAAAAACTTTGTAACCCCATTTATGGTGCTTTTTTGGATTATATTGTTTGAGTGATGTTCTACTCTTGGTAGGGATTATTTGTTCATCTACTACTAAATGTTCTTCCTTAGGTATGCTTCTTATAATATTTTGAACTTGAGAACATAAAGGTCTGACTTTGAATAATTTATCATAATTATAATCATTTTTTGCTGGCAATTGACTATTATCATTGAAATGAATAAAACTTTTAATTTCTTCAAATCTGTTTACAGACATTACATTATATATTGAAGGAATACCCAAATTTTCCCAATAGTGACGTACATTTGGAAGTTTAACAACTGACATTTTTAAGCATAAACCAATAAATTGTTCTATTTCTTTTACACAGATTATTGGTAATTTGTTAGGACTAATTTGAGATGCATATAGATTAGTTTGATCAGTAATATATTTTATAAGTGTTGGTGGAAATAAAAAACTAAAAAACTGATATGGATCTGTAAGGCACATAATATTTTCTGGCAGATTAATATCACCAGTAAACATTGTTGATTTTGGAGGTGTTATAAGATTTTCCTCTACCCAAACTGGTTTTGTTTCATTTTTTTTAATGATCTCTTGGACATTAATCTATCATACCTTATGGAAAGAGGTATATCATCTTCGTCTTCAGAGTTAATTTCTTCATCAGATGCAGGAATGGCTAAATAATTTCCATTAGAATCAGTAGAATCTTCATCATTAGACCATTCAGAGTCTGAACTGCTATCAGGTATACATTGCACACGTGAATAGAATGAAGTCGAATTAATTTTCACCTATAATGCAAAAATTAACTGTATTTCAAATACTAGGTATAACATAATTTATAAAACACACAAAAGTGAAATCATAAATGCATGATGTCCCAAATTTGGCACATACACATATTTGATGTATAAATGTGTACTTACCATGGTTGGATAGAGCATAAAATTTTAAATGAGTTCATATTTTTTTTGAACGAAATTCGTACGTTCAAAAATAACTTATCATTGTTTGAAATCAACAACACAACTGATAACATGATAATTATTATATCAATGATATTATTCGTAATAGCCAATTTTAATCCTAGAGGGCAGCACCTTTCATAGTTTTTATATGCCTTTTCGTACCGAATCTGGCCATGCATGCAGTTTTGGAATATTTCAATTATTTTAGACACAAATAATAAAAAACAAGTATGTGCCACATA
This sequence comes from Sipha flava, assembly GCF_003268045.1. Lineage (NCBI taxonomy): Eukaryota > Metazoa > Arthropoda > Insecta > Hemiptera > Aphididae > Sipha > Sipha flava. Next base: position 10,241 of record NW_020272074.1, read on the forward strand.
TGGTACAATATGCAGTAAGGGGTTAAACCGATTTCAACCCTTTAAATTCAAAATTTCGAAAAATCCTTTCTTAGTGCACGTCTACATCATAATCGCTATCTGTATGCCAAATTTCAGCCAGATCCGTCCAATGGTTTGAGCTGTGCGTTGATAGCAGTCAATCAGCTTACTGTTTTATATATACAAATAATTCATTTTCAATAGCGCAGTAATCGACCTGGTCAAAAAATATTAAACCGATTTCAACCCTTTAAATTCAAAATTTCGAAAAATCCTTTCTTAGCGCTCGTCTACATCATAATAGTGTTACGTGCCACCGGCTCGATTTCAAGTGTTGCAAGTCGAAGATGTATTTAATTTAAATAAACATGAGACTTTTTAATACATTAATACATTTATTTTAATACTCTAAGTGTTTAACAAATTCTAATACAAAGTGACGTGAAGTAGCTTGTTGTTCCGTGACTAGAACTCATCTCAATTGTGGTCATTTTGATCCCTCTTTTATATGGATTGATTGACGTCATTGGTCTTGTTGTTTCGGCATTACTCCTTATTTAGCAATAGGCCACGTTCGTTTGACCTACTTTATCATTTTATAGATTACATCTTTTAATATATATTACTGGTCTTATTAAATGTAGGTGTTTCTAGGAATATATATTAATCTTTTAAAATATATATTGTTATTATTGGTTTATGGCCAACCTATTAAATGTAGGTGTTTCTAAGAATATATATTAATCTTATAATATTTTAAATTAATGATTATAGATAGTCTATGATCAAATATAGGTGTGTAACACCTGTGATATTGTGTTACGCACAATTCTATTTATACATGTTTTTGTGGTAGCCCATAACAATAGCTATCTGTATGCCAAATTTCAGCCAGATCCGTCCAATGATTTGAGCTATGCGTTGATAGCAGTCAATCAGCTTACTGTTTTATATCTTTCTTTCTGGGCTTTTACAGGCCCTTAAGGCCCTTCGCCGCAACAACATATTGTTTCCATTTTCCTCTATCATTTGCACATTCTTCTGCGTTTCTTACGTTCAGGAGTTTCAAGTCTTCCTTTACTCTATCCACCCATCTTTGTCTGGGGCGTCCTCGAGGTCTCTTAGTGTCGGGTTTCCATTTAGTTATTGATCCAATCATTCCCTCTGACCTCCATACATGTCCTGCCCAACTTATCCTCGTACCCTTCAGGGACCCAACAATTGTAGGTTCCTTGTATAGATCATACAATTCCCTGTTGCCTCTCACCACATATTCTCCATCGTTATTTCTCTTTGGACCGAAGATTTTCCTTAATATCTTTCTTTCGAAAAATCCTAACTTTCCTTCATCCGATTTTGTCGTGGCCCATGTACTACATGCATACAGGGCAACCGGTTTGACTATGACTTTGTATAACGTTATTTTAGAATTTATTGATAGTAGTCTTGATTTGAAAAGTGGCATTAGACTATAGTAGCATCTATTTGCTGCTGTAATTCGTTTTTTAACTTCTTCGTGGCTATTAGCACTTTCATTGATCTCTGTGCCCAGATATTTGAAGCTCTGTACCCTTTCAAATTTGTAATCATCAACTTTTAAATAGCTAATATTGTGATTTCTTCTCCATAGTATCATATACTTTGTTTTTGACTCAATAGATTTACTACAGCTAAGAATCAATAAAGTAAACCCTCTTCATGGTGCGTCCTACAATGATCTACCACCGCATATACAGAATAAAAAGGCAATTATTAACGTAAAGAATAAAGATAATAAATGTTTTAAGTA
>NW_020272075.1:0-3007 GCF_003268045.1 Sipha flava
TTTTTTTCACGCCTCCCTCAAAGAATATTCAATAAAATAGGTTAAAAATAGCTTAATATATAATATTTATTAGTTTTAAATTAAAATTTTGATGACAAAAAAAAAACAGTAAACTTAATAATGCGAACATGATAATTAATAATTAATGTTTTTCGTTAATTAATTTCTCAAAATTAGGAATTAATGTAGTTACTGCAACACGCATTTCTTTTTCACATTGAGTTTGGATCGAAATTTTATTTTAATACGGCTACAGCTGAAAATTCTGCTTCACATAAATACGAAGTGGCAAATGGTATAAATATACATAAAGCTTTGTTGCTAACTTCAGGATATTCACCTTTAATACTGTTCCAAAATCCTAAAAGTGAATACGAAGAAAATTGCATTCGTAGTGAAGAATCGTATGAAATGTCAATTAATTGTTCCTCTTCTGTAGTTGTGAAATTTGATGGTGACTTCTCAGTGAACGGGTCTTTAATCGAACAGTACCGTTTCATTTCTTCTGGGAAATATTTCATGAAATGAGTTTCAAGATTCGTCAGATGCTCTAAAAATATTGTCTTTAAACTCATTGATAATTCAAGGCCATTCTCTCCAAGAAAATATTTTAAAAGTGGAAAACAAGTGGTTTTGTCATTTTCTTCTGTTGATTTTCTTTTCCATAAGTTGATTTTTTTAATAAAAGCAACTATTTTATCGTATAATTGCAGAAAATGAGTTTTTTTACCTTGTAAGGATATATTAAGTTAGTTAAGTTTTTCAAAAATATCACATAAATAGGCTAATTTTATTACAAAATCACTATCAACAAACATTTCGCTATTATTATAACCTTCCTCATTTAAATAAGAATAAAGTTCTTGTCTAAGTTCGAATACTCTTGAAAGTACATTGCCTTTAGATAGCTATCTAGAATTACAGTAAAACAATAATATTTTATGTTCAGCTCCCATTTCTTCACCTAGTTTTTGAAAAAATCTTGCTTTAACAGGTCTTGTTTTTACATAGTTGACTACTTTTATAACTATTTCAAGTACATCATTTAAAGAGCAACTTATATTTTGTGATGCTAAAGCCTATAAATAAGACAATAAGTCCATATCCTTTCTGGAGCTTTTTGTCGAATTAAAGCCTGAAGTCCACCGTACTGACCAGACATATCCCGAGCTCTATCTGTACACACGCCCAAACAGTTTTCCCATTTAATATTATTATGATCCATAAAATTAGTAGTGATATCAAATAGGTCTTTAGCTTTAGTACGTAGGCTGTCCGATAAATAAGGTACAAAGTTATTTTTAGCGTAAACAATGAACCATATCGGCCGGAAATTTCCAGAATTGATAATTTAGGTAACAAACGACATATTCTATGTGATATAACTATTATGGTTTATTGTTCCGTCAGCTACGTAATTATAAACATGGAAAACCAGTATCTATATTGCACAAAAGAAGAAGTCCGCGTCGTCATTCGGTTTTTAATTTTCAAAATATTTCTCCGACTGAAATTCATCGAAGAATAACCGAAGTTTATGGCCCACAAGTAATGTCTCGAAAAAGTGTATCGGTTTGGTGTACAAAATTTAATTCAGGTCGAGAAAGTGTTGAAGATGAGGCAAGAAGTGGTCGACCAATAAGCACGTCCACCGCCGAAACCATTGATGCAGTCGAAAAACTGCTACGATCGGATAGACGACTCAAGATTAGGGAAATGGCCACAAAACTTGATCTCCCAAAGACTACTGTGCATGAAATTGTTCATGAGAAATTAAATTTTCGTAAGGTTTGTGCGCGCTGGGTACCGAAAATGCTTACAGCAGACCACAAAACCAAACGTATGCGGATATCCATTGAGCATTTGAATCGTGCTCGTAATGACGAAAGCTTTCTCGATCACCTCATTACAGAAGATGAGACATGGGTTCATTATTCTACCCCTTACAACAAACGAGACTCGATGACTTGGAAACATCCCGAATTGCCAGTTCCAAAAAAATTCAAATAAACAATTTCCTCAAAAAAAGTGATGGCTACTGTGTTTTGGGATGCACAAGGAATTTTACTGATTGAATTTTTATCAAAAAATAAAACAATAAATGCTGACCGATACATTGAAACGTTAAAAAAATTGAAAGAAAAAATTCGTTTCAAGAAAAGAGGACAATTACGCTCAGGAAATGTGAAACTGCTGCATGACAATGCAACCCCACATTCAGCCGGAAAAACCAAAGCTTGGCTGGAAAAATACAAGTGAGAAGTATTGGAACATCCACCATATAGTCCTGATCTGGCACCTTCGGATTTTTTTTTGTTTGGTCCGTTAAAAAAACACTTAGGAGGAACTCATTTTCAAAATGAGGAGGAGGTCATGAACGCAGTTACCGAGTACTTCGATGGAAAATGTGCTGCGTATTTCTGAGATGGCATTTTCAAATTACTCCATCGTTGGGAAAAATGCATCAATTTAAATGGTGACTATGTGAAAAATAGAAAAATATGTCTAATTTATTGTGTAAAATTTTTAAAGTAATAAATTGATTTTCATTATTCAGTATATTTTTGTACCTTATTTATCGGACAGCCTACGTACCACTTAATATAGATTTACAAAATAATAATTTTTCTATAATATCTACTCCATCCATAAACCGAACATAACATATTAAATATGAGTCTTTATTACTATCGGTTGCTTAATCAAGCTGAATCGCGAAATTGTTATTCCTTAATTTATCAATAAGCTGATCATCTATATTATCTGAGATGTCTTTAATTCGCCGACTAATAGTATGATTAGACAAAGGTATATTTTTAAGTTTGTTTGCTGTGTTTAAGTTGGTTTGCAACGTGTGTCGTGTATGGATAAGACAAGATAATCGTTTCTACAAAATTTTTATCGGACATGAAATAGATCTAATAATAACAATATGTGTAAAATTCCAACCGCGCGTCGCGCCGCCCTTGTTAAGTGCTCGCGCCTCCTTTGGGTGGCGCGTCACACA
>NW_020272076.1:0-6926 GCF_003268045.1 Sipha flava
GCCACGAACGCGTCGACGGCCGCGGGCGGCGGCGAGTCGAGCGCCAACGAGTCCGCTTGCGACCACCGTCGGCACGACCGCATCTTCGGCTTGTTCTGCGACAGCAGGCTGCAGTTGTAATAGTCGTCGTCGTCGTCGTTTTCGTCGTGGCCGTCGCCGTCCCCCTCGCCGTGGCCGCAGTCGTCGTTGTAACCGTCGTCGGTGTCGTCGCCGCCGCAACGCGTTGGTCCGAGCCGCGCCTTGCCGTTGTTCGCGGACCGCCTGACGACGAACGACGGGGGTCTGCTGCTGCCGCCGAGTCTGGAAACAGTCGAAAACGAAACACGCGGTCAGAAATCGCGTACACGTGTTAATAATGTGTTCCGTCGACGGTTCGCAGACGGTTTTAATCGACTGACGGTGACCGTTGGACCGCAGAAGCGATTTCATTTTTTTTACTTTGGGGGTGAGGGAGGGTGCTACCCGTATATAAATCAGAGTGGCCCGTGGAGGTTCCGCCGCTCACACCCATCACAAATACTACCTGTACAATTTACAACATAATATATTTATCTAAGTCCCTTTCCTACTTGTACGTTTATCCCGTTGCAATACATATCCCTAAATAAGGTAATAAGCAAATTAGAAATACTAAAAAAAATTACGTATTATTTGTTTATAATTATTTTAATATTTCGTTACCACCTATTTGATGAGGTGTACCTACTTATTTCGATGTAAATCACTGATAAGTTAGTGAAACGATGGAAAATGCGCAGCCAATTTTTTATATTGCCCATGACTAAAAATTACCTTTCACGTAATGTTGAACTTATTAGTATTGCAAATACAATTATTAAACGAAATTAGACGTTAATGAGTGACAATGATTAATATATTTTTTACTCGTATTATTGCAAAAATTGGTCGCATGTTTATAAGTATAATACTAACGCTCATAAAGAAAAACATTAAATCTGATCGAAAATCATGTGATACGCCGAAAAATTATTCTTAGTGTTTGAAAAATGAAAACAAAATGTAAAGCCATTTTACATAATTACATATACGTGTGTATAAAATAATGTTCGATTTGTAATTGAAACTGCTTCTGCTGTAAATACGTATATGCCATCAGAAATGTAATCATGTTCGCCAGGATTACTCATTATAATATAAAAACAAGTAAAATATTATATAAAACAAAAATCAAAATGCTATCCTCTGTGATATCGTTAAAAATAAAGCGCAGAATTTGATGAAAAATTTTAAACATTTTAACCAAGCATACTATAACAATTGAGGCATGTGTTTCCAAAGCAACCAGAATCAAAACTTACAAAAAAATATTTTTGTGTTCAGAATTGTATTACGTGGTATGTGTAAATAGATAGAACTTCAAACTACATAAAACAGGTTTTCAAATTATATAAGAAAAATATAGGTTAGTTTCAAAATAATCCATTTAATGATTTGTATTTCAAACGTAACCGTATATGCAATGGTAATAATAATATTTATTTATTTTGACCAAAAAAAGTTATAGTAACATTGCATTACAAAACGATCATACAGTCAAACTAGTTTTTTGTGCTCACCACTGATGTGAAATAATTTTTTTGGAAAACAAGAGTTCTAATAAGAATCGCAATAGTAATAATTTTATATTTTTGAATTTGTATTGATTTTAAAATAACACGAAGTAAAAATCGAAATCATTAATTAAAAAATTGTTCCTTTCAACGAGTTCGACAGAGAAAACGCAGCACAACGATGATAATACATTTATGCTTCTGCGCGTCGTTTTACGTTCCAGGTTAACTGCAGATATTATCATATCGTGTAAAAAAAAAAATGAATACGTTCGACTAACCTCGCTCGCTTATTTTCCGTTTATTATTTTATCATTTTTAAATTATTATATTTGTTTTTTATTTCGCCTCTTACGAATTAATATTGTAACAAATACTTTTAAACTCGAATGCATAGCGGCGTTGTGCGTAGAACACGACGGTACGGCACGTTGTAAATTTTTTAATTAAAATTCTCGTCGGGACGAGTGGCGCGCTAATAAAAGAATCCATTACAAATCTTGGGAAATCACCGGTCGGCGAAAATTCGAGCCTAAAACTTTTCGAACTGGGGGTGGGAGGGGGGAAATAACACCGTCCGAAAATCGTCCGAACCCGTAATCGATTTTCGCCATCAACCCCGCCGGACAATAGAACGTTTGGATGAAACCATCAATACATGTCGTGTTAACAAAACGGGCGTCTGCACACTTGATATGGGTACGTTGCTGGCGGACGCCAATAACATCTAACCGGGCGATCTCCGGGTCGGAATAAAATAGCGATTATAAACGCCGTAGGCGATTTTCGCGGGAATACACTCGTAAAAACTGCAAACCTTTGCCGGACGGCGGCAGGAAAAATTTCTCGCACAAGCCGGGGCCGTGTCCCTGTCTCGCGATTTACCGGTTGCTCGCACGGGACACAGTCGAGCGTGCAAAAATAGTAGGTGCCTCGTCATATATCATCGACAACATCGCGTTACTGCGGGACGTTGTATCGCGCGTAGATTTGACGTGCGGACGCGGAATTTCGTCCGGAACCGGAGTTAGGAAACCGTTTTGTGAACCGGATTAGAATTTTACCCAACATTTCGATAGGGTTTATTTTTGAAAGCGAGCTCCGGCTTCGGGTAGATTACCGTTGTACTTTTACCGGACGACAAAACAAAACCTATACCATTTCAAAAACGATCTTAACCCGTGTACGCCGCACGCGGCTTATTATCGTACAGGTGTACGATTGCATTCAATTGTACTACGCCGATTTAGAAACACACGACGTACCTGGCCGGTGGAAATATTCACTCGTGCGTTGAAATGTTACCGATTACGCGAACAGGAAATAAAAGAAACGATTACTCCTTCGAGACATTAGTCAATCAGATCGGGGTCGTTTTATACCGATGTATTTGCACAGGTATTACGTATACGTGTACCGGGGTATACACACAATACACGCATTACGGGCGTAATCGACGAGTTGATTTCCACCATTGTTTTCGCGGTCAAAGACGACCTTGTCCATCGTGTTCGCTCGTAACAAAGCAATTTAATAATGATATACATATAAACTCGTATCGAAACATAGGAACACCGTGGTAAACATATTATGCATGTACTCGTAAGTTAAATGTGAGAGAAATCCATTGCGGCGTACGATATGTGTATTTTTCGGGCTCGACAATGGTATCGGACCGTGTACAGGTCGCCAACGATGCGGAAATCGCGGTCGTTCTTATTCCGAAACTAACACGAGCGAAACGCTCTTAAAATGTGTGTGTGTGTGTGATTACAACCGTGTTGGTGGTCGGTCGCGGTAACACAGGCTGAGTATTGGCGAACGGTAATCGAAGAATATTGGACGTATCAAATTTTTGCCGTCGACTTTTTGGGACGGCGGTCACGAGTCGTATTCGATTATTATACAATTCATGGTCGTGAACCTTACATATGCGCGGAGACGTTATCCGTGCGGGTACGACGTACACATAAAACGTAGCCGTTGGTTTTTTTTCCTCGGGAACGAAACCGTTTCCTTCCGTATAATATCCTTATTAAAATACAGCGCAGTACTCGTTTTACACATAATATATAATTGCCGCCAAGCGATCCTTCCCAATTCGATTTTTTTTTTTTTTATTATTTTTAATTCCGTTCGGCGTACACGCGCGCTTGGATTGTACTCAAGCGCGCCGGTTACTATTATTGTTATTATCATTGTTGTTGTATCAACCGAGGGAAAATAAACAATGCGAGTCGCGGTTCGCTGATTAAAAAATAAGCGAGTGGAATAAAAATTGACAACGTTCGAATCGCGTTCGGAACGTTGTGTACTATATAACAGTATATATTTTCCTCGGCACTTACGTACACGTAGGACAGATATCGGCTGCAATTTTTACAAAGGCAATAAAGACAACGTAAAATCGAGTGTTTTCCGCGTACTGGGTTTGGTAATTATTCTTACGGTTTGCTCGCATGCGTAATGCGATATGCAGTATTGTTAGTCGGACGATGACGTTTCCCTTTCGTAATGTTATAGATATGATTATGGAACGATTCAGATAAACTTTGAATTTTTACCTTCTCTGCAAGTTTCATGCGATTTTTGCTACCTCGTTTTCTAAACCCCCGTATCCGTTATTTTATCGTAAACGGCCTTGTTTTTTTAGTGATTTGTCGTACCTTAAGCGGGGATGTTTTTGGTAAAATTTTCGATTTTTGTTCATTTCACATGCCAACGTCTTGCCGTCCGATTCCCTTTGTTCGGGTCGATCACGCACCACTCGTTTTATTATCATAACCTTGTAATATTCTGTTTTATCAAGTATTGTATTTTTAAACAATAAACGCTCTTACGTTGCAATAAAGCCTGCAACACTCGCTTGTACAAGTCTGGTGCGATAAAAATGATTTGTTATAAGCGAAATCTATTGTTTTTCGGTCAAACATGGTCTTTCGAAACTATTTTAGATCCTAAGGTTTTTTTATATTTTCTTTTTTTTTTTATAGAATATTTTTGAGGCCGTTGACATGATATTTCTATTTCTTATTATTACGATGTAATATTATCTCTACATCGTAATATTGCGGATCAGGTCATAACCCGATGACGTTGAACCATAACTGCATTATGGCCGCTAAAATTAATCGTGTTCTTTTCAAAATACGATTTATCATATTTTATATAATTATATTTTTTTAGACTTGATTGTGCTTTTACGACGACTATCTTTTGAAATCCTCTTTCGGTGTTTAAGGTTGTTTTTAATGCCTTTTATGGATACATGTTTAGTTTTGTTTTGACTTATATATTCACTGGTAAAAGTCATCAAGGTTGGTATACATTCATATAAGCGTTTTTCATCAAGCCCTTTTTTTTGGTTTTTTTTTTTTTATATTTGACTTTTCTCCGCGGGTTCGTACATTACAACGTTCACGGCGAGGGGCAGAGAGTATTTGTATGGATGCGTTGTTCTCGGCATATTTATACTTAACTTCTTGATACCCCAGGTGTTCTCTTTTATCTTTATTGCACATGTAAAATCATATTTTTTTTTTTTTTTGGGGCACCTTGTGTGCAATTACTTAGGTGAGTAGGATACATTTTATGCGCGCGTAGATTTATTTTAGTCGTGGCGTTTCGTTCTTCTATTATTCGTGCAGTTCGTATAATATTATTAAGTATATTTACAATGCGACCTGATCATTTCTCTCAACACCGCGGACCACACCGATTATAAAAAAAATAATAAAAACTCTGATCGCGATCATAACTCGTAATGAATTATTATAACACTCGAACGCGAGGGCAACGGTTACAATATTTTCCGTCCCACCACGATTCTGCTCTCGGGACGAAATTATTACGTTGATGGTTTTCGTGTTTTCGACAAACGTTTCCGTAGATCGATTTTATCCCACTGCTTTGTGTACCGCACACATTTGGACTTGATTATTATTGTTCTAAGTGTTTTATAATTTATGTGTGATTCATCCGGTTGTTATCGCAAACCAGTTTTGTCCGAGAACAGTCACTTAAGTTCACTCACGTTGCACAAACGTTACGATCATTCTGTAATGCGTCAACGGTGATTAGGTGAAAACAAAAATCATGGTGCCTTGAAACGGAATTAAAAAAAATCAACCGATAAAGACAGACATCATTGCGTTAGGTTAATTGTGGCGCCCGTTGCTTAATCGACAGGGGGATCGAAATATGAAATAAAAAACAACTTAAATACTGATTTAGTAAACATAATCTTTATGCAGTTGCTTCGAAATATTTGAAAAAAAAAAAAAATTCAGAATAAGCACTGTAAACACCCACGTCATTGTTGAAGGATGAATATGTTTTTAAAAGTTTTTCGCAGCTAAATCGTAAATTAAAAATCAACGATTCCGTTGTCGTTTGAAATACATATTTATATTCATTTCGGTTATATATGGCAGTGGAAAAATAATAATGAGCGCGTCGGAAGAAAGAAATATGCGATGTTCGAATTCTACACCGGGCGTCGTGTAACAACACATTTCAATTGATACGAAAATCTCATCCGACGTGATAAACGTATGAGGTCAAGCGCACGCTGTTATTGATTTATTACATCCGAACCGTATATTCCGGGCACCCGTATGGATCCAATTATTCATCGGAACACTCGTAACGTTAGCATATTCATTACGGACGGTTTTCGATAACCTTAGCAACATCACAAGTGTACTTCATACTTCGAGGAAATAAATAATGTAAAACTGTACACCGAGTTTTTTTTTCTTAACGTATTTATGACAGTTGCAAGTGGACACGATTGGATTTCAGGGGAAAAAGCAGATTGTTATTTGTTAATTATTTCGATACGGATCTGATGTTTTCGCCGAAGTGATGCAATATAATTATTGCTTCACATTATCGACAGCACTTGTATGGATCAAAATGTGTTTGTTACTCGTGAAATCATGGCCGATTTTTTATGTTTTATAGGAAAACCGTTTATTTAATCGACAATGCTGCTTTGGCGCACTCGAAAACTATCTTTCGGACGGAATGATTTATTCAAACGTTTATTTGTTTGGATTTACACGTAGAAAGTGTTTTTATGCAATATGTAATCGTCGGAATACGTTGTACACAAAAGTTATTAAAAATCGTTCATTATTTCCTCTCGAGTATACCGTAAAATATGTAGTGGTAATTTTTTTGTTACGTCGACGTACACATTATTTTTAATTTCTGAAACGTATAACTCACCGGTCGGCGTCGAACGGCGGTCCGGTGGCCGTGGCCGTGCTGGCGATGCTGTTGTACCCGTGGTCGCTGTACGACACGGACGACCTGTCGCTACCGGCGCCGTCGTCGGCGGTGCCGCGGCCG